>NC_142602.1:72001797-72305935 GCF_041222555.1 Hakea prostrata
ACAAGTTCCACACTTGGAAATAAAATCTTCCACATCATTCTTCATATCAAGCCACAAGAAATATCCCTTTATATCTTGATATATCTTTACACTTCATGGATGAATGGTGAAGATGGATTGATGGGCATCAGCCAAAATCTCTGTCTTGAGGTCTTCCATTGCTGGAACACAAATTCTTTCTTTGAAAACAAGAGCACCATCGATGGCTAGGGAGAAATCTGTCACTTCCTTAGTCTTTGAAGAGATCAAATCAATCTTCTTCTTTAGTTTTAGATCAATCTATTGCAAACTAACAATTCTGTCCCTCAAACTCGGACTAACTGATATAGCTGATAAAATAGCATCGGAATCTTTTGGCACAATTTCAAGTCCAAGTTCAATGATGGAGAACAACAAGGGCTTACTCAGAGATGACAGGTCTACACCTTGTTGATTGCTCTTTCTAGTCAAGGCATCAACAACCACGTTAGCTTTCCTTGGATGATATTGAATATCACAATCATAATCTTTCACCAGTTCTAGCCATTTTCGCTATCTCATATTCAATTCCTTTTTGGTGAAGAAATACTTGAGGCTCTTGTGGTCAATGAATATTGCTATCCTCTCACCATACAAATAGTGACACTTGATCTTCAGAGCAAAAACCACTGCAGCTAATTCCAAATCATGAGTAGGGTAATTATGCTCGTAGTTCTTCAATTGTCTTGATGCATAAGCTACTACCTTCCCATTTGCATTAACATACAACCCAAACAAACTTTAGAGGCATCGATATACACTATCAAACCTCCAGAGTCATATGGCATAGTTAACACTGGGGCGTTAGTCAACCTCTTTTTGAGTTTTTGAAACCTTTCTTTGCAGGCTTCACTCCACTCAAACTTGATTCCCTTCCTCCTAAGCTTCGTCATAGAAGCCAATAGTTTAGAGAAATTCTCAATAAAGCGCCTATAATAACCAGCCATACGTAGAAAACTTTTAATCTCAGTGACTGACTTGGGTCTGTCCCAATCTACCACAACTTTCACCTTAGTAGGACCAATTTTAATACCTTTAGCTAACACAATATATCCCAAAAAGACAACCTTGGACAACCAAAAGTCACATTTGCTGAATTTGGCATAGAGCTTCTTTTCTCTCAACTGTTGTAAAGCAAAACTCAAATGCTCAACATACTCTTTCTAGTTCTTTGAATATATCAGAATGTCATCAATGAATACTATAATGAATTTGTCTAAGACATCCTGAAATACTCGATTCATCATATCCATTTATCGTCAACTTATTTAATTTACGGTAATCTATGCACATTTTCATACTAACATCATTTTTCTTCACGAACAACATTGGGGCTCCCTATGGTGAAACACTGGGTTAAATAAACCCTTTGTCTAATAGTTCATTAAGCTGAGTTTGAAGTTCTTTCAACTCAGTTGGAGCCATTCAAAATGGAGCTTTTGGAATTGGGGCTGCTCTAGGAATTAAATAAATCAATAGAAAACTATAATTCCCTCTCTAGGGGGTAAACTAGACAAATTATTAGGGAAAACATCAGCAAAATCTTTGACTACTTCAATATCAGACAATTAGACAACTGTTTCACACCTTGTGAGACATCTACAGAGGAGGAGAGAAGTTCAACATCTTTAGTCAATTCTCTGACTTTCACCGTTGCAGAAACAATCTTCTTGCTTAGCTTCCCTTGATTCCCTTGCTATTTGAATGGATGAGCATCGTTAGGATGAAAAAGTACTTTCCTTTCATAACAAAGGATGACAACTTTATGCTTCGTCAACCACATCCATTCCGAGTATCACATGAAAGTCTTTCATATCAAGCTTTACTAACCGAGCTTTCAAGTTTCTATCAGCTATAGTTACTGGACATGACTCAACCATTTCATCTAATTTTACAATAGATCGGGTAGGAGTACTAATAATTAGTCTTCTTTCCAATTTCTTAAGTGTGACAGGGATATGACTCACAAATGAAGATGCAATGAATGAGTGAGATGCGCTAGTATCAAATAATACAAATGCAAGAGTAGATGATACTGGAATAATACCTGTCACCACATCATGATTTGTCTTGGGTTCAGTACCAGTAACATTGAAAACTTTCCCTGCAGAAGGATTCTGTGCAGGCTTTGTTATAGCTGACACTTGAGGATTAGGTCTCTGAGTGCAATTACGAGAATAGTGATCCACCTTTCCAAAGTTGAAGAAAGTAACATCTCTAATGCCAGTAGAAGCTATTAAGGTAGAAACTGTAGGTCTCTGATTACTCATCGTTGGACAAGGGTTAGCATAGACTGATCCAGTACCTTGACTTTCTGCAGTTGGACGTACTAGTCTACTGCTAGATCCATAACTTGAACCAGAGCTAAAACCAGAACTAGCACCTCTAGGTTGAAAAGTAGGTGCAGGATATGGAGCAGGCCTAGAGAATCTTCTATTATGGTCCACAAGATTGTTCCTATTTGCCACTAATATATATAGAGCTGATAATGTTCTCTTTCATTATCTTCAACTTTTTTGGCATTCTGCACCATCTGAGCATATCCTTCTATCGGCTGAATAGCAAGATAGGTTTTCAGTGATGGTCGCAGTCCCTTGAAAAATTTCTTTGCCTTCTCACGATCACTTCTTGTGGTTTCAGGGGCAAAGAAGAAGAACTCTTCAAATTTCTGTTGGTATTTTAGGATTGTACTAGATCCCTGAATAAGAGCCATGAATTCGAACTCCTTAGCATCTATCATGGAGGACCTATCTAAGTTCTAGTCTACCATTGCCCATTTTAGGAAAGAAAGAACTCCAGGTAAAGGGCCTATCTTTTGTCTCTCGATGTATAAATAAGCCCATTAATTAATTTCAAGCCCAGCCCAGAAGACACGAATCTCGAGAAACAAGCGTATGTGGTTTTGCAATCTAAGCCTAGGGACTACTGGCGATAATATAGTCCCATACGGCTCAGCTTTGAAGCTTTCTTTCGCTTGATAAAATTGCAGATGCCTTCACTTATTGTCTCTTCGGAGACATCCGATAAAATTGGAACGATACAGAGAAGATTAGCATGGCCCCTGCGCAAGGATGACACGCACAAATCGAGAAATGGTCCAAATTTTTTTGGCTTTTTCTTCCCTGGCTGTCTGTTCTGCGTTCATCTTCGGTGATTCTCAAGTAGGGTTTGGTGAGCTTTCTCAGAAAGTCTATTGGTAATCTTCTAGCTCGCTCTCTATTTTTTGTTGTTCGTGTTATTCGTTTATATGTGAACCTTACGAATGGCTTCTGAAAGGAACAGTCTGCTAGGATGTTTTAGGCCCTCAAAGCATGATGTACATCTTTGTTTACCGGAAATAGTTCTTCCATTTTGATGAAATTCACACTTATATTTGCTGTCCTCTGCTGCATTAGCTGCTCTTTTCTGGGAAGAGAAAAAGGAAATACCACCTGCCTATGCTTTAAAATGAGTTTTGGTTACCTTCTCAGCTGAGTGTCTTTGATCTGATTGTTTTCCTGGATTACACTACTAGATGAGTCTAAAGAAGATTGTTGATCTTAACCTGCAATCCTCTTTACAGTTTTCAGTATGCGTTGTCTGTATGAGAAGTGCCCGACATTGGTCACACTCACTGCCATTAAGGAGTCTATAGAGTTTTGAAGCCATTCAGTGGCATCACTTGTCATGGCTTACATGAGTATTGCCATATCAAGAGTGAGAAAGGGTATATGGTTTGTAGAACACCTGATGTTGAGTATGTGATATCCTGTCTCAGAATAGTACCTATTTTAAAGATTTATGATATTATTTACCAGAGGATACTCTCATGTTAATTTTCTTTGAAGTCATGATACTGAATATTCATTGTGTCGTACATGTATATGATATACTCCTTATAATTGAGACATCAAAGAGAACATGAGACCCACTATATATCAACATTTTCCATAAGCTATAGATCCAAAGCTCAAAATGTAACTGGGAGTGTTATGATCCTGGTTAAGGGTAGGGCCTATGACAGAGGTTATCTTGTATGGGATTAAATGGGGTGGAATGTCATGTTGAGAGGTAGTCATTTTAGGACTTATTAAGGGTAGAAAGGTCATGCAAATAAGGAGATAACCCTACACTATAAATGTAACAGGGTAAGGTGTTTTGAGAAATGAAGAATTTTATCCCCAAACTCCTAAACCTCTCTATTCTCTGGGTTTCTTCTTCTTCCCCATTTCCCAATTTTCTGAATTCTTTTCCCAACCCCTCTGAAATTCCTCTGCTCTAGGTTCCCAAAATGTGGGTTCACAACAGGGAGCCAAAAAAGTGAAAGTGATGAAAACAGAAAAAGGTAGATGGATGAAGGGAAATTCAAGGGGAACAAGGGCGGCAGCATGGCTCTAAGTTTTAAACCAAGGGTTGGGATTTTGGAGTTGATTTAAAGAAATCAAGCAAGAAATGGTTTGGTTCTTCATAGTTATGTTCTTTCTTAAATGATTTCTAATTTTTTGGGATGGAAATCGTAAAATCAAAGGGTTTAATGATAGGCTTCCAAGCCCTTCCTCTGAGAACATGAGTGGTTGCTATTCTAATTTATGTGTGTATTTTGCTACAATTGAGTTTTTTGCCTGAGGTACTTGTAGTCTCAATCACAGCCACCGGGAGAGGGAGAAATAAAGGGGTGAGGGATTGCTGACTCTGGGATGTTTACTACATTTATTTGTTGTCATTTTCTTTTAAATTTTTGGTAATGCAACATTAGTATTAATTCGGGGATATAATATGAAAGCAGAGAGTGAACCATCTGCTAGGCTGGGTAGATATTTGTATATAGAATAATATATTAGAAAGGTTTGGTGAACCAGAGGCTTATTGTGGACAAACATGTAGTTCAGGTATGACTATGATTTTTTTTTTTAAAATAAAAATTTCCGGTGGACAAGGGCAGCAGGCTTATGACTCAACTAAACCTTGCTTAGCCATCTGGGTAGCTTTGTGAATCATCTCTCTTCCAGTTTGTTTCATCTGGGCAGTCTCTGATGGCCTTTTGTGACTTGAAGCAATATATGTCATTACTTATATTTCATTGCATTTGAAAGCCTCTCACAATCTACCCGCAGTAGTTGGGGATTTGGACAGAAAAGAAACCTAGAAGCTATGAAGTCTTCTATTTTGTGAACAACTGGGACTGTGATGCAGTATGTTGAATTTTATCCTGAGTTCTTGATGGAAACTGTGGGACTGGACTGCGTCTTTTCCATGCCTTGGCATCATTTTGCACTGGTGATGCAGTTTCACAACCTAGCTGGACTGATGTTACCAACTTTAGAGGCCAAAACCATGAACTGCTCCTAAACTGGTTTTCAGTCTATTAATACTTAAATTGCAATCTTTTAGTTATTATATTTTGATCGAATGGGTAGATTAGGCATATTTTCTCCTCCTTGTGGTCTTTGCAATTTTATTCACAACTAGCAAATTGCAGATGAAGAGTTTGCTAAATTATGGGATGATGATGTGTAAATTGAACATGATCTAAATCCATCTCATCAAGAGTACAATGTGTAAAATCAAAATATGAGTCAAAGATCCTGTTCATATGCAATGAGCCTTGTTAGGGCTAACATTGCTAATGAAATGGCTAGAAGGCATGGTATGCCTTAGATACTTTGTAGATTTGTTCAACAACTTACTTTTAAATTTGAATGTGTTGTATACTTGTATACTCTTTAATTTTGGGACTTTTTTTTAATGGATAGTCTTGTTTAAGAACTATGTAAAATTTAATTAGACTTTTTTTTTAAATGTTAGAAAGGTTTGGTGAACTAGTGGCTTACTTGTGGGCCATGCTTTGTTTCGTGGAATTGCTGGATTTCGGTGCCTCATTTCCCCTTGCAATCCTTACGTAGCCAATTCCACACTGCTGTTTTCGAATGAATCTGAGAACTGTCTGGTGATCTCCTGGAAATTCTTTTTTGGTGAAACAGAGAAGGAAGATTGTGGTGTTTGTCTCAATCTTACTGCATTCCTTAGTTTCTAATTCAGGTTTGTTAAAATGTATCAATTATTCTGATCCCCGACAGTGTTTTGTATTTTGCTTTTCAATTTTTGTTTATTATGGTTACATGTTATTCGCCTGCGTTTCTTTACTTGACTGTTCCCCTACAGTGTTTTTAATCCTTTTTTCCGAATTAAAGAAAATGAGTAGGCTTTCAATTACAGGGAAATGGGAATGGACAGTGAATTAGTGCAGAAACAGGAGCTTACTGATGATATTGAAGCATTGGACTCTCACATGCTTCAATTGCATGTATCAGTTTTTTTTATTATATTTACTTTGTAATTTGTATGCTATTAAAGATGAGATTATTTATCTGTATTCAGTTTTCTGTAATCGGTGATGGACAAATTGGAGAGGAAAACATTCTAGATTTGGAAGTTAGTTGAAGGAGTTGTGTGAAAACATTGGCAACAAAATGATTAAGTGAGAAATCAGAGTTTTCCAGCAGAGTATGACTACAATAATTTGGGGTTTTCTCTCTTTCACCATATATAATTCTTATCATGTTCCCTTGCATTGATTAATATTTGTCCCAATCTTTATTATGTCATTTGAAAGCCCTAATTTGATTTTTTTGAATAGAAAATCTTAAATCTTCGTTGACTTGAACTCTTTGTTTGTGACAGCAACATTTAATGGTCATAGAATGGTAACAACGGGTAGGCTCTAATGATGTAAATTTATCTTTGTCTTCTTATTTATATAATCTCATCTTTTCTAGATTGATTTTTACCCTATATGATGTTATATCTAATCCATGTTTTCCCTATATGATATTAGGAATTCATCTTACTGCCCTAGGTGCAGTGACATGTGGTTTTTCTCCTCTTTCAATAGAATTTCTTATGCCAAACAGCAGTCACTGTCAGTAGGCTGAATTGACATAAGCATTAACCATCCTGTCCAGTGATTGAAGCTTTTGAAAAGGGTCAGCAGTTTAGTAAGGATGAAAGCAGGTGCTATTGGCCCTATAGTCTCAGGTTCTTTAGAAGAAAAAAAGAAAAGAAAAAGACCTTTTCTGCACAGTTGCCCCTGAATTCATTGTTGATTTAAGAGGTTTTAAGGTACTTTACCTAAATGTTGCAAACAATTTTTGCTATTTATTTGTTTTTACGTTTTCTATAATTATCTTTATACGGTTGATGGTTCAGAATACTGCTGGGATAGATCCTGAAGATGTTGCTAAGCATCTTATTGATATTCCATGGATCTACAATGTCAACATGCACAAGATATCACCTGTATTCTTCTTTGGAAGAGAAAACCATCTCAATCCCGCCCTGTTTATTGTATATAAGCAGTTCATATTCATCCCCTCAGGGTTGTGATGCTTCCATCCTTATTGAATCAAGTGATGGGGAAATGCTTCCAGAGAAATGTCATTGTTTGAATATTGTTAACAGGTTGAATAGCTGTGAAGACAGCAGCAACGCAGGAGAAATGACACCTGGCTTCAAAAAGCTCTTGAGATTGAGATGCAGAAATGGATTTGAGGGACCCTTATGCATAAACTATAAAAATTGGGTTGCAGTTGAGTATTGTAGTACTCTTTATACATATGTAGCTTGCATATTTTCTGGATTGATATAGAATGATTAATTCATGTGTTGTTGTATGTGAGTTGGTTTCATTTGGAAGAGTATCATGTGGATGTATTTAGAAGAATTTATTTGAAGCCTAAATTATTTATTAGTTATTAGAAAAAACTCTTGTGACGGAAGTACGTTTCTGTCACAAAAAGTAATAGGTGTCCCCACTTGGTGCTACGGAGCCCAATTTCTGTGGCATATGTTGCAGTATTTGTGACGGAAATATAATTTCATTGCAAAAGAAAGTATAACCCACAAAGCCATATTACCGTTGTATTTGTTTATGAGCAGCTACACAGCTGACAGTCGACCGACGGAAGTTTACTGTCGGTTTACCTTCATTTTTGTAGCATGGAACAACATATTAGTATTTCCCTACAATAGCCTTGGTATGGTTTCTTTTGTAGCATGTCTCATGCATGCCTTATTTTCTGCTCTGATACACGACCTCTTCCTCTGGTTTTCCAATTTCCCATCAAGGGTCTGTTGTAGCCAACCTATGGTCTTTGTCAAAAATGCTCATCTGTGTGGTTTTGCAGCTTCTTGTGCAGCAGAAAGTCAGGTGACTGGTTCATAAACATCGTCATCCTTGTCAAGATTGATGGCCAAAGACTTAAACGAGCATGTTAAAATATGTTTGATCCATATCTGCCACCAAGTTCTCTTGCTTCTCCTGACATCACATATTCTTCCTGCTTTCAATTTTTTAACAGTGAATTATCAGGTCATTACTGAATCACCAGGACTCCAAATGGAAGTCCAGAGAAGGCTGCATGAACAATTAGAGGTCATTTTCTTCCCCTGCAATGATAGATTTTGGGTTTTCAATTAAGTCTTTTAATCCTCGGTGATTGTACCTTAAAATCATTTTGTTTCAGTTTTCCCATCAGGTCCAGTGTCATCTCCATATCCGGATAGAAGCACAAAGCAAGTATTTACATTCAATGCTTGAGAAAGCCTGCAAAGCTCTCAATGAATAGAATCTTGAATCAGGTGGGGTTGAAACTGCCAGGCAAGAGCTTTCTGGACTTGCAGACAAGGTTTCCAATGACTATCCAGGCATGGTACCACTTTACACACTAAAATGCCAACTCTGTCTGAGATTGCAGCGGCTTTGGAAGAGAAATCTGCCTCTAATGGGCTGGCAAGAATTGGAGATTGCTCTGTCGAAAGCTGCCTGACATCGCTGGGAGTCCAGTCTCTCCAATGGCTATTGGCATTGAGAAAAGATCCCGGCCAATCTAGCCACAGGGGACTCGTTGCCATGGGATAGTGATATGCAGGATGATGTCGAGTGGATGATGACTGGTATTTTGAGAAAGACGGTGCCAATCTCTTTAGTTTATGCCTTTTTGTGGCAATTGAACTGACTAATGAATCTGTTATCCCATGTGTAACACCCGTCGCCTGTAATCTCTAATCAGATCCTTGTACTTAAAGAACACCCCCTGGTTGAAATTTAAGCCTTTAATTCGTAGTAGTAGCTGAATCAAGTTGTTGTAGTCATTGTAACCTGGGCATTATCTTTTACTGTGTCCATACTGTTCAAATGTATCAACTTTGTCTGGTCAGTCACCATGGGATGCGAAATTCAGACTCGTTGGTTTAACTTGGTAGATGTAACAGAGTTCCAATGGAGAAATATTAATGTCACACCCCACCTGTCGGTATTGATCCCGCTTGATAATTCGTGGGTGCGATCCGTCACAAGATCCATGGTTTTATCGTCAATAACAATAAATGCATGTAATAATAATCAAGAGCAAGAGCAAGTTCGATTAGTTAAATAAAAAGATTACAAGAGTCCAAATACTCCAAAGGAAAGAATCAGAGAAAAAGGAAATAAAGTAAGTTAAAGTTTCAAAATTTTATCCAGTTCAACGGAAGAAAAAATGAATCTAATTCAATTTTATTATTTTAGTTCTTTCTTGAGTGAGGGTCTTCTAATCTAGTTTCGAGGGGAGCCATCCAACTCTCCTCCAGCGACTTCTTGAAGTGTCGAGCTATCTGTCTCTTTTTGCCGTCAATGGGTGCTATAAGTGCACTCCAAGCATCCACAGGAGGCTTCATGACATACATCTCCGTCTCCCACTGACACCACCATAGCTTCTTCACAGGAGTCACTCTAGTCATACGAAACTTCTCCTGGTCCAGTTTACCCCTCTATATAATATAATGCAACATACAATAAAGAAATGGGTTTTGACGAACTCCATAAGGAAAACACATCTCACATACATATCAACAATGTATCAAGATAAGCACAAGTATAAAGAATGATATGCAAATATATGGAAGCAACTAGAATCTAACTATGCAAGTCTCTATATGGTGGATATGCTTTAAGATATAACACCAGCCCTCCTTTGAGTAGGTCCAGTCACTTTGATTCCTCACGGATGGGTTATCTCCGTTGGGATCTCGGGCAAAGGGGTTCAGTCCTCGTTAATCAATCGTGGCTGGGGTTTAGGTCCACACTCTCTCATCACGACCATTGGCATGAATACTGGCGCATGTCGGGGTTTATAATCCAATGCAAAGTCATACAGTGACATATTACATGTAGTCTAGATACTTCTCCTATGGCACCAACCAACTCGATTCAGTATCATTCTCTACCTAGGAATGAGAACCCTCATGGACTAGCTACCACTGTTGGACTCAATTCCCTAACCCTATGGTCATTCACATATTGTTGGGGCAGATGCTCTCATGACCCTTCACCATCCTGGCCGCTCCTTGGATGTCCATGAGCCTAAACCCTAACATATGCAACCCTACCAATGCATGATCAACAGTGGATCACTGAATCTCCGAGTGGACTGTTTACCGCTGAAGGATGAAACAGAGTCACATCACTATTATCACAGGTCATTCGGCTTCAATTCCCCTACCGAATGGGTAGTAGCATGTATGGGTACCTAGCCATGCAATCTAGACTCCCTAGGTATGTCATCCAGGCAACAATGGTAGTGCTGAGGGCATCAATAAGCAGTGTCCCATACCAAAGCCCTTGATATCCCAAGCAATGGATACCTAGTATGGATACTTCCATCATAGTTACAACAAATCATAACCCATCATTACATAATTAGTAATTTAACATCATAAAGTAATTTAAAATACATCTAAACATGATCCACAATATATATTCAACTAACAATCATTAAATCATACTATTACAACAAGTTATAAGAACAATGATGCATGTAAAGAGTAAGCAGTTCATCATAGTTCACATCATCGCATATATATAAGAGTGTGTCCTTACCTGTAAATATGTAAAAAGCTTACTAAAAATGCAAGTAGACCTCACCCTCAAGCAATTCCAGAGAACTTCAGAGATCACCTAAGTATGGATTACAAAATTACATTAAGTACAGAAGTCAAATCAGAGCAACAACCAACTTCACAGGGCTACTGTGAAATCCCCTGGATTTCTGACCTGTTAACCCATGATTTCAGGATTGCGAATACAGGCCTCGAGTCGGCAACAACTGTGGGTCATTCGAGTCAAACCCGAAGTTTCTAAAGTGCACCCAATGATCATGGATGATCCTTGTGATGACTCGACAACTCTCATAGAGTTTAAGAGAAGAGAGAAGATTAATCACGATGGTGCTAAAAGGCGATTTTGGCACGTCCGTAGACCGGCAATGGAGAGTCTGATTGAAGAGATTAAGGTATCCAATCGAAGATCGTCGAAAGACCTTTCTATTAAATCAAAAATCACCAAAATTGGAGTTCATTTGAGAGTCCAATCATGGACCTGTTGGGTGGCCGGTTGGGTGACCAACCCCCCATCCCTTTTTTTGTTACGGGATAGAATCGGGATTTCGGGTTTTAAAACCCTACTTTATGTTGTAACTCACCTCTAAACGCATCTTTTTTATGCTAGAATGAGGCTGAGGTTGTGAGAAGAGGAGAAACCAAGGAGAGAGCGGATCCCATCCATTCAAAGGTGCTTTGTGACTCGGATCTTTATGAGAACGTTAGGAAATGTTAGATTTCTTAAACCCTTCTCTTAGATCATAGTTTTATGGGAATTTCTCTCCTCTCTTTTTATGAGATTATGGTAGTGGGAGCATGTTAGGTTCATTTTTCATTCTTCAATTCTCTTGTTGAGGTTGCTCTTTTGTATAAGAGTTAATGGTGCGATTCCTTGTGAAAGATTTTGCATTTTGACTTTTTGAGTTGCCCACTGGCGATTTAGGAGAGCCAATTTGTGGCTTTTTGATCTAGATCGAATTTGATCAAATTGAAGGCACCCTTAGGATCCTTTTATTGCCGATTAGACTTTCCCAAGGTTTCGTTTCTTTTCGACTTCGAATCGATGGTGAAATAATAACTTTTAACCGATTTAGGTAAAAGGCGAGTTAGAACCTAGTTTTCTGTTTGGGTTTTTGTGGTAAGATTTTAAAATATTTTTCTAAACCCAAATTAACTTCTACTTTATTTTTGTTAATCCTCTTGCATGATTAGGTTTTTTATCTTTTTGTCACCTTCTTGTGGGAGTGAATTTTGATCTTTGGAGAAAAGAATCCAATTGAAAGGTGAGAAATAACTAACCATCTTTTGCGTAATTTAATTGTTGCTATTTTAGTTTCCATTGATGATATAAATTGCTGTAAATCTCTATCCACCATGATATGCTTGTGTGTGACTTTGTGCGAAAGGAAGATGAAGCTATTTGTTTTGATATTGCTCTTTACAATTGAATCGTATATTATTGTTATGAAAGTGGTATGGTAATGTATGAGAAGAAAGAGGAGGAATATTGTTATTCTCCTTACCTTGTATTTTCTACTAGGGTTGTGGGTTCGCCCATTACCCTAGTAACCTTATGTGGTGGCATTAAACCCAAATGTATGATTGATAGGTGTCTAGAAGTGTTGGGCTAGGAATCCTTATGAGTACTACTACCCTTCTAGTAGGGGTATTGAAGCCGGTTAACCCGTGATGCTAGTGGCTGGGTCTTATATGTTGAACATGCCCACTTTCATCATAGAGAGGTAGGGTTGTATATAATAGCTAAGAGCTTCTGGGCTCCCAAGACCGGTAACCAACCCATGAGAGGACATGGATAGCATCATGTTCATTATATGTGGATGACCTCTAGGTTAAGGAATGTGGTCTAACAGTTGCCTCCCATTGAGAATTCCATTAATAGGTGGGAAGGTAATGAATCAAAAGGGCACTAGGCATGACGGGAGATATCCGGACAATATGTAGTACGAGACCATATGACCTTGCACTAGGCTTAGGTTTATCCTTGACACGCGCTAGATCCCATACCAAATGATGATGTGAGTGAGTGGTGACCTATACCCCAACCATGGTTCGACAATACTTTTCCCAACAACCGCAGAGAACCCAATAGATGTCTTTTGTTGAGGGAGAGTGACTGAGACTGCCCAAAGGAAATTGGTGTTTACACTTAATGTGTGTCTACCTTAGAGACAACATTTTTATAGAGTTAGGAACCTCATATCATCACCATGCATCTGTTTATTTATATTATTAAATACATGATTGTCATATGAATTATGATATGAAAATTGGATGAATATATGATGTGGATGTTAGTTTACCTCATTGAGTTCCATGAACTCATTCCTTTATTTTGTTTGTTCTTTAGACTTCTCTATAGGTTATGAGGACCTCACTTTCGTTGAGGATCCTTTATCAAGTGGTTATGAGGAGGGCGTAATCGGAGAAGAAGTGGAAGCACATGATGCTTTTTATTCGTGTCAAGATTGCTCTTATGAAGTTACCTTTCCTTAGAGTTTTCCTCATATTATTTTCCTCTACAGACTTTAGACATTCTTTCTTTTCTTAGAACTCTGGTGTTTAATTTTTGAATGGAAGTTTTGGACAATTGTAATTCTTTCTTTTTCTATGTTGATAATTAAATACTTGAACTCGTTTTATTTCTTGTCCACTTAATTGTATTATATCATGTGTTGTATGAAATTGTCACTGAACCTAGATTTTGCGGTGTATCACCTCCAAAGGTATTCGGGTATGACCGGATCTGGCTGGGTGGGGTGTGACAGCTACTATAACCCAGCTGGTCGCTTGGGGCAGTTCGTTGGTCAAGCGACTGCCATAAGTGACCGCCCCTATTCTAGACTACTTCTAAGTCCAAAATTCCGACTTTTGATCTCCCAATTTTAATCCGATTTTGGGATGATTTAAATACGAATTTGGTCCTTAAAGAGCCTACAACACAAGCACAAAACAAAGCCCTAGAATTATAATAATTCAATATTCATATCATCTCCTTCAGTCAGATCTATCCTTTATTTGGATGCAAGGATCTTTCGAATATGATCTAATCAAGATTATTGATGGAGAATAGAACCAATACAATTAGCTCAATACCAATTCACAAAGAGAATGGATCCACACCATTCAAAGAGATGAGGAAAGAGAATAGAGAATGCAGGATCACTTATCTCCACTTAATTCGCAAAATTGATGAAGGATTGGATCTTCTTCGCAAACCACGCTTCTCTCACCTTCCAGCGTGTGTTCTCTGCCTTCTAACAGTCCATAGTAGCAATCCCGAATAGAATAATGAGTAAAAAGGTCGGAATTTACTATATATATGAGTCTGGGGGCAAATTAAGGTTAAAACCCCGCAAGCAAACCTGGCGGTAGCTTGGGGCAGTTGATTGGCAATCAACTGCCTTAAGCAACCGTCCCCTAGTACTTTTCAGTACTTGGGTGCTTTGCTCAAGGGGTTAATCCCAACTCGAATCTAACCCTCTATAGCATGTGGGGGTGATCTTACCTTGATTCTGGATATCTTCAAATGCATCTTGACACCGACTGATAATCCACTTTTCCAATCCGTCAGGGTTTCTACGAATTCTTCTTTGAATTCCCAGTAAAGCAAGTTCTTCATCAGCAGAATCTAGATCCATGGACTTAGGGTATGGATCATGGACTTCAATCTGGATACTCCACAACTTATTCTGGCTGGACCTTCGGGTAATCGGACCTGCAACACGGATCCCACGTTAGAATTACAAGGGTTATTACATCCTCCCCCCCCCTTAAAATAAATTTTGTCCTCGAAATTACAACGTACCTGTATGTCTGAAAAGATGGGAGTATTTGGTTCGCATCTCGTCTTCTTTTTCCCAAGATGCTTCCTTAAACGAATGATTCTTCCATTTGATCGTCACTAAGGGTATGGTTCGATTTCAACTGTTTATCCTTTCAGTCCAAAATTTCTACCGGTTCTTCATCATAAGTCAAATCCACACTTAAACCTTCAGGTTCATGCTGAAGCAACTATTCTGAGCTTGCTAAGCATTGTCTTAGCATAGAAACATGAAATACGTCATGCACACCAACTAAAGATGAAGGAAGGCCAACCTGTAAGCAACTACTCCAACCTTCTCTGTTATCTTGAAGGGTCCACTATATTTAGGGCTGATTTTCCCTTTGATATTAAATCTCATAACACCCTTCATAGGCGAGACCTTCAAGAACGCTCACTCACCAACCTGAAATTCCAAGTATGACATTCTTTTATCCGCATAGGACTTCTATTGAGACTGAGCAGCTTTGATTCTTTCTCTAATCATATCCACCATAGTACTCGTGTTTTCAATTAGATAAGGGCCAATAAAACGTCTTTCCCCAACTTCATCTCAATAGAGAGGAGTTCTAGACGTCCTTCCATACAAAGCTTTAAACAGGGCCATTCCAATCGTCGACTGGTAACTGTTATTATATGCAAACTCCACCAAGGTTAGGTGGTCATCCCAGTTACCACTAATGTCAATAAAACATGCTCGAAGCATAGCTTCCAATATCTGAATGGTCCTTTCTGACTGTCCATAGTCTAAGGAGGATGAGCAGTACTCAAATTCAACTGCGTTCCCAGGGCTTTTTGCAAACTATTCTAAAAACGAGAGGCGAACCTCGGATCTCTATTCGACACAATACTTATCAGTACACCATGTAGTCTCACCACATTATCGACATACAACCTTGCTAGCTTGTCCATAGTATAGGTGATCCTCATCAGAATGAAGTGTCCCGATTTGGTCAGTCGGTCCATTACCACTAGGGGTGTCAATTTATAGCCCAAACTGTTAAAACCGAACCGCACTGGCCCGTTATAGCCCAAACCGACCCAAATTGAACCTTAGTGGGCCATAATTGGGCTGAGGGTTGTGAAGCCCGCACCAACCCGAAACCGAACCGCAACTCGTTATAACCCGTTTTACAACCCTTTTTGTAATTTTACATTAAATAGTATTTGAATCAAATATTACCATTAGGTAGTTGGTATAGACAATTAAAAAAATTAAGCATGAATTCAAAGATCAAATAGTCATTTTACTACTTGATAATATCAAGGTTCTTGATTTCTATAGAATGGGTGGGTTTTTTTTTTTAATGGAAATTGACCAATAGCAACTTTGCTTACCATATGATTTTCGCTTTTATTGTAGGATGCTCAATTCTTTTTTCTTGTTCTTTTTCTTACACACCATAAACCGTTTAGTCAACTCGAATCTAAACCGTTAGCCCAAACAGTTAGTTAGCATGAACCCAAACCGCACCAAACCGAAACCGGCCCGAAACCGTTAATTTGCTAATGGGCTGTGTTTGGGCTAGGTGTTTTTTAGCTCGAAACCATTAGGCCTAGACCGAAACCGTCCCAAACCGCACCGTTGACACCCCTAATTACCACCCACACCGAGTCATTCCCTTCAGTAGTTCGGAGTAGACCTATAACAAAATCCATGGCAATGTCCTCCGCTTCCAACTTGTAACCCAAGACTAGATGACGGCTGCTTGACAGCTTTCACCCGCTGACAAGTTCCACACTTGGCAATAAAATCTTCCACATCATTCTTCATATCAGGCCACAAGAAATATCCCTTTATATCTTGATACATCTTTACACTTCATGGATGAATGGTGAAGATGGATTGATGGGCATTAGCCAAAATCTCTGTCTTAAGGTCTTCCATTGCTGGAACACAAATTCTTTCTTTGAAAACAAGAGCACCATCGATGGCTAGGGAGAAATCTGTCACTTCCTTAGTCTTTGAAGAGATCAAATCAATCTTCTTCTTTAGTTTTAGATCAATCGATTGCAAACCAACAATTCTGTCCCTCAAACTCGGACTAACTGATATAGCTGACAAAATAGCATCAGAATCTTTTGGCACAATTTCAAGTCCAAGTTCAATGATGGAGAACAACAAGGGCTTACTCAGAGATGACAGGTCTACACCTTGTTGATTGCTCTTTTTACTCAAGGCATCAACAACCACGTTAGCTTTCCCTGGATGATATTGAATATCACAATCATAATCTTTCACCAGTTCTAGCCATTTTCGCTATTATTCAATTCCTTTTTGGTGAAGAAATAGTTGAGGCTCTTGTGGTCAATGAATATTGCTATCCTCTCACCATACAAATAATGACACTTGATCTTCAAAGCAAAAACCACTGCAGCTAATTCCAAATCATGAGTAGGGTAATTATGCTCG
This sequence comes from Hakea prostrata, assembly GCF_041222555.1. Classification (NCBI taxonomy): domain Eukaryota; kingdom Viridiplantae; phylum Streptophyta; class Magnoliopsida; order Proteales; family Proteaceae; genus Hakea; species Hakea prostrata. The sequence continues at coordinate 72,018,963 of NC_142602.1, forward strand.
TAGTTCTTCAATTGTCTTTATGCATAAGCTACTACCTTCCCATGTAGCATTAACACACAACCCAAACAAACTTTAGAGGCATCGGTATACACTGGTCAAACCTCCGAGTCATATGGTATAGTTAACACTGGGGTGTTAGTCAACCTCTTTTTGAGTTTTTTAAACCTTTCTTTGCAGGCTTCACTCCACTCAAACTTGATTCCCTTCCTCCTAAGCTTCGTCATAGAAGCCGATAGTTTAGAGAAATTCTCAATGAAGCGCCTATAAAAACCATCCATACCCAGAAAACTTTTAATCTCAGTGACTGACTTGGGTTTGTCCCAATCTACCACAACTTTCACCTTAGTAGGATCAATTTTAATACCTTTAGCGAACACAATATATCCCAAAAAGATAACCTTGGACAACCAAAAGTCAAATTTGCTGAATTTGGCATAGAGCTTCTTTTCTCTCAAATGTTGTAAAGCAAAATTCAAATGCTCAACATACTCTTTCTAGTTCTTTGAATATATCAGAATGTCATCAATGAATACTATAATGAATTTGTCCAAGACATCCTGAAATACTCGATTCATCATATCCATGAATACTGCCGGAGCATTAGTAAGACCAAATGGCATGACTCTGAATTCATAGTGCCCATATCTGGTCTTAAATGCGGTCCTGTAGATATCACTAGATTTTACTCTCAACTGATGATATCCAGATCTTAGATCGATCTTCGAGAATTTAGCAACATCTTTTAATTAATCAAACAAGTCATCAATCCTCGGAAGAGGATACTTATCCTTGATCGTCAACTTATTTAATTTACGGTAATCTATGCACATTTTCATACTAACATCATTTTTCTTCACGAACAACATTGGGGCTCCCTATGGTGAAACACTGGGTTAAATAAACCCTTTGTCTAATAGTTCATTAAGCTGAGTTTGAAGTTCTTTCAACTCAGTTGGAGCCATTCAAAATGGAGCTTTTGGAATTGGGGCTACTCTAGGAATTAAATAAATCAATAGAAAACTCTAATTCCCTCTCTAGGGGGTAAACTAGACAAATTATTAGGGAAAACATCAGCAAAATCTTTGACTACTTCAATATCAGACAATTAGACAATTGTTTCACACCTTGTGAGACATCTACAGAGGAGGAGAGAAGTTCAACATCTTTAGTCAATTCTCTGACTTTCACCGTTGCAGAAACAATCTTCTTGCTCAACTTCCCTTGATTCCCTTGATATTCGAATGGATGAGCATCTTTAGGATGAAAAAGTACTTTCCTTTCATAACAAAGGATGACAACTTTATGCTTCGTCAACCACATCCATTCCGAGTATCACATAAAAGTCTTTCATATCAAGCTTTACTAACCGAGCTTTCAAGTTTATATCAGCTATAGTTACTGGACATGACTCAACCACTTCATCTAATTTTACAATAGATCGGGTAGGAGTACTAATAATTAGTATTCTTTCCAATTTCTTAAGTGTGACAGGGATATGACTCACAACTGAAGATGCAATGAATGAATGAGATGCGCTAGAATCAAATAAATACAAATGCAAGAGTAGATGATACTGGAATAATACCTGTCACCACATCATGATTTGTCTCGGGTTCAGTACCAATAACATTGAAAACTTTCCCTGCAGAAGGATTCTGTGCAGGCTTTGTTATAGCTGACACTTGAGGATTAGGTCTTTGAGTGCAATTACGAGAATAGTGATCCGCCTTTCCAAAGTTGAAGAAAGTAACATCTCTAATGCCAGTAGAAGCTATTAAGGTAGAAACTGTAGGTCTCTGATTACTCATCGTTGGACAAGGGTTAGCATAGACTGATCCAGTACCTTGACTTTCTACAGTTGGACGTACTAGTCTACTGCTAGATCCATAACTTGAACCAGAGCTAAAACCAGAACTAGCACCTCTAAGTTGAAAAGTAGGTGCAGGATATGGAGTAGGCCTAGAGAATCTTCTGTTATGGTCCACAAGATTGTTCCTATTTGCCACTAATATCTAGAGTTGATAATGTTCTCTTTCATTATCTTCAACTTTTTTGGCATTCTGCACCATCTGAGCATATCCTTCTATCGGTTGAATAGCAAGATAGGTTTTCAGTGATAGTCGCAGTCCCTTGAAAAATTTCTTCGCCTTCTCACGATCACTTCTTGTGGTTTCAGGGGCAAAGAAGAAGAACTCTTCAAATTTGTGTTGGTATTTTAGGATTGTACTAGATCCCTGAATAAGAGCTAATGAGCACATTTATGTGTGAAATCTTAGGGCATAAAGCATGCATGTTATACACTTAGAGTGGAGTTACCTTGGGTTTTATGTTGTTTTTGCAGATTTTAGGACTTTTTACGATTTAAGCAAATATTTGGAGTTTTGGGCTTGAATCATGCTATTTTACACGTCAAGAAGTCCATTCAAATTCTCAAATACGAAAATGGGCCTGCTGGAGCATGATGGGCTAGAGATGTGTGATTATGGGCCAACTTCGAAATATTGAAGAGATAAAGAAGGCAAATTTGATCTACGACCGAGATTTTAAATCAAATCTATAGAGATATTATTGAGAGAGTCAAAATGGAAAAGAGTCCTTGCATACCTCAATATCTTATTTCCCATCTTGGATTTAATTAAAGAAAGAAAAAGAGGGAAAAAAATTATATTTAGAAAGAAAAAGAGGAAAAATCCCGTTTTTGAATGCCTCTGTCTAGTTTCGATCAAACCCTTCATCGAATGGTCATCCGATGTCCGATAATGCTGATATTTGGAGGAGAGCTTCACGACTACTTAAACCTCAAATCCAATGGTGGAATTATGCATCTGATCTCTCTAAGTTGGTGCGATTATTACGTCAAAACCCTAATTGGTTAAGTCAGATAGAAACCCTGAGTTTTATTCAAATTCAGCCGTGCTTCACATCTCATAAAAGGAGACCATACTCCATCAAAGGAAAACATGTTCTAGAGCTTAGTAGAAACATTATTTCTTCTCTCTTTATTTTATTTAGGCTTTCTCTAGTTTTCTTTGCTTGCATTTGTGAGATTTAAATTTCTAGATTCAATGTTTAGGTTTATTTTTTTTATGTAATGCAATTCAAGTTCAAGTTTCAAGTTTTAGATTCGTTTTTCTCTGGGTCTAGCAATTGCAGATTTAGATCATTCTAGATCTAGATCTGGTTGTTAGGGTTGGTTGAGATTCAAATCATTTGTTCAATTCGCAAGTAAGTAATCTTCTTTATTAATCTTCTCTCCTCCCTCCATTCCCGCTTCTATCTACCCCTCCATATTCTTAATTTAGGATTTACTTTCAGCATTATTTATTGTTCTCCTTTCCCCTGGATCCTTGATCAGAGATGCCAACAGTCGTGCCTCTCTTTGGTTAAGGCTTCCTTTTCTTTTTATTGTATTTTTTTGTTGCTTTGTTATTTACTTTCTGTTATTTACTTTCTGCCTATTCATTCATCATCTTGGACCACATAACCGGAGCAAGCCTATAGGCGTGCCTCTGGCTTCTGTGACGGGTGGTGTTGCATCTGCATTTTAGCTATGAGCTAAATTTTATCGACTGCTTTAACATACTAACTGGTTTTACTTTTTTTTTCCTTTTTTTTTTTTTGTTCGCATTTTTTTTCCTGTCTTTTATTTATGCATTGATTGTGTTTAATTTATTTTTCATTTCAATTCAATTGCATTAGACGTATAAGTTAGGATCGTTTAGTTTAGTTAATTAGTTAACAAAAATTGAATCATTCCACTCTCGCATTACTATTAAGAAGTTGAATTATAAGTGGCATATCTCCTTGAGATCGACCCATTAGCTACACGATACCATGCGCTTGCGGTTACTTTTAAATTTCACAGACAAGAGCCATGAATTCGAACTCCTTAGCATCTATCATGGAGGACCTATCTAAGTTCTAGTGTACTATTGCCCATGTAATGAATATGACACCAAACAACTAAGCAATGCCTTCAAAATCTACTTCTATGCAAGTGTAGTCGCCGGAAAAACCAAGGTAACCATGTACAACAAGCTTGGCCGGAAAAACCAAGGTAATTTGGCCGAAAAATTTTTTCTGGGTCATTGCTGCTTTCCGATATACATGTTGTATTCTCCTCCTTTGTGAGTGATTTGTCTCCTCCTATGTGAGTGTTTTTTTTTCTCTTTCTCTATTTCATGAAAGTTGTTTATTACTCTGCAAGAGTAATTGTCTTCTCAGCAGTGTGATTTTTTGGCATTCGGTGATTACTTCCGCAACTGTGAGTTCTTCCATTTTTCTGGAGTGTCCTAGCAATCATCTACCTACAAGCAGGGCAAAGCATGGCTTCAGGATGTGGTAGAGGGAGAGGGAGAGGCTCTAGACATGAAACAACATCTCAGGCAGATACAGATGATTATTCATAAATTATTCTATCAGATGATGACGGAATAGATGTACCAGATGAATTCGAAGATACTGCTCAAGGAAATGGAAAACACTAGTGGGATGGGTGTTAACAAGGAAACCCTATCGCAGACAAGCAATTTTTGAAGCACTTCCCAGAGCTTGGAACCCTGTAAAATCAGTGGAGATTATACAAATGAAAGCAGATCAGTATAAATTTCAATTCGAACACATTCAAGATATGTACAATGTTATTGAGGAATCACCTTGGAGTGTTGGAGGCAACGTGCTTATGATGGAACCCTGGAGAGAAGATAAACAGTGGGCTTTCACACACATAGACTTCTGATGTCAATTCCATGAAATCCCAACCGATTTACTTAATCTGGAATTCGGTTTCCAACTAGCTACTCTGCTTGGAGAACCTGGAAGCGGGATGATCATACAAGGTTCACAATTTGGAGAGAGACTGCTATTTCCGATGTCGCCTTACCATCGATCGCAGAAAACCCCTTAAATCATCAATCCCTGCTAGAAGAAGATCCGGATCGGTGGCGAAGATCATAGTGAAATGGGAAAGATTGCCGATGTATTGTTATGAATGCGGGATATTAGGGCACGAAGAAGAGAGATGCCCAAATTTATATGCTGCTCCACATCAACGAAGAAACCATAGAAGAATCGATTCCAACCTTCGTGCGATCTCACCGGATAAGAGATTGGTTGAGAAGGCCATTTCTCTTCACTACGCCCATTCAGCCCACTTCCGGCGAAAGAACTCGAAGAAGGCACCGGAAACCGGCGCTAGCAGCGGTGGGGGAGAAGCAAACACGACCCCGACAACATCTGACAGGGCGTCCTTGGTGCCAGTGGGATGAATCTTCGATTCCATCTCTCACGATCTGTGTTTGGGACCACAAACAACCAAGGAGAACACGATCTCTGCACCACCGAACCACAGCTCTGCTCCATCAACCTCCCTGCAAAAGATTGTAGAGATCGTTCAGGCTCCATATGCGGGTGACCTCTCTTCTCTCTCCTCTGAAACGGCTGCAGCTATTTTAAACCCTGATTTCCATCGCCTCATTTCATCTCTACTTCCAACCCTAGAGTCAGTCTCTCTTTTTAACCCTCCCACTTCCCATATAATACCAACTCTGTCCCAACCAAACCTCACACCAAGACCCACAAGCCCAAGCCCATGTAGCTCACCATATCAGCCCCCAAATATAAACCCACCTTCACCAAATATGTACTCCACGCCTTCTAGCCCACATAACCAATTCCAAACAAATTCATCAGCCCATTTACCCATATCTCTATACCCAAACTACACCCACAAATCTGCAGCTAATATTCAAATGCAAGAACCGAGCCTACAAGTCAAAAATATTCAAACTTCCCAAACTCATAATCAATTTTTGACCGTTGGCCCCTCCCTCACAACCGAAGGCAACTTTCAAAACCCACTCTACCTACAGATTGAGAATGATATTTAGTCAGAGATGGATTTGGTTTTAGAGGGTTCAAATAAGAAGAAAAGGAAAGGTGTTCAAGATATAGACCATACCTATGAGAAGGACCAAGAGGAGGAGGACAATCATTTTTTTCAGACAGATTAACCCCATGGTGCATGGTGGAGACCAGCATCACGGGTCACCATGATTATAATTTGTTGGAACTGTCGGGGTCTGGCGAGTCCCCCCTCAGTTCGAGCTCTCTCAAATCTCACCAAGAAATGGAAACCAGATATGTTGTTCTTGATGGAGACAAAGATAAGTACAAATGAAATAGGGAAAATACGGAGGAAAATTGGTATGGGCTGTAGTGTGATAGTGGATCCAATAAGAACTGCAGGGGGCTTGGCTTTATTCTGGAATGGTGATATTCAGATGGAAATCCTAGAGACCAATAGAAGAATGATTGATTGCAATATTTCCTACAAGAAAAAGAAATCATTTCTGACCTTTGTCTATGGGGATCCAAAAAAACACAAAAGAAAGAAGGTATGGATAGGGCTGCACTGCGGGCGGGCTTGCAATCCCAAGCCCACCCTATAGGTATAATTTGAGCCCATTCCCGCCTGGCCTAGTTCGGGGCCATGTTTTGTCCCGGCCCTGCCCCGGCCGCCGCCCATTCCCGCCCTTTGGCCCTTTGGGCCGGGTCGGGTGGGTTGGCCCTTTGCCCCGTTGCCTGTCCCCGTTGGCCCCGTTGGCCCTCCCGCCCTGCCCTCGGGCCGCCCCCTTCCCCCCTTTGGCCCTTTGGGCCGTCGTGTTTCCCCGTTCCCGATTGCCCGTCCCCCCCCGCCCCGTTGCCCCGTTGGCCTTGTCCCCGCCCGTTGGCTCGCCCCTTTGGCCTTGTCCGTAGCTTTATTGGCCATATCTTTGGTCGTTATCTGTAGCGGTAGTTTATACATATTGTTTAATCTTAAATTCCAAACTCGGTTCGGTTGTGTGTCAACAAATAATCCAAACTTATATTCAATATGTATTTAACTATTTATACCCATTTAGATTTTAGAGATCCAAATTTCTAGGGTTTTTAATTTGCTATTCGATGAAATTATGGTTATTATATGTAAGCTCGAAGGGAAAGAAAAGATTTATCTCAATTCTCAATTAATTTGTAGCTTCTAAGACAATGGTCAAACTTCATTCCAAATTTCCAATTTGTCTTTCCCCAAGTTTCTCTCTCTCTCTCTCTCTCTCTCTCTCTCTCTCTCTCTCTCTCTCTTATTCGGTTTTTTCCTTTGGTTTTCTCCAGCAGAGTTAATTATTCATGAATAGATGTAGAGAGAGTTGTAATTAAATTTAGGCATATTTGAGTCAAGTCAATTATAGAGTGTCACACAAACTCTTTTTGTAAACTTAGAAACATCGAGATTCGATTCAAAGGATCGATAAATAATTTTATCTTCAAAGTCAATAACTTGCCGTGGTGGTATGTTTTCATTCACAACTATTCAATAATTGATATCTTTATTCAATACAAAAAAATCATATTCAAAACCTTGTTAACAAGTAAATCGACGATAATTTAGTATTCAACAAAAAAAAAAAATTCCATAGTTAAAGAAAATGATGTTTTAGTTACAAACATAGCTATATGTTTTTAATAAATTTTTTGAAATATCACGGTGATTTGTTAGATATTCATGATGGAGTTGGGGTATAGATTTGTTAGATATTAATTCTTTATGTAATAGTTTTTATTATTTATAATATATTATCTCACCTTAGTCAAAAAACAAAATCAATATTTTATTGAACTAGAAATGACTTTGTTGGAAAATAAAATTACCTTAGAAATAATATAAAAGTGAATTTATAGTCTAATATGATCAAAGTGACTAAATGTCAAAATCAAGACTCATATCAATGTTAGTATGAAGATCGGGGTAAAAATCTAGTCTGTAGTTCATGATATCGTCAAATTAATATTAAGATTAGAGCCAAAATTAGGGTCGGATCGGGGCCAAATCAAATAGTGCTTATTACATTGGTGAGGTTATATTTTTTGGTGGGTTATAATTTATTTTTATTAATTTTCTACAAAACATGATCATGTTTCTAAAATTTGACACGTGTCGTATCACCTATATGTATTACAATTAATTCCTCTCCATGTGGGTGGAGGGTCCGAGTCTTTGACTCAAATCGGGGCGTTCGGGGTTAGGATCGGGGCTAATTCGGGGCCATATCGGGGCCAAGATCGGGGCCGATCGGGGCCAAATCGGGGCCGTCGGGGCCTCGGGGCCGGTTAGGGCCAAGATCGGGGCCTCGGGCCGTCGGGGCCAGATCGGGGCCAACCGGGGCTCGGTCGGGGCCAGATCGGGCCAAAATCGGGGCTAGCCGGGGCTTCGGGCCAATCGGGGCTTGGGTCGGGGCCTCGGGCGGGCCGGGATGGGCTGGGCGGGCCAGAGAGTAATCCCAGGCCCGCCCTTGGCCCTAGTTCGGGGCCTTTTTTGGCCCTCCCGCCCTTGGGCCTCTTGCCCAGCCCTATTCGGGCTCAGGGCGGGCTTAGGGCGGGTCAGGGCCGCCAGGGCCAAACTTGCACCCCTAGGTATGGATGGCATTAAGGAAATTAAGTGAAGGGAGACAGGGGAATTGGATATGTGCAGGTGATTTTAATTCCTTTCTCTCTTGGCAAGAAAAAAGTGGTGGTGCTTGTACAGGCAGCAAAGATGTTTGGCAATTTCAAGAAATGGTAAATGATTGTGGCTTCAAAGACCTGGGTTCACATGGTGCAGCATACACTTGGAGTAATAAGAGGATTGGTGCAGGTAACATTGGAATCAAATTAGACAGGGCTTTTGGCAACTTTGACTGGCTATGCAACTTTCCAGAAACAACAGTATTTGTGGAGATTGCAATCTCCTTTGACCATGCTCCTTTGGTGATAGATTCAAATGGGAGACCAAAAAGAGGCCCACGTTCATTTTGATTTGAAGCTATGTGGTTGAAAAATCCAAACTGTGAGGTTGTAGTACTTAAACGAGCATGGCAAAGAGAACCCGACAATTCACCTCCTTCACTGTTATTTAAGAAGTTACAATGGTGTTAAGAAGAACTGATTGAATGGAATCGAAACTCTTTTGGTAATATTCATACCAAGATTGAAAAACTCAAAAAGGAGCTATCTCAATTACAAGGCAACCTAGCCCATGAAGCTTCTCAGCTCAAAGAGAATTAGATGGCCAAGGAATTGGAACAACTATTGGCTTGTGAGGAAACACTATGGAGACAAAAATCAAGAATTGAGTGGCTCCAAGAAGGTGAGAAAAATACATCATTTTTTCATGCTACGGCTGTGGCAAGGAGAAGACACAACCGGGTTTTTAAAATCAAGAATGAAGCAGGAGAATGGTGTTCTAATGAAGAGAATATTTATAACCTCTTTGAAGTATACTACCAAAATCTCTTCACCTCTGAAGAAGTAGAGGATAAAGAGCTCCGTTGTGTGCTTCAAGGTATTAGTCCAAAAGTATATGAGGAACAAAATTCTATGTTACTTGCAGCCCCAACCATTGCCGAAGTGAAGTAGGCCTTGTATGCCATGGGTCCCTTGAAAAGCCCGGGAATTGATGGCTTTCCTCCGCTATTTTTTTCGAGATTCTGGGAGCTAACCCATGATGAGTTGTTTAAATTTGTCTGTGATTTTTTCTCATCAGGTTTCCTCCCTGAGGGTACAAATGACACACTAGTATGTTTAATACCAAAGAAGGAAGCTCCTGAATTGGTGGAGGACTTTAGACCAATAAGTCTGTGCAGTGTAGCAGTGAAGGTGGCCACCAAGGTGCTAGCATCCAGACTCCACGCCTTGTTACCTGATATTGTTCCACTAGCACAATCGGCTTTCGTGAAAGACCGCCTCATTTCAGATAATGTATTTATGGCACATGAAGCTTTCCATTTCATAAGAAAGAAGAAGAAAGGCAAGAAGGCAATGATGGCACTAAAATTGGACATGAAGAGAGCATATGATAGAGTTGAGTGGAGGTATGTTGCAGCCATTCTTTACTCAACTGGGATTTAATATTAGATTTGTTGATTTAATATTAAATGTCCTTTCTTCTGTGAGATACTCTTTTTTGATTAATGGATTTGAGAGATTTATGGTTACACCAGAAAGAGGTCGAAGGCAAGGAGATCCTTTATCACCAGCACTTTTTGTTATATGTTCACAAGGCCTGACTTAGATGATCACATATGGAGAGAGCAGGGGTGATATTAAAGGAATCCGCATCAAGGGAAGAACGGATCCACTCACACACTTGATGTTTGCAGATGATTGTGTACTATTCTCTGAAGTAACTTTGAAGAGTGTACATGCTTTGAAAGAAGGGGTTAATGCCTATTGCAAAACTTCAGGCCAAGCGATAAACTACTAGAAATCAAATGTATGCTTCAGTCCAAATACATTGCAAAGAGTGAAGAGGTGGTTCTCAAAAATTTTGAAAGTATCTAATGGAGAAGGGCCAACTAAATACTTAGGAATTCCAACGGATTTTGGGATATCTAAGGTGGCTTTATTTCACTCACTTAGTGATAAAGCGGAAAGTCGTTTCCAAGGATGGACACACAAATTACTAAATCAACCAAGCCGGGAAGTACTATTAAAAGCTGTGGCACTACCATCCTCTATCTATGCCACTTCTCACTTTAAGATCCCAAATTCCATTCACAACAAGGTCAAAGCTCGGGCGGCAAGATTCTTTTGGGGAGGAACAAAAGAAAAGGCAAAGATCCATTGGATGTCTTGGAAAAGATTGTACAAAGAAAAGGCCAAGGAGGGAGTGGGTTTTAAAGACCCTCTAATGCACAACAAAGCTCTACTAAGTAAGGTAGTGTGGAGACTTCTCTCTCAACCGGATGCATGTTGGGCTCAATTCCTTAAGAAGATCTATTTCCCAAAAACACCGTTTTTGGAGGCAAGTTTAGGCAAAAATCCATCATGGGCATGGAGAAGTATCATTGAAGGTAGAGAAGTACTTAAGAGAGGGCTGATTTGGAAAATTGGTATGGGAGACCATATAGATGTTTGGAAAGACCCTTGGATTCCTACAATCAAGGATTTCAAAGTCCATACTATAAAGCATGATGAATGTGGTATTTCAACTGTGGCACACTTGATAGATCAACAGTCAAGAACATGGAATAGTACAGAAATCATTAGATGGTTCTCTCCAGAGGAGGCTAATGCAATCTTAAACATCAAGTTGGCCTTGTTCCCTAATGAAGATGCACTAGTATGGGGTGGCAGTAAAGATGGAAGGTTCTCAGTGAAAAGTGCATATAAAGTACTAGTACAACATCAAGAAGAAGAGGACAAGAAGACACCTTCTACATCTAGAACTCATAGCTGGGACGAGTTGAGGAAGGAACATTGGCAGAAATTTGGAAGTGCAAAACATGGCCAAAAATCAGAAATTTTCTATGGAGAGCTTGTAATGAATGTCTAGCAACAACATCCAACCTACATTCTAAGAAGATCGGGGTAGATGCATTATGTGGAGAATGCGGTTTGGAAGAGGAAACAACTCCCCATGTACTACTACATTGTCCGTTTGCAAGGGGTGTATGGTTTGGGTCTTCCCTTTCTTGGAGAATCTCGGAGGATAAATGTAGAACCCTACAAGATTGGCTTTCAATATGGACGGAATTCAGCAAACTGGGCAAGAAGGATGCAAAAATTATGAAAAGCCTTTGTTCCTTTGTAGTATGGTGGTTATGGAAAGCTAGGAATGACCGACTTATGGGTGATAGGAGTTGGACACCACAAGAAGTAGTTGAGAAGGTGGTTCATTCTATGCAAGAGTTTTGGGACAATAAAAAATTAGCCAATCCAACTTCACACTTGAGGGTTGAATGTGCAGGAACAGTTTGGCAGCTTTGGGAACCACCCCCTTTTGGGTTTGTGAAGATCAATACCGATGCATCATGGGTTGAGAGAACCAAGGAAGGGGGTGCGGGTCTTATTATCCGAGATGCCGAAGGAAAATGATGAATGCTTCATCGATACCTGGCCATTACAATTCTGCTGAAGAAGGAGAAATTATTGCTTTTAGAGCAAGATTATTGGAGGCGCTTGCAAGTGGATATGAGTCAATTCTTATTGAATCTGAATGTAAGCAGCTAATCAGGTACCTTGATGGTGAAATCCAACCCCAAATGGTAGTGGAGCCCTTGATCAAAGATATTCATTACCTAATGGATAACTTCATACATTGTATCCCTGCCTTTATCCCTAGGAGGTCTAATGTTATTGTAGATCTCTTAGCCAGGAAGGCCCTTTCGGTTTCGGGCTCGAAAGAATGACTGGCTTCCACATTGTGGTTGGTGGACTTTTGTTCCGCCCTACTCCCTGCCCGCAATGAATAAATTTGTTGTTTACCAAAAAAAAAGTGTACTATTGCCCATTTTAGGAAAGAGAGAACTCCAGGTAAAGGGCCTATCCTTTGTCTCTCGATGTATAAATAAGCCCATTAATTAATTTCAAGCCCAGCCCGGAAGACATGAATCTCGAGAAACAAGAGTATGTGGTTTTGCAATCTAAGCCTAGGGACTACTGGCGATAAGATAGTCCCATACGGTTCAGCTTTGAAGCTTTCTTCCGCTTGATAAAATTGCAGACGCCTTCATTGATTGTCTCTTCGGAGACATCCGATAAAATTGGAACGATACAGAGAAGATTAGCATGGCCCCTGCGCAAGGATGACACGCACAAATCGAGAAATGGTCCAAATTTTTTTGGCTTTTTCTCCCCTGGCTGTCTGTTCTGTGTTCATCTTCGGTGGTTCTCAAGTAGGGTTTGGGTGAGCTTTCTCAGAAAGTCTATTGGTAATCTTCTAGCTCGCTCTCTATTTTTTGTTGTTCGTGTTATTCGTTTATATGTGAACCTTACGAATGGCTTCTGAAAGGAACAGTCTGCTAGGATGTTTTAGGCCCTCAAAGCATGATGTACATCTTTGTTTACCGGAAATAGTTCTTCCATTTTGATGAAATTCACACTTCTATTTGCTTTCCTCTGCTGCATTAGCTGCTCTTTAGTTTTTCTGGGAAGAGAAAAAGGAAATACCACCTGCCCATGCTTTAAAATGAGTTTTGGTTACCTTCTCAGCTGAGTGTCTTTGATCTGATTGTATTCCTGGATTACACTACTAGATGAGTCTGATTGTTGATCTTAACCTGCTCTTTACAGTTTTCAGTATGCGTTGTCTGTATGAGCAGTGCCCGACAGCGGTCACACTTACTGCCATTAGGAGTCTATAGAGTTTTGAAGCCATTCAGTGGCATCACTTGTCAGGGCTTACATGAGTATTGCCATATCAAGAGTGAGAAAGGGTATATGGTTTGTAGAATACCTGATGTTGAGTATGTGATATCCTGTCTCAGAATAGTACCTATTTTAAAGATTTATGGTATTATTTACCAGAGGATACTGTCATGTTAATTTTCTTTGAAGTCATGATACTGAATATTTATTGTGTCATACATGTATATGATACTCCTTATAATTGAGACATCAAAGAGAACATGAGATGAGTAAGATATACTTGTGTACTTTATTTGGAAATAGAATAATAACCCACTATATATCAACATTTTCCATAAGCTATAGATCCAAAGCTCAAAATGTAACTGGGAGTGTTATGATCCTGGTTAAGGGTAGGGCCTATGACAGAGGTTATCTTGTATGGGATTAAATGGGGTGGAATGTCATGTTGAGAGGTAGTCATTTTAGGACTTATTAAGGTCTTTTGGTAGAAAGGATCATTGCAAATAAGGAGATAACCCTCACACTTTAAATTGTTGGCATCTATGCTGAATTTTATTTTTTTTGAGAAATGAAGAGTTTTATCCCCAAACTCCTAAACCTCTCTATTCTCTGGGTTTCTTCTTCTTCCCCATTTCCCAATTTTCTAAATTCTATTCCCAACCCCTTTGAAATTCCTCTGCTCTAGGTTCCCAAAATGTGGGTTCACAACAGGGAGCCAAAAAGTTGAAAGTGATGAAAACAGAAAAAGGTGATGAACGGGATGGATGAAGGGAAATTCAAGGGGAACAAGGGCGGCAGCATGGCTCTAAGTTTTAAACCAAGGGTTGGGATTTTGGAGTTGATTTAAAGAAATCAAGCAAGAAATGGTTTGGTTCTTCATAGTTATGTTCTTTCTTAAATGATTTCTAATTTTTTGGGATGGAAATCGTAAAATCAAAGGGTTTAATGATAGGCTTCCAAGCCCTTCCTCTGAGAACATGAGTGGTTGCTATTCTAATTTATGTGTGTGTATTTTGCTACAATTGAGTTTTTTGCCTGAGGTACTTGTAGTCTCAATCACAGCCACCAGGAGAGGGAGAAATAAAGGGGTGAGGGATTGCTGACTCTGGGATGTTTACTACATTTATTTGTTGTCATTTTCTTTTAAATTTTTGGTAATGCAACATTAGTATTAATTCGGGGATATAATATGAAAGCAGAGAGTGAACCATCTGCTAGGCTGGGTAGATATTTGTATATAGAATAATATATTAGAAAGGTTTGGTGAACCAGAGGCTTATTGTGGACAAACATGTAGTTCAGGTATGACTATGATTTTTTTTTTTTTAAATAAAAATTTCCGGTGGACAAGGGCAGCAGGCTTATGACTCAACTAAACCTTGCTTAGCCATCTGGGTAGCTTTGTGAATCATCTCTCTTCCAGTTTGTTTCATCTGGGCAGTCTCTGATGGCCTTTGTGACTTGAAGCAATATATGTCATTACTTATATTTCATTGCATTTGAAAGCCTCTCACAATCTACCCGCAGTAGTTGGGGATTTGGACAGAAAAGAAACCTAGAAGCTATGAAGTCTTCTATTTTGTGAACAACTGGGACTGTGATGCAGTATGTTGAATTTTATCCTGAGTTCTTGATGGAAACTGTGGGACTGGAACTGTGGGACCGGACATGCCTTGCCATCATTTTGCACTGGTGATGCAGTTTCACAACCTAGCTGGACTGATGTTACCAACTTTAGAGGCCAAAACCATGAACTGCTCCTAAACTGGTTTTCAGTCTGGCAAGGGCTATTAATACTTAAATTGCAATCTTTTAGTTATTATATTTTGATCGAATGGGTAGATTAGGCATATTTTCTCCTCCTTGTGGTCTTTGCAATTTTATTCACGACTAGCAAATTGCAGATGAAGAGTTTGCTAAATTCTGGGATGATGATGTGTAAATTGAACATGATCTAAATCCATCTCATCAAGAGTACAATGTGGAAAATCAAAATATGAGTCAAAGATCCTGTTCATATGCAATGAGCCTTGTTAGGGCTAACATTGCTAATGAAATGGCTAGAAGGCATGGTATGCCTGAGATACTTTGTAGATTTGTTCAACAACTTACTTTTAAATTTGAATGTGTTGTATACTCTTTAATTTTGGGACTTTTTTTTAATGGATAGTCTTGTTTAAGAACTGTGTAAAATTTAATTAGACTTTTTTTTTAAATGTTAGATTTTATTTTTAAATTTGAATGTGTTGTAAACTCTTTCAATTTAGATTTCACTGTCCTTCAAGCATATGGTCATTCTTTGTAGTTAATTAGATGAGATTTCATTGATAATTTCTCTTCCTAATGGATAGTCTTGTTCAAGATCTGTGTAAAATTTAATTTGACTTTTTTTTTGAATGTAAGATTTTACTTTTAAATTTGAATGTGTTGTACACTCTTTCAATTTAAATTTCACTATCCTTCAAGTATATGGTCATTCGTTGTAGTTAATTAGATGAAATATCATTTTTCTAATTATCAATAGCTGTTCAAAATGAAATTCCACCTAGAACAAATTTCTAAGAATGAGTTTTTCAAACATGTTTTTGTTTTGAAAATATTTGAAAAACATTTTCAAAAGATGTTTATCAAATGCTCAAAATTGTTCAAAAAATGTTTTTTTTTAAGCGCAGAAATATCAAAAAGGGTTATTGGCCCTCTAATCTCATGTTTTCTTGGATTGATTTTTACCCTAACACTCTGAGATATTCTCTTATAATGGATTCATCATCAGGTGTGGGAACCTGTCAGTGATGTGTTTTTCTGCAACTCATGCAGGTTCTTTAGGGGAAAAAAAGAAAGAAAGAAAAAGACCTTTTCTGCACAGTTGCCCCTGAATTCATCATTGATTTAAGAGGTTTTAAGGTACTTTATCTAAATGTTGCAAACAATTTTTCCTATTAATTTGTCTTTACGTTTTCTATAATCATCTTTATATGGTTGATGGTTCAGAATACCGCTGGGATAGATCCTGAAGATATTGCTAACCATCTTATTGATATTCCATGGATCTACAATGTCAACATGCACTGGATATCACCTGTGTTCTTCTTTGGAAGAGAAAACCATCTCAATCCCTCCCTGTTTATTTTATATAAGCAGTTCATATTCATCTCCTCAGGGTTGTGATGCTTCCATCCTTATTGAATCAAGTGATGGGGAAATGATTCCAGAGAAATGTCATTGTTTGAATATTGTTAACAGGTTGAACAGCCATGAAGACAGCATCAGCGCAGGAGAAATGACACCTGGCTTCAAAAAGCTCTTGAGGTTGAGATGCAAAAATGGATTTGGGGGACCCTTATGCATAAACTATACAAATTGGGTTGCAGTTGAGTATTGCAGTACTCTTTATACATATGTTGCTTGCATATTTACTGGATTGATATATGATGATTAATTCATGTGTTGTTTTATGTGAGTTGGTTTCATTTGGAAGAGTATCTTTTGGATGTATTTACAAGAATTTATTTAAAACCTAAATTATTTATTAGTTATTAGAAAAAACTCTTGCGATGGAAGTACGTTTCTGTCACAAAAAGTAATAGGTGTCCCCACTCTGTACTACTGGGCCGTGATATAAGGTGATAGCTCATTTCTGTGGCATATGGTGCAGTATTTGTGACGGAAATATAATCTCTGTCGCAAAAGAAATTATAACCCACAAAGCCATATTACTGTCGTATTTGTTTACGAACAGCTACACAGCCGACAGTCAACCGACGGAAGTTTACTGTCAGGTTATCATCATTTTTTTTTTTAATTCTTCTTGTTTGAATTTGATGATGACACTTGAAAAGACATGGAACAACATATTAGCATTTGCCTACAATAGCCTTGGTATGGGTTCTTTGGTAGCATGTCTCATGCATGCCTTATTTTCTGCTCTGATACACAACCTCTTCCTCTGGTTTTCCAATTTCCCATCAAGGGCCCGTTCTAGCCAACCTATGGTCTTTGTCAAAAATGCTTATCTGTGTGGTTTTGCAGCTACTTGTGCGGCAGAAAATCAGGTGACTGGTTCATCATCATCATCATCATCATCATCATCCTCGTCAAGATTGATGGCCAAAGACTTAAATGAGCATGTTAAAATAAGTTAGATCCATATGTACCACCAATTTCTCTTGCTTCTCCTGACATCACATATTCTTCCTGCTTTCAATTTTTAACAGTAAATTATCAGGTTATTACTGAATCACTAAGACTGAGGAGGCTGCACAAACAATTAGGGGTCATTCTCCTCCCCTGCAATGATAGATTTTGGGTTTTCAATTAAGTCAATTAATCCTTGGTGATAGTGTCTGAAAATCATTTTGTTTCAATTTCTCCATCAGGTCCAGCATCATCTCCACATCCGGATAGAAGCACAAAGCAAGTGTTACAATCAATGCTTGAAAAAGCCTGCAAAGCTCTCAATGAACAGAATCTTGAATCAGGTGGGGTTGAAACTTCTAGGCAAGAGCTTTCTGGACTTGCAGTCAAGGTTTCCAATGACTATCTAAGCATGGTACCACCTGACACACTAAAATGCCAACTCTGTCTGAGATTGCAGCAGCTTTGGAAGAGAAATCTGCTTCTAATGGGCTGGCAAGAATCGGAGATTGCTCTGTTGAAAACTGCCTGACATTGCTGGGAGTCCAGTATCTCCACTGGCTATTGCCATGAAGAAAAGATCACAGCAAATCTCAGCCACTGGGGAGTCGTTGCGATGGGATGGTGATATGCAGGAAGATGTCGAGTGGATGATGACCAGTATTTGAAGAAAGAGGGGGCCAATCTCCTTAGTTTATGCCTTTTTTGTGACAATTGGACTAACTGATGAATCTATTATCCCATGTGTAACACCAGACGCCTGTATATTCTCTAATCAGATCCTTGTACTTAAAGGACACCCCTTGGTTGAAATTTAAGCCTTTAATTCCTAGTAGTAGTTGAATCAAGTTGTTGTTGTCATTGTAATGCAAGCATCATCTTTTACTGTGTCCATATTGTTCAAATGTAACAGCTCTGTTTGGTCAGTCACCATGGGATGTGAAATTCAAACTCATTGGTTTAACCTGGTAGATGTAAAAGAGTTCCAATGGAATACTATTAAAACATGACTGAGGAAATGACTTTCTTGAGAGCATATGGCTTTATCCAATAACATAGGTCCTTTCTGGCATTGATTTCAATACCTGTGCAAGACATGGTTGGCATTTGGATTGATGTGCATGCACCTACCATGATAGACTTGAATGTGAAGCCAGAGTAATGCAAAGCAGAGAAGTAGATCATCAATGGAATCTGTCTGCTTTCCTACCTCAGCTTAAACTTTAATCAAGACTACTTTCTTGCCATTTGGGTTGGAAAGAGATCCAAAGTATATTCTTTGGTTCTATTTTTTGTTCTTCACAGTTTTCTTTTGGAGTAATCTTTTTCTCTTTTCTTGTAACCTTCTTTGGAATAATCTGAATCACATCCAAACATCACTTTTGCTTCAATGAAAGTTCATTCTGTTTCTTTTCAAGTCCTCCACAACCCAAAAAGAAGACCTTTTTCCTCGTATGCTTGGGAGTGAAGACTGAGTAATATTCTTCAGCCAATGTAGAAGAAAAATCATGTCTTTTGTGAAAGATGCTCATCACCAAGGTCACTTTCCAATCTTCTTTATCTCATACGAATCCCCATTTGCTTCTAATTTCTATTGTCGCTTTATGGGTGCAGGTGCTCCCTCTCATTTATTTTTGTCATAATCTATCTTTTTATTCACTGTGATCAGAGAGTTCTGCTGAAGCTTGGCAAGGTTTCATTCTCTCATATCGAAAGCCATGAAAGAATCACCAGGTGAATGCTTTCTGATTCCATTTAATGTGTGAGGGATTTTTCTTGAATTTTGCTAGTCTTTGAGCAGGGGAACTGCATAATAATTGGAAGATTCAGGTCATATATAAATGAACCCAAAACTTAAAGAACACTTGCATCATCCTGGTATGAAGAAGAGTAGCAAAACAAATTAGATAGAATGTGTACTGTTAAAATAAGTTCTTGTTCTTGATCCTTTTCAGGCATAACATGCATCTGTCCCTTCATTTCGAAGAAAGTTGGAAGCATGATTTGTTATTGCAATTCATCAAGCAAGTACAAGAGATTAGATGCAAATCTTGAAAAGAAGATGATGGAATCCATCAAACACATAAGCGCATCAGGAAAGAATACATTCAGATCCATGAGTGGCATAGTCATGAAGTTTCCACAATTCAAAAAGGAGCTAAGAAACATCAAGAGTATGTTTGAGCAGTATGGTGAGTTCTGATTTGTGCTTGCTCTGTTTCTTACTTCCTTGGTAGAGAGGGTCTCTGAAGAGTTAACAACCTTGAGTTTGTGTTGGTATTCTTGTTTTTCATAGATGAAGACTCAAATGGAGTTATTGACCGCAAGGAGATAAAAAAATGTTTAAGCAAACTGCAACTACACCTGACAGAGAAGGAATTGGAGGAATTATTCCATTCTTGTGACTTTGATGGCAACATAGGAATGCAATTCAACGAGTTCATCGTCTTCCTTTGCCTCATTTATCTCCTGATGGAACCTTCGAGATCATCAGACACGGTATCCATTATGAACTCAATAGAATTAGTTATTGTTCATCACATCTAACCCAACTGACATACCACTTCAATGGGCAAATAGCCCAATTTTTGGAACATACTACAGCCCTAAGGTGGCGAATAGCTGACATCAAGGTGCCAAATCTTCCTGTATGGGGAAGATCAGCTTATTATCCCTAGAGTAACTTTCATCCGATGAGTGATGGCCTTTCTACTCAACGTCGGCAGATCACTAAGGCTGACTTTCATCCCTGCTCGACCACCGAGGGGTCTCTTGCAGTCAAGCGCCCTTCTGTCTTTACACTCGAAGGCCAATTCCATCCAGCCTGAGGAAACCTTTGGACTCCCTCATTATCTTTTGAAATGCCTACGCCACATAGAGACTATCTAATTGATACTGTTCCTTGGCCCCTAAGTCCTAAATATTTTCTTCTCAACAACTTGTGGTTTTGTTTAGATGTCAAAGATGGGATCACCACAGCTTGATGAAACTTTTAATACAATTGTTCAAGCATTCTTGTATCTGGACAAAAATGGAGATGGAAAGTTGAACCAAAATGACTTAGTCAGGGCATTGAACGAGGAGTCTCATGAAAAATCTCCAAGGCACATCACCAAGACGCGTTTCAGTATTATTCTACCCCTTGTTATCAATTCTTCTTTCATTGCATCTTGCTCACTTGTGTGCTTCTAGCCATTATTTTATTTTGTTGTTCTCTCTGAAATAAATGCAGAAGAAATGGACATAAACAAGAGTGGAAAGGTCAGTTTCAGAGAGTTCCTCTTCGCACTAACCAATTGGGTTGGGATTGATACTGATGATGAGAAAGAAATACCTATCACATGAGGTACTGTGAAGCAGAAGATGGACAATAAATGTAAAATAAAATGAAGCAGACGAGCTTTCCTAATTGCTGTTGAGTTGATGCAGTTCATTTCCTTAAAGATGGTTAAGATATGGAATTATTAACAAATTAGACATTCTCTAGAATTCATAAGTATGAAGATATGCTGGGTTTATTGAGCAAAGGAATGCTGAGTTCTCGCATAGGCAGTTCGTGGCAAATCATCATATCTTTTCATTTCTATTTCTATTTCTATAAATGTTCTAGATTAGTATGTATAGTGTTTTTACTTTACTTTTTTTTTTTTTTTGGACCAAAATGTAGTGTTTTTAATTTAGTTGAAGGTTAGGGTCTGGATCTTCCACCCATATGGAGAGGAAAATTTTCAATCCACATGGTTGAATGCTCGACATGTGTTCAATCTAACTGCAAAATCGTCATTTTTAGGGAAGGAGAGAGAATATTCGGATTCCTACAAACAAATCACATTTTGTATCATAATAACCAAATCACAAACAAGAATCTTAATCGTATTAGTCTATCGAAAGTTTGCAAACTCGAAAAGCTTGTTGCTTCTCTTTGTAATGGTTATTCCTCTAGTGAACACATGAGGATGACGGTTAAGAATATTCTCAGTGCAAATAATGGTCTCCAAGTCAAGTCCAATCGCCTTTCTTTGAGGAAAAAATCTAGGCCGTAAAAAATTAGGGTTTACACAGCCTAATTCTCATGCTTTTGAGGAAGAGAAAAGAATGAAAGAGGAAGGAGAGAGAGAGTTCCCAACTTCATTGTGTTCACCCAGTTTAGGAAGTAGAACCAAGCTTAATGTATTGGTATCAAGTATCGTATCGGTCAGGTGCTTTTAAGAAATGTATCGTCTTGCATTGAGTATTATATTGTACTAACCAACACATTTTGGTGCATTCCAATATGTGCCTTTGAAAGGAGAAAAAAAAGAAGATGTATGAGCATGTACGCTCTCTGTTTGTCTGTTCCATATTGTCTCTTGCGTTCGCATTGAAATGTGTTTTGTCTCCCCATAGTCTCCCCCTTGCATTCACATTGAAACGCATATGTATGTCACGTCATGATGACGATGGAATGGATAAGTATGAATTTAAAATGTTCCTTTAATGGACAAAGACGAAGGGTTATAAGAACAATGGGTACATGTTTTTCTCCTGTATGAGCATTTGAGAAACCCTTCACTTCCAATCCTTCAAAACCCTAGATGAGCTAAGATTCAACTTCACATTGAAGTTTTTCATCAAGAGAAAGGAGCTTTGAGAGGCATCTTAGGGCTTTAGTGTGATTTTTTTTTCTTTTGGCAACATTATGGTATGAATTTTTTTTATTTTTAATATTTAATTTGTTTTGTTTCGAGATCCCCTTCCTCTCCTTTCTTTCTTCCTCATTCTTAATTTTGTTCCCATTTTTTACCTTACTTTTAGAAATTGGTTTGTATTTCATGTAAGTTTGCTTCTATATTAATCCTATGATTGAGTTGTCACTGGTATTCAGCTCCTATTTCTAGAATGAGTTACTATATAATTGTGGTTTTGCAGATTTTGTGAAGAAATATTACTATGGGAGTAATTTTGATATCTTCGTCTTGGTTAATAAAAGAAACTGAGGATGCACGCATTAATCGGATCAAGGGTTTATCAGGGTTTGTTAAGGTTAAATAAGGAATCTTCTCCATCTCCTACTGACCTGATTCATGTAGGAGTGTATGTGTGGGTAACCGCATCATTCTTGAGTTCTTCCAAGTTTGGGGCACTTCTAATTAAGCAAAGTCCCACTGTGGTCACCTGCAAATGAGAGATTGCAGGGGTGCTCGAAGACCAACACCTCCTAGTGAAGAAGTCATGGGTTTGATTTTGCTTAATAGTGTATTATGTAATACCCCCATCCCTGACATATAGAAAATCGCCTATTCCAAAAAGAAAGAAAGAAAGAATCTTGAGAGAATTAAAGATTGAGGATGGAGGTTGACGTCTTAGTGTGGAAAAACTGAGTTCCAAATTACTCAATCTCAGTGTATGCGGGTCTAGATGAAAAAAGGGAGATCTCAAACAATGGGTAAATTGATATTGTTTCTGAAGAATTTACAAAAATTGATAGACTCTCTGTGGAGAAAGAAAATAGTAGGATGAACAATCAAGCTTAGATTATTGGCTCTTCTAATAGGGAAGGGGATTTTTCTATCTTAAAATATTTTACAAAGATATTCTTTTGGAATATCGGGGTGTTGCTCTAGAAACCTGTTTTGCAACGCAAGTGAACTAATTTGCAAAAAACATGCTCGAGTGGGTTGATCGAGTAACGTCTCCGATGATCAAGTTATTGGAAGCACACAGTCTTAGAAGATAGAACAACAGTTGCAAAGATCTTAGAGCTAGCAAGAGTACTAGAAGAGTGCATGCCTGAATATGCTAATGTGCGAGGTTTATGTATATTTAAGTACTTACCTTGACTATGTGATCCGTTTTCCAAACATTTGCTAATCGTCAAATGTAAGGCTAATAGTAATTGAGTTCTACTTGGACTCCTTAACCAGTTCGAACTCCCTAATTCACCCAAAGTCTTTATTCAAAACATTAAGGAGGTTGGTTATAGCTCAAACGATGTACTTTGCTTAGTGTACACGCTATATGGTTTAGTTCATTCATGGTCCAAACAAGATCTGGTTGATCCTATTTATCCTTAGTTGACCCTAGTTGGTCTGTTAAGGGTCGACCATATCAAGGGGTGATAGGCATAGTATCCAATGTTCTATCTTGTTAATCAAAACATCTCCAAGGGAAGCATCAAATTTAAGTTCTGGAATAGAAACCCACTTAAATCTCCTTTCTTTTGATAACATAGATATTTAGAGGCATATCACAGATTGTAGTTCCATGTAATAAAAAATATCTTGAACCCCTTTTCATTTTTGAAAGAGACATTGGCAAGTTGTATTCTTTTTTGATTCTGTTTTTATGTGGGGAATGTGGACAACATGAGGAATCGATGTACGAGATTCTTTTGCATTGCGAATTCGCTCGAAGGATTACAGATTTCTCGCATAAACAGTTCATGGCAAATCATTGTATCTTTTCATTTCCATTTCTATTTCTAATTCTATAGATGTTTTGGATTAGTACATGTAGTGTTTCTACTTGGTTTGAGTTTGGATCCTCCACCTATATGGAGAGGGGGGGGGGGGAAATCAATCCACATGGTTGGATGCTTGACATGTGTCCAATCTAAATGCAAAATCGTCATTTTAAGGAAAGGAGAGAAGATTTGGATTCCTAGCAAATCACATTTTGTATCTTATGATAACCAAATTACAAACAAGAATCTTAACTGTATATGTTTATCGAAAGTTTGCGAAATCAAAAACTTGTTGCTCCTCTTTATATTGGTTATTCCTTTAGCGAACTCACAAGGACGGTGCTTAAGAATCTTCACAGTGCAGATAATTCAAATCAAATCGCCCTTCTCCAAGGAAAAAGGCCCAGGCCTTCAAAAATTAGGGTTTACCTGTCACATTTCCCTGGCCGTTACCTTATTTGGAATACCTGGATGTGTGATCCATAGCCTGAAGATCAAGTTTACAGCGATCATATACCAACATAGCACAATAATATAATCAAGAGTAAGAAAAAAATCATTGTATTAAAGTAAATTAAGAAACAATCAAGTATGGATCTCAGAAGGATCACAAAAGAATATCGAAGTACGGAATAAAATGCTCTACCAATCAAAGAAATAACTATAGAGTATAGCGGAAAAAAACTCTACAGATCAATGCGGAAGGTAGATTGAATTTCTCAAGTATTACAACTTAATTAAATAAAGGAAATAAGAATCGTTTTAAAACTAAATGTAATGAGTATCTATGTCCATCAAACAATGTCTAGACTCAAATATTTCCATCTCCAACACGGGACACTCTAGCTTCAAGATCCGACTAATGCTAGTACGCTCCGTCATCACATGGGTATGCTTCACTATGATGTTCGTACTCGTCAGTTTCTTGAAAATCATACGAGTCACACACCGTGGCCTCATAGTTTGGGATCTTGCAGTTGTCTGTTCTTGTAATACAACCAAAAGAAAACATGTCCCCCGAAGGGTGAGCTCAACAGAACTCAGAAAATAGTTCAAACACAATTAACAATTATAATAGTCACAAGCTCAAGAACAAGAACTATGCGTGAATGCAAATGATATGAAACAATATGTAAGTATGCTTCTAACTCTATATATGCTGGTCTCTAGTAGCAGACACGCATTAAGATAGAACACCATACTCCTCTGGGTAATCTCGGTCACTCTTCCCTAAAAATTCTTTGTCTCTTGGGTTCTCTACGGTAATTGGGTTAGGGCATCCTCCTCAGACTTTCGATGGCTAGAATTTTAGTCACCACCCTCTCACTCCACCATTGGTATGAGTATTGGCACGTGTCAGGGTTATACCTAGCCCAATGCAAGTCATCTGCTGAGTCACATCTACTCGGAGTCAGATACCTCCGTTCCGTGCACTAGTCCCTTCTGTGCCTAGGCAGTCTGTTCCGGTACCTACCTCTCTAGAGTCACTATCTCCTTCTCGGCTACGTAAACTCTTAACCCTATTGGTCATCCACATATAATAAACAGGAAGCTTTCGTGTCCTCTCATGCTTCTCTCCTTCTTGGGCTCCCACGAGCCCAAGCCTATTATGTGCGACCCTACCAATAAATGGTCCCCCACAATGTGATTTGTGTCCTCTAACGGGTTGGTTACCGGTCTTGAGTGCCCACAAATCCTCATTACTGCCACGGGTCACTTGGCCTCAAATACCCCTTCCGATAGAGTTAGATATGATAGGGTTTCCTAGCCAAACACTTGTAGACCAAACCTAGGTATGCCAACCAATAGTTATGGAAAGAACCAAAGGACACCATAGGAATGCGTCACATACCACCTTCTCTGGTGTCCAATGACAGAAATGCCAAAAGGGCATTCCTCATTCCACAACCACAACCTATGCAATCACATCACATCATGATTCCATAAATATCATAACAAAGTCCAAGTCACAATTGAATCAATCACATTCATACAAGTATGCAATTTACATAGTAAAACATATTCTAGAATTACAAAAGTATAATATTATAGAAAAAGTACTATTACAGTAGCTAACACTTGCATACGAGTTCTAACATATCAAAGCATGTAACCGTGTTAATTGTGAGTGAACATACTCACCTTATATTCAATTCGTAATCTCCAAAGAAAGAGGTCAAAGGGTAAGTCCAAAATCACCAAAATAACCATATACAAACAAGTATAAAACATAAGGAACAAACACTAATGACCGGAGACCAAATGGAGACAAAACAGGGAAAAGTTGTTGTCAGCACCCCTTTGTCGCTTGGGGCAACCAAAGCAGGCGACCAAGCCTACTGTGTACGGACAACAAACTCCAAATTGGTTGGAAACCCCTCATTCAAGATTGGAACACTCCGAAATTAATAGGAAAATTTCTAAAATAGTATATTAAGACTATCTAGCATGATCTAAGCATCTAACATGGTCATTGGAGTATAAATCTATCGGATCACATAGTAATCTTAACCCAAAATTGATTCGTAGATTTCATGGATAGACTAGAATGAATGGGGATTCATTTTAAAGATAATAAAATAGTAGATCATGATCGAAAATTCACTTAAGAATAGATCTAGCATAGGTTAGAAGTCAAACAACACAAGTTGAAATAAGATCATGAAGAATATACTTTTAATATCGAAATCACACCATATTGTCCACGGAAAGAATAGAGTGAATGGGAATCACTCTAAGACTCTGAGGATCAGAGATTAGGTCATTACAGTAGTGTATGACCTTCCTCACAATCACAACAATGGGTTAATACAGTAGAGAGAGTAGATCTATAGACAATAGATGCGAATACTAACCTTGTAGAAGAAGTTTCAATGTAGGAATCTCTCATGGATGTTTGGGATCAACCTTGGCCTTGAAGAGGAAGCTCTAGGGTTTTTCTCA
Source organism: Hakea prostrata (assembly GCF_041222555.1). Lineage (NCBI taxonomy): Eukaryota > Viridiplantae > Streptophyta > Magnoliopsida > Proteales > Proteaceae > Hakea > Hakea prostrata. Next base: position 72,045,649 of record NC_142602.1, read on the forward strand.
CCTTTTCCAGTAGCTAAGAGGCAAAGTGGAATTAGATCAAACGAAGTTTGAATATATAGGGCTTCAAAAATCTAATTTTCCCAAAAGAAACAATTCTGTTCCTGGCCAGCTTTGGTCGATTGCCTTGGTCGCTTGGGGCGACCAAGGCAATCAACCAAGGTAGTGCCCTTAGGTCAATTGCTAAATTTTGGTCACCAAAAGCCATATACTCCACTTGGGTCCTCTTCCAACTTAAGAAAGGGTCTTTCCTGATTGTGTAGGACCTTCCGAAGGTGTCACACTGTAAGCAAAGAATGAAAAAGAAGAGAGAAAGAGAAAGAAGACGAGAAGGTCAAGTTTCCAACTTCCTTGTGTGCACCTAGTTTTGGAAGAAGTAGAACCAAGCTTAATGTATTGCAATCGAGTATCGTATCGGTCAGATGCTTTTAAGAGATGTATCGTCTTGTATCGAGTATTACATTGTATTGACCAATACATTTTGGTGCATTCCAATATGTGCCTTGGAAAAAAGAGAGACGTATGGGAATGTACTGTATTGATTGCATTCCAATATGTGCCCTTTGAAAAAAAGGGGTACAAATTTAAAACATCCCTTTGACACACGTATGTGTCACGCCATGATAACAATGGAATGGATAAGTAAGAATTCAACACATCCCTTTAACAGATAAGGACAAAGGGTTATAACTATGGGTATAGATTTTTCACACATGTGAGCATTTGAGAAACCTTCCATTCCAATCCTTCAAAACCCTAGGTGAGTTGGGATTCAACTTTGCACTGAAGTTTTTCATCGAGAGAAAGGAGCTCTAAGAGATATTTTAGGGCTTTAGTCTAATTCTTCTTTTTTGTCTTGTGATAAGCATGCATTTACCATTATTTATTTGATTTAATTACCCATACTTATTTAATTGAAAGAGCTAATTGAGTATTTTTGTGTATTTTTCAGGAATAAGGTGATTTTGGATATTAGAGATAATATGGAGTAAAGTTGGCAAATATATTAGATATTGATGGATTTTAAATCATGGCATTCAATCTTGCTGCCCAAAAAATCATGAAAAGTGAGATCTTAGCCAAATTGGAAACAGGTGGAGGTCTAAGGAACAAAATTGGTAATAAATTTGAAAATCGAGTAAACAGACCTACCTTCATTATTTTGAGCATATCTCTCATATGAGATTGGATTGCGGTGATTCAAGATGCTATGGAACGATATTGAAAATATCTACAACTTTCCAGGTTTGGGTTTTTCCAAAATCCGAAATAATAAAGGTCAAATCGACGGGTAAAGAGAAGGGATTCATTGTGTGCGGAAGACATAAAAGATAAGCAAGCCATAGAGAAAAAGAGGACGGCGAACGCGGCTCTCATCTCTCTCATTACTGAAGAAGAATACCACATCTCTCTCTCTCTCTCTCTCTCTCTCTCTCTCTCCCTATGTTTCATCTTTATTTTTCTTATGAACTTTGTGATAAGGAGTAGTTAGTTCATTTTCTTTGGGATGTAGATGAACCATGCTTATTTCATTAATTTGATTGTTCTATATCTTCTAGTTGATTGTGTTTGAGTTTGTCCAAAGATGTTATATAGCTCAGCAAACTAAGCGTGCCAAGCTTCCGCGAAGGATGATAGTCTTGAGAAGATAGGGCATATCTAGGAAGACCATCCCTAATTTACTTTGAAGTATAGAGTTATATCGGTTAGGGAAAAGCATTGGGGATTCGAAATCCCAAAGATCTTCACAGATTCATAGTTAACGTTTTTGTACGAAGGTGTTCACCCCTTTTTAAATGTATGAAAGAATATAAAGAAGCACAAAAGCACAATCCTATCCCAACATGACCCCATTCCAAAATAATATGAAATAAAACACAAACCTTAAAATGTTCAAACTATTTTTTCCATTGAAAAGATTTCCCTACATACTAGCAAACTTACATAGTGATAGAACTCTTAGAAGCAAATAGTAAAGCTTCCCCTTGGCACAATAACAGCATAAAACTTCCCAAATAGTATATTTAAGACATAAAAATACTAAGCATACAATAGTTGGAAACCAAACACCATCATCTCCTATACCGAAATGGAAGACCTAGAAGGGGTGGAAGGGATAGAAACAGAATTCAGAAACCCAAGCTTGCTAGAGAAGTCATTGCTGGGAGGTTCTACCATATCCATGATCTTTGCTACAACCTTCTTTGATTCCCTCAGTAAACTGATACTCTGGTTGAGCCTCTCTCGTTTTGTAGCAATGGATGGAGATTCTTCCAGCAATCGTTCAATACCACCACTAGCAGGTCCCATCAACTCGGTCACTATCTCCTTCTCCATCTCTTTGTTCACCAGCTTCTGAACACTAAACACAAGATGAAGAGCCAAGTAATCCACCAATCTCTGCAACACAGACTCCCAATAAGCAGTAATTCTCATTCTCAGATCAAATGCCTTACCCAACAAGTCCTGATGGTACTCCCTTAGATGACCAATTTCTACCTCACCCACTCCATCTAACTGTATAGTGGTATATCCATTGATCAATTTCTGCATAAAGGTTGGTTGGTTTGCCATGAACTTGCTCCATCTTGACATGTATTCTGGGTTACAAGTATAATCTGTGAGTTTCTCCATCTCCACAATCTCCATCACCCGTTCAATCGATTCCCCCTTCATCTTCTCCACCAAATTCTGCACTGCCCTTCTCATGCAAGATTGAAGCTTTGGATACCCATCAGCGTGAAACATCAAGACATACACTACAACAGCTCCGATATAAGACCAGATCTTCTCAACAAATTCAACAGGAATATCCGAAATTTCTTTCACTCTGCCCTGTAATATGCTGAGAAAACCAGTGCGAGGAATGAAATTGGGAAGCTCAATCCCTTTCGCTTCCTCTAACACCTTAATTTCATCCACTAAGAACTTTGCCCCTGGGTTGCTGCACTTTTGGTGGAGTTCTTTGGAGTAGTCCCATCGAGCATATCTGCCATTCGAGCTGTGCCATGCATATCCTTCTCTTCTAGGTACTCATCGAACTCACCCCTGATGAAAGTTTTCCTGAGGGATTCTTTTGTAGAACCAATAATCTGCATAAACACAGTCATTGCATCCGTGACATTGGATAAATGTTTGGGCAATTTGTCAAGCTCGGAAACATTGAGGCTCAACTTTTCATTGATCTTCTTCACAATGCCTGGCAAGCACTTGGAAATACTAGTTGCTTGGATCTCCACCAGCTTCTGGGCCAAAACAGGGATACCCACAATCGATTTGTTGATCTTGGAGAGAAGGGAATGGGATTTAAACAATCTTGCCTCCTCCTCCCTTGCTTCCTCATACGATTCTTCTCCAATTCGATTCCTCACGCAGACATAACCGAGCCCAATGTTGACATCATCTGCAATAACCTTCTCACGCAGACCTTCGGGAGCTTGATCACACTTGGTCACAACAGCCAAGGTCCTCTCCCCGGTCTTGTCCACGCGTTGCGACATCCTGATCGATTCACAGGTGGGAAAATCCACAGTAGCAGATAAGACATTCAAAATAATGCTCTCTTCTGGAGTTATATACTCCATAATAATGTCTGAAATTTGCTCGTAGATGTCTTCAGGTTGGCCACGAACAGGAACCCTGGTAATACCAGGCAAATCAACCATGGTTAAATCAGGAACACCGATCTTCTTCACAACAAGAGTGAGAGGAGTATTGGAAATTCCCTTAGACGAACCAGCAATCTCACTGGTGGCATCTTGAATATCTTGAGCTACATGATCTTCATCTGTATGAACTTCTTGATTGTTATACTCCAGGTGAAGTTCAGCTTCAGGTGATGAGTGTTGCTGAAGTCGCATTATGAGGGGAACACGAGTACAGATGCCCAGACCTCGAGGTAAACTGATGCCGGCGAGTGACTCAAGAACACTGGATTTGCCGGAGGATTGATCACCCACAACGACGATGGTGGGTAACTCAATGCCTTCTTGCATGACATTGAGTTGGCGTAGTTTGTCGATGGTGTCGAGCAGAGGTCGAATCCTTTCGTTGTAAGAGGTGTAGAGTGGCACGGATGAGATGGGTGTGATCAACTCTGGTGCAACTTCAAGATCATAATCATTTGAGTTTCCCAAACCAAATCTCGCCATTTTGTCAACAAGAACAGAAGCAGAACTCATTCCAGGTAAGGAACTAAGCAATTAAAGGGTTGAGAATAGTGAATAGAGCAAAGAAATGGGTAGTGACGTTTGGGTCGCAGAGCACTGAGTGGAAGAAGAAGAAGCAGAGAAACCATTTTAAAGGCAACTTGACTTAGCCAAGGAGGACTTCCTTTTTGAAAATTTTATTATTATTAATTTTTTATGGCAAGACTTGCAGAGGGGCATGGATTCCGATTCCACTAGTCCAGGTTCAAAGGGTCATTGGGAGTAGTTTCTTTCCGTACTAATGGGAGTACTGGATGGAAGTGATATGTCTAGAGTATCATTGTCACACCTTCCTATTTAGTCTATATTTGCCAACATTCCCTTCTTTCATGTTTCTTTTCAAATACCCCCCTGAGGTGTATACTTCTATTGCTCTTTCATCCTTGTCATTAAGTCATAATGATAATGCAATAATTTTATGGTAAACTCATTTTCAAGTCCTACCCATTCAGCTCTTTACTAATTTGAGGTTATTTCTTTGCTTGTATAGATGTTTTGGATGATACAATCTTCTATAAAAATTTTAAAAAAAATTTGAAGAAGCAATCTTCTATTAAAAATAAAAATAATTATAATTATAATAAGTTGTAATTATTAAAAAATTATACATAAAAAGGAAATTTGAATTTTTTACTATATAAGTTAAAGTTGAGTGGCTATTGAATTGCCTCCATCTGCTAGGTTTGCCTTATCTATTTTATGTTGATCCAATGCTTAGTAGTTTTAGTAAAAATGAACCTCAACCATTGATCTAGAAAAACAAAGAGTGAATTCTTTTTTTTTTTTTTTCTTTTCCTTTCTTGATAAATAATAAAATTTATTTTCAATGATAAGATCATAAGAAACTTTAAAGGGATGCAATTGAAAAAAGTTTCAGTAAGAGGATGCTTTTGAAAATTTTTTGGTAAGAGGATCCCATTGCAATTTGCAACTATTCTATTTTTATTTTTTTTTTTTTTTGAAAAAGAAGGCTTTTTAGTTGTCCTTTCGATTGGACCTTACGGCTTTACCACTCAGTGAATATTTAAAAAAGAGAAAAAGTACTACACGGGTTCCTTGCGAACCAAGAAACCTAATTTTTTTGTTTTTTAATGCGATGTTCAGGCTTTCAGCCCAAGAATTTAATAGGATCACCTCGCTTACTGCGCGTTTCCCTTCCATTGCAAAGGTAGGGTGAGAACGAAAAAAAAAAATCTGGGATCCATGCATTGTGGGGGTGAGTTAGAAAAAAAAAAGACAGAAGAGATTTTTGTAAAAGAAATGTTAATTGTAGATTTTGTGAATCTTATATTTTATTTTCTCATATTTTTCACAAAAAATTATATATTTTTTGAAATTTTGAAAAGATTTGAGATGAAAAAATTGGGTTGCTACATCACCAAACAAATTTTCTTAATTTGTTGAAACCAGTTAAGGAATCTGCACGCACACTAGAACTGTTGTTGTAATCACAATACTCCTTCACAAAAGGGTCTCCCCAAGATCATTTAGCCAAAACATTAAGGTTGCCCCGAGGCCGCGATCGGCCAACCTTAGGTTGCACCCCAAAAAGGTTACTCAAGGTATAATCAAGATATGTTCACTGTTTAACAGAAAAATAGGGAGAGAGAGAAAGAGGAGGAGGAAATTAAATGTTTAGAATGAACACGAAAATGAGTTTATGATTTTATTAATATTAATATATATTTATATAATCATGGCAGGGTCACAACAAGGTCCAGGCTCGGTTCGTGTCGCACAAATTAATATTACATAAGCCCTTACTATATATAAACTATATAAACAACTCATCTCAACCCGATGTGGGACTAAATAAAACCATGGATAAAAAACACGATTAAAACAGATATTTATATAAAATAATATTAATAAGTTTTAAACATATTTATAACATAATTTAAGATAATTTATCTATAATTTTCCCGATCCAAACAATCAAACAATCTACAATTTTAAGATTTCAAAAAAAAGAAGTATAAAAGTTTGTTTTTTTAATGAATTTTTTTATCCTTTTTTATTCACCTTACCTTTTTTCCAGCAAACAAACATAACCTTAAGTCTTGATATTCCATGGAGGAAACCTTCTAGAGAGTGTCTATTGAATCATTGGATTCAGATAAGTGTTATACGTTTGATCCAATGGCCAATATAAGATACTTATATTCACCCTCTAAAAACACATCTCGAGTTAACTCTTTTCAAAATCCAAATTTCATGAGATATAAAGATTGAACTTTCCTTTAATTGGGGTTTTCTTTTTTTCTTTATGTAATTGAGTTTTCTCCTTTTACCTTTGGAACAAAAGGTCTTCTACAGCTATTAATGCTGGTAGATACTTGTTGCATTTCTGCTTAGTGAAGTTCCCTCAAACAACGCTCTCACCTCTCAACTAAATTCCTCCTTAGCGCTCTCACTTCATTTTGTGGTGGTGCTCAACATATCATTAGAGTGGGATTTTGATCCTCTTTTGCTTGGAGTTGGAATTGAGTGGTTATAATATGGCCTTCAACTAGTAGATTTGCCTTTTTTATTTTTTACAAACTTTATGGAGGAGATGTAGATCGATTGAAAATTTTGTTTTCAACCAAAAAAGAAAAATTGAAAATTTTCATGAGGGGATGCCATTGCAATTATCCTATTCTTTTTCGGAAAGAAAGCTTTTGCCTTTCCTTTCTAGGTCAAAGGCTTAACATTTTCTTATTTTCCTTCATGGCATATCTGAGTGTGAACAGAGTGAGCTAGTCTTAGTACATTGGGTTCAAGGTTCAGATTCCTTGTGAACCAAAAAACCTAGATTTTTTATTTTATGTTGTATAAATTCTAGTAGAAGAACAAATACTGATTGAGCTTAATCCAAAAGATAGCACATACTGTTTCTCAACGTATCTTCGTCATATAATAGAGGTGGAATCTATATAAAATCCACTATAAGTTCTACCTTTAAATTATTTTATCAGTAATAATGTGAATCAGAAATAGAATCCACACCCACACTTATTGCACGGTGAGAAAGTGTCGAGGAGGTGATCCAGACTCACTGCTAGCCACTGGTTGCTAAGAAAAATAATCATTGAAAACAAGAACTCATACAAGCAATGACATCTGTCTTATATAATTGCATAAGACAAAGATTGGACAAATGCCACTCAATTGGGAGTTCAACCGATAAGGCCAACCTGAATAAAAAATCTGTTACACCATTTGAAATCCTTAAAACAATACAGAATTGACTAGAATCAAAGGATTGTTTCATATCTAAAATATCTTGATAGATGGAAATGATTTTCGTAGGAGGTGAGACCTACAATTCAAGTGATTAACTAAATCCAAGCAGTCTGACTCAACAATAACTGAGTGAATTTCAGCTTTGCAAGTTTGAAACAAATTAGATCTAACCACTACAATTTCAGCAACCAAACTCGAATCACATGAAATTTCACAAAAAAAAAAGGCCAAGATCAATCTACCACCATCATCTCAAGTTGATTGATTCTTATGTTTGTTCACCACCCAATCCAACTTTAAATCATAAAACCCATGAAACCCCTATGTGTCATCTCCTCTAACCTCTGTTGCAACCGATTTAATTGCAGGTGAAGGAACATTTGAAAACTGATGAGCTCAGTCAACAATTGAAGAATCGGACCAAAGTGGTGGAAGAAATTGCAAGATTAGAGAAAAAATTATTCCCTGAGCATGAATCAAGAAAATGTTTATTTCCTTTACCATTGGTGAAAATGGTGAAAGATTTATTATGGGTATTTGGATTTGTAGCATATACAATGGATATCTATAGTTTACCAAAAAATAAAAAATGAATATTTATAAGTTATTTACGGTGAAAATTTTAAGGATAACCCAAGATAAATGTACAAAAGCACAATCACCACAAAATGATACACAAATTGACAATGACCCCAAATGTCTCTTAAATTTACTCAATAATACACTCATTAACAAATTCTGTTAAGTCATGATTGGATAACTTTATAATTCCTAAATCGGTCATAATTTCTTATGAATTTATAGTGTGCCTTTCGTAAAATAAAATATAAAAAAATCCTAAGTTTCACCTTCTTTCTTCTTCCATGAGTTCATTCTTTCCTCTATTTGCCATTTTATATTGTAAAATATAGAATAATACAACCATGGGTTATACCCATCATTTTCTCTAGCCAACTAACAATTCTAACAAAAGAAGAGTTCATTATGAATTTGACATAGTTTTAGAGTGTCCATGCGTTTCGTTCATTATCTACAGGTATCCCTTAAATTTCCTTAATTTATATACTTATATATAAGGATTATTTATTTATTTATTTTTAATGAGTAACATATAGATATTTTGACGTTGTATCCGTATTATGTGAGTGGAGGAGCATGATCAAGTGTTAATCTTTGATGTTAATGGTAAGTTTTCATAACAAGTTTATCAAACATCAACATGTTCTTCCTTTTCCATTCCTGGTACAATTTTATCAAACACCTATTTTCAAACAAAGAAAGGTCTCTCAATACTGAAAAATGCATAAACAGTTCCACACAAAAACTAGTCTCCCAAATGGAACCAAATGCATGCAGAGTAGTCCATGAAAAGCTTGGCCACCAATTTGCCTTGATTTTTTAAACTGATATGTTGATATAGATCTCGTTATTTCTTCATGATTGGTCTGGTTTATTGTCCTAGTGGATCTTCTTCAATCTAGAACCTATGATTAGATACCAACCAACCAAAATAAGATCAAAGCAGAACATCACCAGATTCAGGTGAATTCAACTAGCAAAAATTCCAAAACTAAGAATTGATTCGGTCCTAGGTTGATATGAGCACAACCAAGAGCCAATTAACCAGGATCTGAGGCAATTCAAATGGGTAAAAATTGGGTTTTAGGTCACAATTAGGTTACTTGTTCCTGTTTCTGAAAACCCAAAGAGCAAAGGTCAACAACTCCAAAAAGATAACCTTTGTTAAGTGGGTTACAATAACATAAATGTGTCTTTACTCAAAATGCTGACAGAGCTGTGAAAGGTAATCTTGGGTGTGGAATGGCAGTGGCTGCCTTAGGGACAACAAGCAAAGGTTCAAGAACTCAATTTCAATGGCCATCTCGGTGGGCCAAAAAACCAAGATCTCTGCAAGATATCGTCCAAATTCCTCCCATCTTGACCCAATTGGGTGACCCATCCTGATTTTTTTGGGGTACTTTGGGGCTGAAAATTGGTATTCCTCCATCTCCACCCAATTTGGTGGCCCATCTCAGTTGATTTTAAGGGTAATTTTGGGCTGGAAATTGGTATCAAGCCTCTTTTAGGCCTTCTAAAAAAAATGGTGGCCTTATATTTATGAACAAACAACTGTAAACATGAGTTTGAGTTTCAATGTGAAACTAAGTTTGAAACCGTTATGTTGAAGAAGTGAAGATGTAGACTTATGAACCATAAGGTAAATATGATTTACTTAATATTATATGTGAATACAATAAGGATTGGATTCAACCAACTATGATATATTGTAAGTCATGCATGCCCACATGACAAGTTTGATAAGACTCCCATGTGTTCATGTGAACTTGTTTTATATCCTCTGCGTTTAGAAGACCTTCTAAACTATAGGTCTGAAACCACTAGTTTGGAAACTCTGTATATAGATATTCAACTCTTCAATCTTTGCTGTAGATGTTGTAGGAGGGTTGTCGATGAAAACTAGGAGGTGTTCTGGCCAAAACTCAAATAAAAAATTTCTAACAAAAGAGGCCTCTCCAGCAATGCAGAAAAGGAGGCAAGTGAGCACCGAGGTCTCACCAAGATTGAGTTGAGATAACTCGACTCGATCAAAATCTAGTTCCTTTCAAAAACGAATTCGGAAGGTACCTACAAGATTTCTTGGGCAACTTGACTTCTTGAAAAAAGAAATAATATTTGTCCTTGAACTTAAAATTAATGGAGAGATTTAAGAACCTGAACGAAGGCTTCAACTACAACCTCTCAGACCTTCACACCACCAAGTCAATTTAGGACAAACAAAATAAATAACTATGACATCCGCATATGTTTTTGTAGAATAAAATTTGATGTTTTGAAATAAATAAATAAAATCTAGGTAAAAAAATGTCAAAATATAAAAGCTTTAGTGCCTAGGCGGCAACTCTTAGGCGATAAACTAGCTGAAGTCTTGTATGTCAAAAAGAGAGTCTTGGTGGATGCTTTGATAACCATGCACTAGATGTCTAGAACAAATAACTCCTCCACTTATCTTGATCACACACAATACAAAGTATTCTAGAGGAAGAGAAGGCAGCTTACAATATCAAAATTCTTTGAAAATTCTAAGGTTGGAAAGAATCCTCTTTATTTATAATATGGCCCAAGGCGTAGAATCCGGATCTTCTCCCCGTCGGGGAGCACTCCTCCCCCATGGCTTCCTGACCACAAACATCAGTGGGTCCCACTGGTGAAAAAAAAAAACTTTTTTTTATTTTTTTCAAAAAGTGTTTTTTACCGTGGGCCCCACTGATGTGTGTGGTCAGGAAGCGTGGGGGAGCACTTTGTGCTCCCCGTACGGGTCGCTGATCTGGACTCCAAGGCGTAATCCTATTAGCCTAGGAGCGGAAAACAATTCCCCTCTCCTTGGCCAAATTACATTGACAAAAAATAAAAAAACTCCTACAGCACAAAACCCCAACTTTTAGTAAAATCAAAACTAAGGACATGAGGTGATGAGGAGAAAAAAGATGCAAGGGAAATTAGGGGCTGCCAAATTAGTCACACCCCCCCCCACCCCCACCCCACAAAAAAAAAACGAAAGAAAAGCCTTCCCTCTCCTCTTACAAATAACCCTTTATTTATATAAACTAATTTGCAATTACAACCACAAAGAAACTCCTAATCTAAGTAACAATTACATAATCAGAAAATGAAACATAACCAGAAACCTAAACACTAGAAATAGAAGCAGCTACAAAATGAAAGTAACACTGCTACAATTCTATTGTGAAACTTCCATTCATCCAAAAAGGAGGGGGGGAGGGAAGAAAACACTCTGCCACAAGCTGGGGTGTATACAAGTCACCATGGCCTAGCTTGGAACATCCAAAAGGAAGGTCCAAACAGTGGTATTGTAAACATATCTCCTACTTGACTGGTAATTGAAACAAACAGGGTAGAAATCAAAATTTTCATAACATCTGCACTGGCTTAGTGATAGGAAATGTAACTCCTGAAGCAATGACTTTACCCACATCAATTTAGAAGTACACCAAGAAACCATGGCCATACACTCAACTTTAGCACTACACCTTTTCAAAGTGAGTGTATCATCATTGGCACTAGGTCAATCAACATCAAAAAACCCAACCAAATAACATTCTGATTAGGTCAATAAATAAAAACTTTTCTAGAGACACTTTTTAGTTAATATAGCACAAGACAGTAAGGCAACAAATCTCATATATACGTTAACATTATGTCATGGTAAGTAACATAGGTGAAAGATAAAATGCATAAGTATGGATGCATCTAGTAGCTAATCATGCAAATCTCTAGTATGGCAGACATGCTTTAAGATATAACACCAACCCTCCTCTGGGTATGTCTAGTCACTCTGATCCCTCACGAACTGGTTACCTTTGTTGAGATCTCGAGCAAGGGTACAGTGCTTGTCAAACAACCATGGTTGGGGTTTAGGTCCACACTCTCTCACCACAACCATTGGCATGAGTACGTACTAGCGCATGTTAGGGATTCTAACCCAATGCAAGGTCATATAGTAACATACTATATGTGGTTCAATTACTTCCCCTATGGCATCAATCAACTCGGTTCAGTATCCTTCTCCACCTAGGAATGGGAATCCTCACGGACTGGCTACCTCTGTTGGACTCCATTCCCTAACCCTATGATCATCCACATATTGTTGGGGCGGATGCTCTCATGTCCCCTCACAACCCCCAAGTCGCTTATTGGACGCCTATGAGCCCAACTCTAGCATATACAACTGTACCATTACATGATCATTAGTGGACCACTGAGTCTCCGCACAGACTGGCTACCGCTATAGGATGAAACAGAGTCACATCACCATTATCACCGGTCATTCGGCTTCAATAGCCCTACCGAAAGGGTAATAGCATGTAAGGGTTTATAACCATGCAATTTATACCTCCTATGTATATAATCCAACAACCATGATAATGCTAGGGGCATTAGAGAACAGTGTCCCATACCACAGTCCATGATATCCCAAGCTAAGGATACCTAGAAAGGTACCCTCAATCATAGCTACACCAACTCATTATTAAATATCACATAACAAGTCATTCAACATCACATAGTAAATTGTGTACAACTATTCATCATTCACAACATATTATAATCAATTAATCATTTAAACTAATGTAACAACAAATTATAAAATCACTTATGCATTTGAAGTTATACACAATACATGTCAATGCATATATTTAGAAATGTAACATTACTTGTCGAAGTGGAAAAACTACTAAAAGTGAAATTAAACTTTATCGATAACAAGTCCAATAAACCTTAATGATCACCTAGATTAGGGTTAAAAGATTCATTAAGAATAGAAGTCAAAACAGAGCAAGACTCAGATTGACAGGGCCACTGTGACCCAGCCAGTCGCTTATGGCGGTTGGTTGGGTCAATCAACCGCCCTGAACGACCGCCCCCTTTTCAAGCAAATTCTCAAGTCTGGAATTCCAACTTTTGATCACCCATCCTCGATCTGATTTTGAGATGATCCAAATCCGAATTTTGTCCTTAACATGCTAGAGAGTCTATCTCAAACCAAAAATCACAAAGAAGAAAGGTTTAGAATCCACTTCATCTCCTTCAACTAAATCAACCCTTGATTCGAGAATCCATCTTCGGTTGTGATCTAGCTGCAATCATCGATGGAAGTATTCTAACCATCAAACTCTATATCTATGGAATCATGGAGAGAAGAAAACGCATTACTACTCAAGAGAGATAAGTAAGAAGAGCATGTGATCAACTAACCTCCAATCGATTCACAAGTCAGATCAAGGATCGAAGCTTCACCGTGATTCGAGCATTCTTCACTACCGAACATGTGTACTCTATCTCCTAACTATCTACAGTAGCATCCACGAATAAAATAATATGAAATTAAGTTGTGGATGGCTATTTATAAAGGGTTGAGGGAAGATTAGGGTTTAATCCCTCATTTTGACTTGTGGTTGGTTGCTTGGGGCAGTAGGTTAGGTCAATCAACAGCCTTAAGCAACCACCCCCTAGTGCTTTTCAGTACTTGGGTGCTTTGCTCAACTGGTTGATCTCCAACACTAACCTAACTTAAACCAACATATGGGGGGATTCTTGCCTTGATCATAGTCATCTTCAAACTCAACTTGACTCAGGCTAGAGATCCACCTTGCCAGTCCATCAGAGTTTCTACTACATCTCCTTTGGGTTCCTAGTATGGCAGATTCTTCATCTGTAGAATCTAGATCCATGGGCTCAAGGTATGGATCATCGGTTTCAATCTGGATAGTTCAAAGCTTATTCAAGCTGGAACTTCGGGTACTTGGACCTACAATACGGAACCCGGGTTAGAATTACGGGGGTTATTATAGGAGGCATTAGCTTTTTGGGCAGGTCTGTTGGAAGCACTTGCCAAATGTTTTGAGATGGTTTGCATTGAAACAGACTGCAAACAACTTCTTGAGTACATCAAGGGGGAGCAAATTCCACCAATCAACATTGATCCAATAGTCGAAGATATTGAATTCTTGATCCCAAAGTTTTTGTCATGTATCCCCTCCCATATTTCTAGAAGATCTAATACTATGGCAAATCTCCTATAATGGAAGGCTCTTTCTCTTTCGAGCAAGAAAGCTTGGTTGTGTTCCTCTTAGTGGCTGGTAGATCTTTGTAATACCGCCACTCCTGCTCAGTTTGAATAAGGACTGGGTTACCCCCCTGATATGGAGAAAATATGATCGAACCGGGTTCATACTTGGTTTGATCCTCGACTCCGGTCAAGACGGAAGGAATCGACTCTCTCCCGAGAGAACCGAATCTGTAAGATGGCTTGCTGAGGAAGAAAACTTATTCAGCTACAAGCACGCCCTAATCCAACTTATGGATTAAGTTAACTACCCTAATGATGGCAGACTCAAGTTGGCGGCTGCGGCTAATCATTATCGAAGGGATAATCATCGCATAACCTAGAGGTTATCTCAGGAGTCCTCTACTAGTCCAAACTAGTAGAAGTCTATTGCTCCATGGATCTAACTGTTAAGATCCAACGACTACCCGAAGAAGGCTCAAGTGCATCCAACGAAGGAGATTCGAAGGTACACTCTATATAAACCTCACTGCCATACGAGGTGAGGGACGGAGATTCACACACACACTAGTAGACATAAAAGGCTTACGATCTAGATCACCTTTCCCAGTTCTTCATTCCTTAGCTCTGTGCTTCTAGCAGAGCCATTTGTGATTAAGTTCATCAACTGACTTAGCCTTCGAAGGTGGACTCCCGACCCCCGCGGTCGGGCCACATCTGACGCTTTCGTTTTGCAGGTCATCACGAGGAGATCTAAGGGCTGAGTAGATTTTGGACGCATCATTTGACGCCGTCTGTGGGAAAGACTTGTAAAGACATGGTGACTAGATCGGCAGCATCGGCAGCAGCCGCTGCACAGCGCGATTCCGGTGTTCAGATTCCTGGAGTGAACAATCCAAATGTTCCCCAGGGAAGCCAACATCCTATTGAGGTAGATGGTGGTCAGGGAGGACATAATCCTCCAGATACATTCCAAGATCAATTGAATCAAGTGAAGATTCAACTCTTGGAGGTGAGCCAAGCACTCCGCGTGCTCACCAGGCGAGTGGTGTTACCACAAGAACCTGATCATCGCGATTCAGGGAGGCGTGCGTTACCACGTGATCAACCGCATGATCAAAGATTGGCTGAAGACCGGAATATCGGTTAGAACTTTCGTGAAGGTGACCGAGGACCTAGGAGAATTGACGATCAACCTAGGCGAGACGATCGGTTCAACAGACCGCAGGAAAGTACAACTGATTCAAATACAAGGTTGGATATGGGGGTGAGAACTCACTCACCAACTGTCAGAAGAACCGTTCGTGATGATCGAGCAGTTCTCGATGAGCGGAATGTTCGTGAGGGACGGGCCGTTCGTGATGATCGAATAGCTCGTGAAGATCGTGTTAATCGAGGTAGTGATCATACTGCTAAAGATCACCCGACCCAGATTGGTCAGGAATTGGCCAACATCAATCAGAAATTAGGGCAATTGGCTAAGGGAAGGATAACTGAGAATATTTACTCAGTCATTCGGAAGACCCCCTTTGGCGAGCCAATTGCGGGATATCAGTTTCCCCATAACTTCCGTTTGCCTACATTTTCTACATTCAATGGCTCCGGAGATCCAACGGCCTACATTGGCTATTAACAGCAAACCATGGCAGTTTCAGGTAATTTTGATGAAGTTTTATGCAGGGTTTTTGGTTCATCTTTGACCGGAGTAGCACAAAAGTGGTTTTCGAACCTCCCATCTGGAAGGATCGTAAACTTTGATGAATTGGCGCGCAAATTCATAAGGCGATTCCAGAGTGGAATACAGGTCAAGAAAACGGAAGAAACCTTGTTTAATGTTGACAAGGAAAAAGCGAATCGATCAGAGAGTTTCTGAAAAGATTTAACAAAGTAACGATGGAGATAGAAAATTTGGATGAGCAAGTAGCCAAAACTACTCTATTCACTGGACTCACTAACCAGAAACTCCTGGAGTTATTACTACAGAATATGCCTGCAACTTATGCTGAGTTGGTACAGAGATGCCAGAAGCAGGCCAAAGTCATGGAGATCCTAGATGCGCGCTAAGGAGATAACAAAGTCTCCAATAAGGAACAGAATGCTCCTGAGCAGAAGCAGAAGCCAAAGAAAAATGTCCGTGATCGGGTTGGAAAATCTCAGGCTTGGCGCCAGAGGTCTCCCGGTAAAAGTGAGTATACTCCATTGAATGCTCCTCGGGCTGATATTTTAAATATCATCAAAAGGCGAAATATTTTGAAGTGGCCACCTAAAATTCCTTTGAAGCCTGGAGAGCAGCAGGATCGAGAAAAGTATTGCCGATTACACAAGGACTATGGTCATTATACAAATGACTGTCGTCATCTGAAAGCAGATATTGAGAGATTAATATCTCAGGGACACTTGTCCAATTTTGTTAGCAGAAGAAGGGAGGAGCCACGTGAGCCACGCGCGGCTGCCCCTAAAAGGGATCATTCGGTTCGTTTAGAACGATCAAGGGAGGCTCCGAAGTCTAAGAAGGGCAAGGAGGTGATTGAGCTACTCAGTCACCGATCCTTACCATTTTCGGAGGACCAGAGCCCGAATCACTCCGAAGTTTGAAAACAAAATCCAAATTTGTCGGAACCGGAGAGATGCAAAAGCGAAAGAAGCCGAATGGTGAAGATTCTATCACCTTTGGCGAGGAGGATGAAATAGGCATTTGTTTACCTCATGATGATGCCATAGTCATCAAGGTAGAGATTGCACGCCGGGAAGTGCATAGAGTTTTGGTTGATACGGGGTCTGCAGCTGACCTAATTTCTTATGAAGTGTATCAAAAGCTGAAGGTGGATGAGGACTTGATGGAGCCTTCATCCACGCATCTATATGGTTTTGCAGGATCATCTGCTGTGGCGGAAGGATCTGTCCAGTTGGACTTATCTATTGGAAGTTTTCCTAAGGAAACAACCGTCCGAATCAATTTTTTGGTGGTTCGGGAACTGCCAGCTTATAATGTTATCCTCGGGCGACCATCTTTATCCAAGATAGGTGCTATTGTTTCGACAAAACATCTGAAGATAAAATTCCCGACTAATATGGGAATCGATCAAGTTTCCTCTGACCAGAGGATCTCTCGGCAATGTTACGTTGCCTATTTAAAAGACAAGGAGGGCCCGAGGAAGGTGACTTCCCTACCTATAGAAGTTCAAGACGATCGGGAAGAAGCAGAAATGCAAAGGCCCGAACCAGTGGAGAAGCTGGAGCAAATCCAACTGTGTATCGAGGATAAGAAGAAGATTACTTATATCAGTCCGAGGCCAGTGGAGGAATTCAAAAGTGAATTGAAGCTATTTCTTCAATAGAATAATGACGTATTCGCATGGTCTGCCAAGGAAATGCCAGGAATGGATCGGGCTATCGCAGAGCACAAACTCTGGATAGATCCGAAGGTGAAACCAGTGATACAGAAAAGGAGAAATTTCTCCATTGAAAAGTATGAAGCCGTTCGGGGCGAAGTTGAAAAACTGAAGAATTCTGGTTTCATAGAATCAATTGAATGCCCAACTTGGTTAGCTAACGTGGTAATGGTAAAAAAGGCGAATGGGAAGTGGAGGATGTGTACAGACTACACAGATCTCAACAAGGCTTGCCTTAAAGATTGTTATCCATTACCTCGGATTGACCTCTTGTAGATGCGACTGCAGGATTGACCTCTTCACGGCTTTCATGACTGATCGTGAAAGCTACTATTACAAAGTCATGCCATTTGGCCTGAAAAATGCAGGAGCTACATATCAGAGAGCCGTCAACAAGATTTTTAAAGATTTGATAGGAAAGAATGTCGAAGCTTATGTTGACGACATGCTTGTGAAGAGCTTTACAAAAGCGAATCATATTGCAGATTTGACTGAGGTATTCTCAGTGCTGCGAAAATATCAAATGAAGCTAAATCCAGAAAAGTGCACCTTTGGAGTTTCTTCAGGAAAATTTTTGGGCTCCATGGTGTCACAGAGAGGTATTGAGGCTAATCCTGCCAAAATACAGGCTCTGGTTGACATGGAGGCTCCCAAAACTGTTCGTGATGTGCAGTATTTAACTGGGAGAGTTGCCGCTTTGAATCGTTTTATCTCCAAAGTCTGGAGAAAAGTGTTTGCCATTCTTCAAGGCACTCAAAGATTTGAGGGGCAACAAGGAAGCAAAATGGACCAAAGAATGATAGAAAGCTTTCGAGGAGTTAAAAGAAGCACTGGGACAACCACCGATCTTGTCCCGACCGGAGAAGGGGGAAATATTACAGCTATATCTAGCAACGTCCCTTTCAGCGGTTAGTGCAGTACTTGTTCGTGAGAAAGATAAAAAACAGTGGCCGATTTACTATGTAAGCCACGTATTGCTAGATGCGGAGACACGATATTCGTAG
The DNA here is from genome assembly GCF_041222555.1 of Hakea prostrata. NCBI lineage: Eukaryota > Viridiplantae > Streptophyta > Magnoliopsida > Proteales > Proteaceae > Hakea > Hakea prostrata. The sequence goes on from NC_142602.1 coordinate 72,064,079, forward strand.
ATTGAGAAGTAGGCTCTGGCTCTCATGATGGCCGCCAGGAAGCTAAGGCCATACTTCCAAGCTCATCCAATTGAGGTATTTACAACTTTTCCTCTCAGTAAAGTTCTTAATAAACCTGATTTATCTGGAAGGATGGTGTCCTGGTCGGTAGAACTCAGCGAGTTCCAAGTGAGCTTTAAGCCCAGAACCGCAATCAAAGCTCAGGCACTAGCCGATTTTGTAGTAGAAACTACTGCACCAGTGGAGTCCACCATGGAGGATCCTATTATACCAACCACTTGGGAGGTATATGTAGATGGTTCGAGTATTAAAGATGGAGCAGGAGCTGGAATCCTATTGAAAAGTCCAGCATGATTTATTATTCGATATGCTTTAAGATTTGCATTCGAAGCAAGTAATAACGAAGCAGAATATGAGGCTCTGATAGCTGGACTTCGGTTGTCAAAAGCATTGTCTATTGCAGATGTTACTATTTATAGTGATTCTCAACTTATAGTCAACCAAGTCTAGGGGGAGTATGGTATTAAAGAACCACGCTTGCAGAAATATCAAGAGATAGTGCAGGCATTTCAAAAGCAATTTCGGAATTTGAAGATACCTCATATTCCGAGGACTGAAAATACAATGGCAGATGAGTTATCCCGATTAGCCAATGTCAAAGAAAAAAATCTAGACCCTTCGGTCTACATTGAAGAGATAACATTTCCAAGTTATCATGAGAAAGAAATTTCTTATATTGAAGCAAAGGGTTGCTGGATGGATCCGATAATCGAGTATCTGAGAGAGGACAAATTACCTAAGGATCCGAAAGAGGCAAGGTTGATCAAGATACGATTGGCGAGATTTGTCATTTAGAATGGGAGACTATACAAAAGATCTTATTCTGGACCCCTTATGAGATGTATAGGCCCCGAAGGAGCAAAGTCAGCTTTGGCTGAGGTTCATGAAGGAATTTGTGGAGCTCACATGGGTGGACGAGCCCTGGCCCACAAAATTCTAAGACTTGGGTTATATTGGCCTAAGATCCAAGAGGCTGCTATGTAGTATGTTTGTCGATGTGGCAACTGTCAAATTCATGCTACAGTATAGAAGCGCCCAGCGGAAACCATGACTTCAATTCTAGATCCCATTCCCTTTGCGATGTGGGGAATTGATATCATGGGCAAATTCACCAAGGCGTCAGGCGGACGGGAATATCTGATAGTAGCAATTGATTACTTCACAAAGTGGGTTGAAGCCAATGCCCTGGCAACAATTACTGAGAAAAAAGTGGAGAAATTCGTGCTTGAGTCAATCATATATCGCTTTGGGATTCCAAAGATTATCGTCATTGACCATGGTACTCAGTTCAACTATCCGCAATTTGAGCAATTTTGCGGAACATATATGATCGAGCATCGTATGTCCTCGGTGGCATACCCCCAGAGCAACGGACAAGTAGAAGTTAATAACCGAACGCTACTGGAAGGGATAAAGAGAAGACTCGAAGCTGACAAGGCTTTATGGGTCGAAGAACTTCATAATGTAGTGTGGGCCTATAGAACTACGGTTCGAACACCCACAGGAGAAACTCCATTCAGGTTAGCATATGGGTCCGAAGCATTGGCACCTGTAGAGATAATGGCGGGGATAATACGGAATCGAGAGTTCGAGGAAAAAGCAAACAAGCAAGGACTGCTTGATAGTCTTGATTTGTTGGACGAAGTTTGGGCAAAGGCAATAGCACGAACTCAACATTATCAAAGAAGGATAGCGTCTCATTATAATACCCGAGTGAAGAATCGTCGGTACTTAGCCAGAGATTTGGTGTTGAGAAACACCTTAGCTTCCGACCCACGTCACCAAAGAAAATTGGACCCTTCCTGGGAAGGACCTTATATGGTTATAAAACCAGTCGGTTCAGGAGCTTACAGGCTGAAGAACATCAACACCCAGAAAGAGTTGGATCGTTCGTGGAATGCCAGGCATCTCAAAAAAATTTATCCTTGATGATGATTTCAATTTTGTTCGTGATGTAAACATTTTCAACTCAATCAATGCAATTATTGGCTTTCAACAAATTATCTTTTGATTGGGGGGCATCATACACCACATTCAAGAACAAGATCCAACTATAAGGCATCGGATGAAAGTTCATGTGGGTCCTTCAACACTTATGGAATTTTCGAATTATCCTTAAGTAAAGGCATCGGTTTAAAACCCGAGTGAGTTCCTTCTCAGACTTATTGTATTTCTTCGGAAATCCTTAAGTAAAGGCATCGGTTTAAAACCCGAGTGAGTTCCTTCTCAGGCTTATTGTATTTCTCCGGAAATCTTTAAGTAAAGGCATTGTTCTAAACAACTAAGACCTAATGCAACAGCAATTCAAATGACTAGCAAAGTTCAAGATGAAGTTAATTCTTATTTCTTCAAAAGACCAACAGAGGCCAATCTCAATATCAACATAAGATTACAAGAGCTGGGTACAATCTTCGATCAAAAAAGAAAGTCATCATCGATGATCATTAAGAAGTCATACAAGATCGGCACAACTTTGCTAGAACAAACACATGAGTCACTTATTGGTATGGATTCAAGGAAAAGAAGAGGAGGAATGAGGATTACAAAAAACATTTCAATATGTATAAAATCCTCCGCAATTTCATACTCTTTGTCCAGCTTGTCCAGGAGAAGTATGGTCCTCGACCAAACTTGCATTCAAGGCGAGTTCGTCATAATTGACTCCTTCCAAGGGAGAATAAACAGGAGAATCTTCCAGATAATGCATAGTATCTGGATCGGAAGGCGGAGGATCAATCTTATTTTTGGTCCAGTCAGGAGGAGGAAGGCCCAGGTTCGCAAATACTTCAGGATGGCAAATAGCACTATAGGGAGTCGTATCAAAATGAGGATCCTTCCTTAGTATTGATTCCCATACTTCGTTCTCACCATCCTGGTACGCCTGCAAGTTATAAGCATTCAGCATATCAACAAAGGGCTTACTGTGTAAATACTTGAAGATGCAGGCTCTGTAAACATCAGTTGGAAGGGATTCAGGCAAGGGAACGACAGCTTGCCTTTGAGGTAACGTTTCAGATCCTTTGGCTCCTGACTTTCCAACTCCTCGCTCCAGGTGCCGAATCTTCTCCCTGGCATCATCCAAGTCTTACCGAAGACGATCGATCACCGAATTCTTTTCTCCTGCAACCTCCCAAGCTAGTTTCCTAAGGCGAGCAATCTCAACATCTTTAGCTTCAGAGATTTCCCGAAGCCTGGAAACTTCATTGCTCAACCTATTGAGCCTAGAGGCTGCTTCCACTTGGTTATGGAAGTTACTAGTAAGACTCCTGCAACAACTTCCGAGTTAAAAAGGAGCAGAAAAGTAATATTCAGAATCAAAAGATAATGAAGAAAGACTTACATCACCATTGACTTCATAAAGACCTCATCTGGAAGTTTGGAAAGAACTGCGCTCTCAGAAGTCATTTGAGCAGCAGTGCACCATTGTGAAACCCGGCCCTAACCTTAACCCGGATACTCTTTGATTGTAGGTCCGAAGACCCGAAGTAGAAGTGAAAGTCAACTATGGGCCATATTGGTAGATGATATAGTGTTCGACTCCGAACCTATGGAGATTGAAGATGATGCCCCATACTTGAAGTCAGTGTTGGATATAGAGAAGAGATTGCACCTTGATGAAGAGAAGATTAGTTGATGACCTTAGAGCTTGGTGGGATATGATGTAAAGCCATTTTTCCATGCTAGGTATGTTATAGAATATGTGTTTAAAGTTTCGTTTGATTCCGAGTAGTGGAAGACCCTCAAATCCCTATTTTTGGCTTTGCTGTCAGCCTGGGTCGAGTGCTTGGGTCGAGTGCTCAATGCTACCCAGCCAATCGACCCAGAGTTGCTAAACTCGAACAGAATCTTCTGTTTTGAGAATCTTGCTATATATACCCCATGACTTCGTGATTTTAGTATCCCTAGCCTCCATAACACCTAGAGAACGAAGGGAAACCATCTCCAAGCCTCCAAGAGTGAAGAAGAAGACCTAATCTTGCAATCTTGCAAACTCTCTCTCTTGTTCTTCAATTAAAGGTTAGTAATTTATCTTTTATGTTAATGATTTATTCTTTCTATGATCACTCTCATCTCTGAACTGAGATTATGATGAAGATGCTGCAACCTTGTAGTCATATCTTTACAATCTCTTTTCATTCTCTTGTACTATGATCATCTCATTCATTATTAACATGATTCTTATGATTTCTTCTTAAACTATGATAATACTTCCTATTTTGATTCATTCTAGCATTATAGATGCTTCTCTATGATTATTCATACCTCTGATCTACTGTGTTCTTGTACTAGAATGAGATCTAATCATCTCTAGTTCATCTCTTTCATTCATAGCATGTTTCCAATGAAAACTATGATTTTCACCAAAATAGAAACTATGGTTCTAAATTAGGAAGTAATGTTTTAATGGTGGTTTGATGTCTAAATTATGCTTTCTAGGCTTAGACTACTGTGTTAGGCAATCCCTCCAAGTTTCGTCGCATTCCGGTTTGTGTAGCATAGGTTTTGGATCAAGATTCCCTTTTTACTTTTGGATTTGCTCTTGGGCAAACTGCCTGGGTCGACTAGCCAATGCTACCCGACCAATCAACCCGTAACCATGAGAATTTGTTTTCTTAGTCCGATTTTATTCGAATCATGCTTATTCTTTTAGGACTACTTCCTAATGATTGTGTGATGCTATTTTAGGGATTATTTGCTAACTTTGGATTCATCCTCTTGTTCGTCCGGAATATTCTCGGATCTATTTAAGGTAAGGAAAGTTGTTACCATATTAACATAGATTTGCATAGATTTAGTTTCTAATTTGGGAACTACTTAGATTTGCTACTGTTATGTTAGTTTCTATTATGATATGAATGCTGCAAGTACATTAGGATCTTATTTCCTTATTTACTTTATGTACTTGATTATGTATGAATACTTACTCATGTATGTTTCCTTATTTATTTAATCTTGTCTTATTATACTCTTTCATATGATGTGATATTTGTCGTGGCTGATATGACTGAATTATGATTGTGATTGCTTAGGTATGATTTGGGATTAGGAATGTCCTTTTGACATTTCTGTCCTTGGACCTCATTGGGAGTAGTATGGGATATTTCTAATGTTGCCCTTTGACGCTTTCCCGGATTATTGGTTTTCATACCTAGGACTTGTCTAGCAGTGTTTGGCTAGGTTATACCCCTGTTATATCAGACCCGAATCGGAAGGGTATTGAGACCGAACGACTCGTGGTAGCAATGGGGATTCATGGGTGCTCAAGACCGGTGAGTTATATCCGTGAGGGGACATGAATCACATTGTGGGGACCATTTGTGGGTAGAGTTGCATATGGATAGACTTGGGCTCATGGGCGTTCAAGACCAGTAACCAACCCGTGAGAGGACATGAGAGCTTCCCGTTTACTATATGTGGATGACCTATAGGGTAGATGAGTCAGTATTTGAGAGAGTCGGATACGCTGACTCTAGTGTGAAGGATATCGGAAAGGATCCCAAGAGGGGAGGAATGGACGTATCTGGATCTGAGTTGATATGACTAAGTAGAAGACTTGCATTGGGCTAGGCTTTACCTTGACATGCGCCAATACTTAGACCAAACGGTGATGTGAGAGAGAGGTGACTTAACCCCTAACCATGGATTGTCCAAGATGGATGAAGGACCCACTACCAACCGGCATTGTGTGATGAGACCTACCCAAAGAAGTATGGTGCTATGACTTAAAGCATGTCTGCCTATAGAGACCAGCATACATAGAGTTAGACTCATTCATACATTGTTGCCTCATATCATATCATCTTATGCTTTGTTTGTGATACTATGTTATTTATGCTATTATGGAATAACTTGCCTTGCTGAGTTTCTTTTGAAACTCACTCCTTTTTGTACAATATCCTTTGTTAGAATATTCTACAGGTTTTGATGGCTATGAAGCGCAATATGAGGAAGCGCAAGATGAAGAAGCATGCCATACGCAAAGTGCTGGTGACTACGAAGATTACTGTGAGGATCCCTCGAGTGGTCTCTCTTGTTACCAGGATTAGCCCTACTGTGGAGTGGGAGCGTTTGAGCATCATCGATGAAGTCTATGTCTATGAGGACATCCTTTATAAAGTAGAAAAGACTCTAGTTTAGATTATATCTTTCTTTCTTGTCTTTAGAATCAGTTGTAATCCCATTTGATTTTCGAACTACATTCCGCTGTACTCGTGGAGTGAGATTCCGCCTTACTCTACTTTTGATTTATATATCTATTGGTATCTTTTCCGCACTCTGATGAATATCTCATTACTTTACCTTGATTCATTGAATAATATTGTTAACATTGATTTAGTCTTGTTCTTGATTATATTGTTGTGAATGTGGGAGGTTGATTTCTCTAACTACTGGATCTTGTGGACTGTGGATCACACACTCGGGTATGCCAGATAGGGTACCGGCTGGGTGGATGTGACAACCATTCCAACGCTCTGTCAAACTCGTTTGACACTAATTCGGGCGAAGGATGAGAAGGATGAGCTACATCAAGAGAAGGATGAGCTACATCACTTGTCACCCGACAACGCTTCCTGGTGGCAAAATCCTCCAACTCTAAAGGAGGGAAGGAGGATGCCAAACAAGCACTAGAATTGGAAATAGGAGCAACACCTGCTGGGACCACACCTTCATCAAGCGCCAACATAGTTGCCTCAGATGCCCGAAGAGTCTCCTTCGGGGGTGCACAAACGGTCTCTATAGCAGGGGCATCAGCAGCGCCATCAACAGTGGAGTGATCAAGATCTTCCTGGGAAGAACGAGCGATCACTTCAGGCAGAAGAGGCGTAGGGGCGGCATCAATAGAAACTGTGGGAATATGACTTGAAGATTCACCAACAGCAGTCGCCTTACGCTTGGAGGATTCACTAGCTGAAACCACCTCACTGGCCCCAACCACCGCCGACGGAACGATTTTCTTACAAGATTTCGCTCTGATAAAGTTCGAGTCGATCCTGGGAGCCACTGTATAAACAGAAAAGCCGTATCAGTACAGATGTCCAACAACAAAAGAAAAGAGGGAAAACCCTAGTTCTCTATCAGCTATGAAAAACCGATTAACTAAACCCCAAGTAATACTGCTGTGCAGTTTACTCAGGGGGAAAAGGGAAAGAGATGAGTAATCAAAAAACTCACTTGTTCAGAAGTTGATTGAGTTATTGTTGGAGTACGAGGAATACGGAAGCAAGCAGCAGGACGGAATGTTGCTTTAGCAAATCTAACTTGCAGATAGCAGGATAGATGGAGAGTACCCACGAAGGCTTTAAATGGCCTCAGGTATTAAGATGACGGTTGAGAGCTAAAGACAACCAATGGCCCAGATCGAAATGACACTTCGAAATCCGCAACAAGCAAGATCAACGGTCAGTGGGAGGCCACATGGAAACATGTGGAGTCGAGCACTCGATGCAAGGATACCTCCAATCGTCGCACCGCCATTGTGATAATGGATGTATTACCAATTTATTAGAAACAGTGAATGGTACACCAAAGCAAGGAAACGTTTGGACTTCGCAAATACCATAAGGGAAACGTGTGGACTTTGCAGTAAATGAAGGAGTTGGAAAGATTAATGCATCTTTCCAAAATGTATCTTCATAATATCTTTACAATATTATTATTCGTCAAAGAATGTGAAGTTAAGTGATAAGTTTTATCATTTATATTTTGATATTCAAGACAAGATTTCGGTAGGAGACGAGGAATAATAAGGCCAACATGAAAGAAGTGTCTATTCATTAGCAAGGAGGTCAATCTTTACAAAAAAGAAAAAGAGATAACTCCCTAAGCCTCTTCTTCATTGATGCCCGAGGAACCCTGGGCAGGAGGACTTTTCTCAGGATCCTGAGAAGAGCCTTCCTCAAGATTAACGTTGTCGGAGTCCTCTTTAGCAGCAGCTTGTGACTCAGCTTGTGACTTTTCCTCTGAAAGTGCCGGCTCGTCAGCCAGATATGCCTCATATTGTGGGTCAGCTGGAAAAGGATCATCTTCTTCCTGAGCCCAGTCTGGGAGATCCATGCCTAATTTCCCGAAGACCTCTTTATGGCACACCTCACGAAAGGGAGCATTATCGAAGGAGGGGATTGATGTGAGAATTCTTTCCCAAACGTCATTTTGCCCCAAACGATAAGCTTGGATGTTTTAGGCACCCAACAGTTGGGAGAAAGGTACGCTGTTCAGGTACTTCCGAACACAATCCTTCCGAAGCTCTGGCTTGATGTGCTCGGGCTTGCTAGGAATCGCCAACTTCAAGTATTCTTTGTTCTCTATACATTTAAATTCAAGTCTGTCACAGACAACGTGGCAGCTTCTTTCTGCTTCTTGGCCTCGCGCTCGGCAGCAACAGCACGAGCCATTGAAGAATTGAGGGCCTCCTTGAGGGAGTTCACCTCTTCTTCGTGCTTTCTTTGCAGCTCCTCGGCAGCTGCAATAAGCCGGTCTATCTCAAAATTGGCTTTGGCCAAATTCTCTTCGCAGGTTTGCAGCAAGGAGCCGTTGCGACCAACCCGACTCAATGCTTCCATGTGCTGATAGAAGCTCAACACAACATTCCTGGGAAGGCAAAAATTATCAGAAGAAGTCATAAGAAATTATAAAAAAATAAGTAAGCAAGAAGACCGGTACCTTGTGGATTGACTAACAAGGGCAACGTCGACCAGGGATTCAAATTCCTGGCTATCAGAAGGAATAAGACTGAGGGAGCTCCATTTTGCAGCATTCTCAGGATCCTGTGTCACCCTGTCGGTCAACTTCAGGGTCCACTGGGGGGTGAAGACCTCCTCACAATCCGCAGAATTTTTGGATATTTTATAGGAGGAAGCATCAACTGTATCATGCCTCCTTTTGGTTCGGGCGGAGGAGGAGACATTAGACCTCTCCACCATCGGCTTCTTCCCTTTATCCAAAGCATCAGCCACGGACCTGATATTCCTGATACCCCTGTAAGAGGGGTCGGGAGAGGGAACAGAAGCCTCTTGATCAACGATCAAGGCTCTAGGCGATCGTTGCTCGACTGTCACAACGGCCCTAGCGGCCTTCACTCGCAGATTCTTGGGGTTCATTCTTGGAGGCACTGCAAAGAAGAGCAAGAGTCAGAATTAAAGACATATCACTTCAGTAAAATTAAAAGATGATGGTTAGAAGCTCACAATGAGCCAAGCCCCAGTACTGAAGAATGGAGTTATACTCCACCTCAAGTCCATGTATCTCTTGATACCATGGAATGGATTTGATCTTCCTGATGGCCGCCTCGTCTTCTTTGGATAAGGGAAGGCCTCGGTTATTCTCAGAAGAAGTACACTGCCTCCAGACGATCGGGAAGTTAAGATCTGATGGAGGCACTCGACAGAAAAAGTATCGTTCGCGCCATCTTTTGTGGTTAGAAGGGCAAGTTACTTTGACAAGGATGCTGTCCCTCCAATCAAGTTCAGCTTTATTGCGTTTGGACAGAAAAACCTAGCCAGGAGGATGGGAGATAGAAAGAACATGAAAATGCACAAAGAGAGAAAGAGATGGCGTAATGCCAAGTTCAAAACACAAACCCAAGAAGCCGACGATGAGACGCCAGCTATTGGGAAGGAGCATTCCAGGGCAAATGTCCCAATGATTCAGAACGGCTGAGAACAAAGGATTAAAAAAGGGAAAGCGAACCCCGCTTTCCAGTGCATCTATATATAGAGAAAACTCACCTGAAAGGGTTGAATCAACCCTCTCATCAGGATGGGGAGCCCTAACCTGATAAGAGGAAGGAAAATCAAAACCTTGGATTGCTGAAAGAAGGGTTTCCTCCTTGAAAATGGAGGGAACAAAGCCAGGTCCGCCATCGGACCTGGAAATTTGAGGCTGCCTAGAAGACTCGGCAGTTACCCTAGAAGTCTTGGAAGATCCAGACTCAGGAAGGACGGAAGGAGTTTCGGTTTTTCTCTCTAAAATTTTTTGAGAAACTTCAACAAACTCGCGCCAGAGGACAGTTAGGGTTTTGTTATCGCTATCCGACTGTTCGGAAGGAGGGGAAGCAAAAGCTTCATTACCACTACTATTACTAACATTGGGTACCAGAGAAACCCTATTATCCGCCATTACTTGTTTCAATAAGGTACAAAAAGAAAAAGACCAGTAAACTTACTGATTCAGTGAGGCAAAAGCTTGAGAGCAGGAAGGCGCGAAGCAGACGCGACAAAGGTTCAAATTCCAGACAAGAAGAATGAAACCTACGAAGACAACGAACCGCTTTTAAAGCACCCGCACGAGTGTTCGGGAATCTAAACAATCGAGATTAATTCAAAATCGACGATCGAGATTAGAAGACGTTTTGAAAGTTTGAACTCACGAATCCGAAATAGGCGTTCGGAAACCGTCGCTTGGGTTACGTGAGCCACGACAGATCGACTGCAAGGAGACACGTGGCATTACCCTCACAACGCTCGAGGAAAAGTGACCACCGCATTAAATGTGATATGACATTTAATGGAACATGCAGAGACTATTGCCTGATGAAGAACCCAATTAAAAACCAAGCCCTCGGGATCGACCGAACGCTTGGTCTGGGGGGCTCATGATATGGAGAAAATATGATCGAACCGGGTTCATACTTGGTTTGATCCTCGACTCCGGTCAAGACGGAAGGAATCGACTCGCTCCCGAGCAAACCGAATCCGTAAGATGGCTTGCTGAGGAAGAAAACTTATTCAGCTACAAGCACGCCCTAATCCAACTTATGGATTAGGTTAACTACCCTAATGATGGCAGACTCAAATTGACGGCTGCGGTTAATCATTATCGAAGGGATAATCATCGCATAACCTAGAGGTTATCTCAGGAGTCCTCTACTAGTCCAAACTAGTAGAAGTCTATCGCTCCACGGATCTAACTGTTAATATCCAACGACTACCCGAAGAAGGCTCAAGTGCATCCAACAAAGGAGATTCGAAGGTACACTCTATATAAACTTCACTGCCATACGAGGTGAGGGACAAAGATTCACAAACACACTGGTAGACATAAACTATCAGAGGCTTACAATCTAGATCACCTTTCCCAGTTCTTCATTCCTTAGCTCTGTGCTTCTACCAGAGCCGTTTGTGATTAAGTTCATCAACTGACTTAGCCTTCGGAGGTGAACTCCCGACCCCCGCGGTCGGGCCACATCTGACACTTTCGTTTTGCAGGTCATCACGAGGAGATCTAAGGGCTGAGCAGATTTTGGACGCATCACCCCCCAAAAAAAATAATAAAATAAAATAAAAACAACCCTCATTTGGGAGCTAACTTAGGAATTGAGATGTTTCAACCACACACCACTGCTACAACTGATGGCCATCAACTGAGAGTGATTTCTTCCACTTCTGCTATATCATTTTATAGCTTTGCCCTAATAATAGGGTTTTTGAAATGAGTGTTATTTTTGGGTTGCTTGCTACATGCATGAAGCTTATAACCTTGCCCCTTAGGTACTTATCTATGTGGTTGTGCGGACCTGTCAGTGCCACATGCTTGGATCTTCTTCTTCTTCTTCTTTTTTTAACTAAAAGGATAAGCTTTATTAAAAGAGAGAAAGAAAACATTATAGGGAATACAGAAGATTCAATCTCGTACAATAGTTGCCCCAATACACCCATCACAAACTTTAAGCCCTTCCAACACCCTACTTTATCATACCTCTAATATTGTTCAACAAAACTTTTATAGGAAATTAATGCAAGTTCATTATGTCCTCGCAAGGTGTTGGAGCCTTACCTTACCCTGACCTTTCTCTATCTTAAGTAGCAACTGATCCACATACACCATCCCTAGAAAATGTCCATCAACTAGATCTAGATTCATTGGTTGTTGCATAGACTTCTTAGAAAGTTGCTGAGATTGTCTATGACCTCAACCATGGACAGAACCATCTTACTACCACGATCACCTATTTTATGTGCATGGCAAACCCTAGTCTGCTTAGGACGGCCCACCGCTCCCACTGGCCTAGGTAAGCGTGTCAATCGATACGGTTTCGATTATTCAGTATGGTTTTCGTACGATACCAACTTTGAATATCGATAACCAAAACCGTATCGTACCAATTTTACACAGTATGGTACAGTATGGTTTCGGTATCAAATCGGTGCAGGAAAACGGTTTAAACACGATTTCTAGTGCGGTACAATTTTAGTACGAACGAACCCATACCACTTTTGTTATTAGTTCATTAAGATCCTAATGAAATTGCGATCAAACAATTGATAGAACATGATATTAACAGAGACAAAACAAGTAAATCTAAGAAGAGTAGTGAAGGACGAAACGAAAAACTGAAACAGGGAATTAGGGATAGGGTAAAGATAAGTGTTTTAATTTTAAAATTACATTTATATTCCTTAATTTGGTATGGTACAAATTCAGTACGATTTTAGTACATACCAATGGTATGAGTACCTAAAATCGGAACCTTACCAAAGAAATACAATTTTTGTATGTACCGTACCGAATTTTGAACGGTGTGGTTTTAGACGACGTTGTTCAGTACGGTTAAACAGTTTCGATACGCAATTGACACCCTTAAGCCTAGAAACACTAGAAGCACCCTCTTTGGTTCGGTTAGGACGGCTCACCTTATCCATTAAGGGCCTGTTTGGTTACATGAATCTAGAGATTTGAAATCTCTGGATTCATGAATCTGAGAATTATACCCGTTTGGTTGTAAAAATCTCTAGATCATGAAATCTAGAGATTCACCTTTTTACACTATAAACGTGAATCTGTAGATTTATGGTTAAGGGGTGAAATTCGGAGATTTCAAAAAAGCTATACATTTGGACATTCACAAAAATCACGTTCGATCAAATAATTTTTTAGGATGAATCCAAAAATTTCATTCCACAACCAAACATTTAATTTTATAAATTATGACTCCATAGATTTGAAATCTCTAGATATTTGAAATTTCCAGACTCATGTAACCAAACAGGCCCTAAAACAATTAACAACTCACCACCAATGCCTGAAGGGAAATTCACTGTGGGCCCCTAATAAGATTCGGTCATGTTTGCCTTATCACTTTTGGAAATAAAATTATTAGCTACCTCCTTCTGAAAAACTCTTGAGTGTGGGCCCCCTCAATAGGAGTTGTTGCAACAACTCTATCAATAATTTCTCTAATATATGCCTTATCAATTTTGGAATTCGAATGGTTAGTTGCCTCCTTCTTAATAAACTCTTGAGTGTAGACCTCCTCAATAGAAGTTGTTGCAACAATTCCTTTAATTTCAAAATTTGAAGCACTTGAATCCACAAATAGGAGTCTCACAGAGAAGGCCAACCTTGACATAGAATCTACTACTAGATTAGTAGATTCAGGAACAATAAAGAAAAATTGCCTTGTTTGAACATTTGCTTAAGCCGCATAATATCTTGTAGAATAACAAACACAACTATTGTAACAACCCCCGTATTTCTAACCTGGGATCCGTATTGCAGGTCCGAGAACCCGAAGGTCTAGTCGGGTAAATTTGTGGAGTGTCTGGATAGAAGTACATGATCCATACCCTGGATCCATGGATCTGGATTCTCTATCTGAAGAGCCTGCCTTGCTTGGTAGTTGGACTTCTGAAAGTCAAGTGATGTCTGGAGATGTCCGGAATGAGGGTAAGATCTCCCCCACCTCTTCTTTAGGGCTAGTTTGTACTTGGACATCAACCCCCTGGCAAAAGCACCCTTGTATGGCAAAATACATGAGGGCGGTTGCTAGTGGCAGTCGATTGAACCAAGCGACCGCCTGGAGCGATCGCCCGGTTCTGGGTGCGGGGTTTTGCCCTATTTTGCCCTATTTTGCCCCCTGACTTCTATAAAAGGTAACCCTCGTATAATTTACGAATATTTTATTCGTGGTTACCGTTTTTGGAGGTTAGACGGTTGCAGAGAAGTGCCGAAAGCAGATCTGAAGTGCTGGTAGTGATCTGGAGATCAATCCTTCCCTGTTTCTGGTATTCTGGAGTGAGGTAATGGATTCACCCTTCATCCTTTATCTCCTTTGTCTTTCAATTTCGTGTTAATCCATCCCATCATCATGGTGGTTACCCTTTTGATCAATCATAACTCTCTTTCCAATCTTCTTGATGTGATTCATCCGAAAACGAAACCCTACTTTCGTGAAAAGGATAGATCCAGTCAAGGGGAGAGTTCCGGGTAATCCAATTATGATGTTTGTTAGGTTTCTTGTCACCCAGTGGTTATGGGAGTAGTAGATTTGAGATTCGGGCTATGATCATCCAAATTTCGGATTGAAAACAGATGATCAGAAGCCTGAGTTTCGGATTGAAACTCTCTGTTTTTTAGGCGGTCACTAGTGGCGGTCGCTCAACCTAAGCGACCAGCTGGTACACAGTGACCAATTGGCTTTTGGTTTTGATCCGATTTGATTCAATTGACTTATACATTATTGTAACCCTGTATATAGGTGTTCTCTGTTTGAAGAGAAAGTCTTATAATTGTTTACGGATTTCTTATTACGGACAAATTACTTATATGCAGGTAAGGGCATACAATCCTATCTTTATGAATAGACTTAAACATGCTAGTTCAGTGTCTGTTAGTATTAGTCTTCCATTTTATATGCTACTGTAATCATGTTTTACCTACTGATCTTGTTATATTACTGCTGTTTATCTTGTTTATGTATATACTTTGTTGGTTATGAATGTGATATATTGATGATGGTTAGTATGTGGTTTTGATGGATGAGGTATTCATTTGGGATATCTTAGCTTGGGATATCAGAAGGCTATGGAATGGGACACATGCCTGCTAATGTCTCCAGCATTGTCATAACTATTGGATGACATTCTTAGGTAGAGTCTAGAGTTGCATGGTTAGGTACCCTACATGCTACTACCCTTTCGGTAGGGGAATTGAAACCGGATGACCATGATAACAGTGATGTGACGTTGGTCCACTGTTGGTCATATAAATGGTAGGGTTGCATATGTTAGGGTTGGGCTCATGGACATCCAAGGAACGGACCGAGTGTTGTGAGGAGTCATGAGAGCATTCCGCCCCAACAATATGTGGATGACCATAGGGTTATGGAATGGAGTCCAATAGCGGTAGCCAGTCCGTGAGGATTCTCATTCCTAGGTTGCGAAGGATACTGAACCGAGTTGGTTGATGCCATAGGGGATGTATCTGGACTTCATGTAGACATGTTACCTATATGACCTTGCATTGGATTAGAAACCCCGACATGCGCCAGTACTCATTACCAATGGTCGTGGTGAGAGAGTGTTGACTTAACCCCAACCATGGTTTGAGAGCCAGGTGTGGACCTTCCATTTTACCCAGGATCCCTACAGAGGTAACCAGTCCTTGCCGGATCAGAGTGACTAGACTTACCCAAAGGAGGGCTGGTGTTATATCTTAAAGCATGTCAGCTGTTAGAGACTTGCATAGTTAGAATCATTGTATCATTCATACTTTGCACTCATTCATATCGTTTATGCATTTCTGATTTTGTTGTATATTGGAAGGAAATTGTAATTGTTCTTACTGAGTTCTCCAGAACTCACTCCTTTATTTGTATATGTTTTATTAGCCTGTGCAGATGGAGGAAATATGTCGGAAGATGGATTGGTTTCCTATGAAGGAACCTTCCCGTATGAAGAAGATGTAGCACCGACAATGAGAAATGGAGATAGCCTGTGCGGGAGCTCCTGCGAGTGCATGGAATGCGCTTATCACACCCATTGATGGACAGAGAAGACAAGTTGCCAGACAATTCGCTCAACGAATGGAGAAGAACTGGAGGACCCCTTTTCTAGAGATTCATGAAAAACATTATTTAGCCTTAGAGAAGGAAACTGGAAAGAAAATAATTTAACTCTTTTTTATTGCTTCCGCTGAACTCGTATTCATTTTTTATTTATTATTCTTTCATTGATTATTTTATTGGAGTATTTGGACTCTTGTAATCCTTTAATTCATTAATTGAACTAGTATTGCTCTTGATTGTCTTTATTTGTATTTATTATTGTTGATAGACTAAAACCGTGGATCCTGTGACGGATCACTCCCACGGGTTGTCGGGCGGGTAACCGAGACCAACGGGTGGGGTGTGACACCTATAGATGAATGAGATCCTACAAGCACCATATTCAAAAACTCCAAATAGTCTGACTTTACTTCTAGAATATGCCATCCTTGTTTCATGCAAACTCAATCAATACTAGATCTAGAGCCAGAGCCTCAACCACAAATGGTGATTGTTTTCATTTTCAATGAAACTTAAAATCTTGAAAGTGTAATATGAAGAGAAACAAATATTGCAGGCTAAGTCATTGAATTTTGTTCCATATATACTTTACGATGTCACTATTAGCATTTATTCATAATAGCTCTAATTGCAAATTTTTTAGTACTAATATTTAGAAAGAATATCGTAACAGTAATAATTCAAAATTTATACTAACTTATTAGAAAAACAAGAACAAATGAAAAGCCACAAAACACCTTTATAGTGTCAATATCACAATGAAACTCGACGATCTTTAAGATCACAAAAATCCTCAATGATTGATATGATTTACAACAAACTTTTCAAAATTCAAGTATATAGAACCTTATCCAATGTTGCAGGTGGTAAAGTCTAGAACTCTAGATATAATACAAACTCTCCTATTGTATTATGTTGTGTTTTGAATTCTAGGTCAAGTTTGATTTCGTTGTTGAATTTATAATTTGAATTTGATTTTATGTGTTAAAGATATATGCTCTCTCACATCAACCACAAATAAAAATAAATAATTAATAAGACAAACAACAATAAGCTTTCATACTCTTACTCACACGTCTTCAGCATTAAAAAAATAGGAGAAAGAGTCAAAGAAAAAGATCGAGAGAGAAAGAGTGAAAACAAACCGAAAAAGAGAGAGAAGTAAAAATACTTGATTGTGGTCCTCTAAAGAAGATTTTGGAGAAAACTTTAGCTTTTCCAAATCCAAGTTTTCCCTTTAGTCGTGTGTAAGGAAAGATGAGAGAAGATGAGAGAATAAATGTCACATCCACCCAGCGGTACCCTACTTGGCATACCCGGGTATGTGATCCATAGTCCAAGGATCAAGCATCGAGGGACCATGCCTCCCACATACGCAATAACACAATCATCAACGATAATAATCAAGGTAAAAGCAAATAATAAAAGAATTCATGGATAAGATACGAACAGATAATCAGAGTACAGAAATCAATATGATATCAATGTGTAATCAAAAGAAGGAAGTGAGCAGAATTCACTCCTTCATAACCACAGCGGAAAGTAGCTAAATCAAGTTAGGTTACAACCCAAATGTAAAAGAGTAATCAGTGCAAGTTAAATTAATCCCAATGTTTAACAAAATCTACGGATGGGTAGCTAGACAAGTGTTTCCTCCAACTTATAAAGTGTATCCTCGTAAGTATAGACATAGGAAGTCCAACACGGCTGCTCCCACACCACTGTGGAATTAACCCTGGTACGTAGCATAATCTTCCTCGGTACCATCACCTTGATCTTCATAGTAGCCACCACCCGGAGGGTAGTATGCGGGATCCTGGTCCGTCTCATAGGTCGTACCATCTGGGTCTTCAACACCTGTGGAATAATCTAACAAAACATTTGCACAAAAGGAATGAGTTCGAAAGAACTCAGCAAGGCAGTTATTCCATAATATATACCCCATATGAGTACAAGTCATAACGTGATGCAATATGATATGAAACACATGACACAAATATGATTCTAACTCTATGAATGCTAGTCTCTATGGTAGACATGCTTTAAGTCATAGCACCATACTTCTTTGGGTAGGTCATACACACACACCCTCAACCATTTAAGATATATTGGATTCCCTAAACCATTTAAGATATCTTGGGCAACCGGTTGGTAATGGGTCCTGCATCCCTCTCAGACATTCCTTGGCCGGGGATTTGGTCACCACTCTCTCACATCACCATTGGTATAAATATTGGCACATGTCACGGCAAAGCCTAACCCAATGCAAGTCATCTACTTAGTCATGTCAACTCATATCCAGATACTTCCATTCCTCCCCTCTCGGGATCCTTTCCTGTATCCTTCACACTAGAGTCACGGTTTGACCAAGGAACAGTATCGGGCTGCATAGTGTATTTTGATGATTTTGGTCCGAAATTGGTCTTCCGGGGCTCAGATTGATTCGAAACTTGGAGGAATGATTAATAACAATATAAGAATACATCTAAGCAAGTAATTAACATCATCTAATGGTTTAATTAGAAAGCCCAAAATTGTAATACTAAGTTTTAGAGACAAGAATCATAGCATCAATGAGAAATCAATGTAATTGAAAGGGAAGCTAGGGAATTAGTTGGGGAATGGGTTAGGAACAAGATTACAATAATTTGCAAGCCATTACTTAGACTAATCATACTTCACATTTCAGTTTAGGACAAGAAGTCAAGTTGCTAAGCAAGGAATCATGGTAATGCATATGCAAGGATCAAAATGAGAGTGAGGCATAGCAAGGATCCTTGCATATGCATTACCATGATTCCTTGCTTACCCAATTCGCTTGTAGAAGACCTTGTTGATAACACACTAATAAGTGGCTCCAGCGTTTTTCAGACCAAATGGCATGACTTTATAATAGTAGCTTTCACGATTAGTCATGAACGTTGTATGTATCTCATTCTCTGGCTTCATCATGATTCATGAAACTCAGCACTTCATGGCCTGCTATTGTATCAATTAACAAGTCAATGCGAGGTGGGGGTAATAGTCTTTCGGACAAGCCTTGTTAAGATATCTATATAATCTGTACACATTCTCCATTTTCCATTAGCTTTCTTTACCATTATCACATTCGCCAACCACTTAGGACACTCGATTGGACAGATGAACCAGACTTTGCTAACTTCTCGGCCTCCAGCTGAATACCCTGTTGCTTCTCGATGGAGAAGTTTCTCCTTCTTTGAAATACAAGTGTAGCTCCTTTATTGATCCACAAACTATGTTTAGCAATATTACGGTCAATCCCAGGCATGTCTTCAGCTGACCAAGCGAAGACATCTGCATTCTTGGCTAGAAAGGTAGTTAGCCTTTATTTGAAGCTTTATGGCTATTCGGAACCAATGTTGGTCTCTCTTTCCAGATGATTAAGGCTCAAAGGCACCTTTTGCAACTTCTCAACCGGTTCTCCCCGTTGCATCAAGCTCTCATCTCTGTTGTCATGTACTTCGATCATGAGAGTGATTCCTGCAAGTGGAGTTGTCGGTTGCTTCTGGATGAAATTATGATAGCATGTCCTAGACTGCCCTTTGGTCAGTTTGCAAACTCCCATTCCCTCGGCAATTAGGAACTTCATCATCATATGCCTGGGAGAAATTACAGCCCCCATCGTAGTAAGCGTTGGGGACCCAGAATGATGTTGTAAGCTGAAAAATTGCGCACAACCATGAACATGGTGGGCAAAGTCACTTGTTGGGGGAAAGTTCCAACTGTATGTTTCCTTCTACAGTGGTGGAACTTCCCGCGAAGCCATACAGTAAGGTTGCAGTTGGTTGGAGTGCCTCCTGGTCAATATTAAGCAAGTGGAAAGCATCCAGAGACAAAATGTTTGCTAATGATCCAGTATTAATTAGGACTCTATATATCATGTGGTTGGCCAACCTAACCTTGATCACGATGGCATCCTCATGAGGGGTGTAGACATTATTGAGCTCCCTCTCGGCGAAAGTGATTGGTTCACTTTGAACAAAGAGTGTAACTGCTAAAGGCTCAACAGCGCCTATAACACGTGTTCCTTGCTTTATTTGCCTTAATGACTCGGGAGTGGGTCTTTTGAATATTGTATTGATTTTGGGAAGGTCCTCATCCCTAGGCGCCATTGGAGTTTTCCCCCTTGACTCAGTCCTATCATGTGAATGAGAATTGTTGTGCCTTCTTAGCGAAGGTGAGGCCTCACCATGGTGAGTGGCCTTCACATGCTGATTTAAATGCTCTCTAGCGATCAGCTTCTTTATTTCTACCTTCAACATGCAGCAGTCATTAGTATGATGCCCTATGTCTTTGTGGTACTTGTAGTACTTTGCCATATCAACACTATTTTGAGGGCATGCATGTAACCTACCAAGGGTTTTCAGCAAGCCCGAATCTTCAAAGTCTCGGATCTGCATTAGAACTGCAGATCGTGACTTGTTCAAAGGAGTGAACGCTTCATCCTCCTCCTCCATCACCTGCTTGCCATGCCACTCTTGCCTGGGCTTTGGGTCCCTTTTCTGGAAGCGTGGCTTAGAGCTTGATTCAGGAGTCTTTCGAATGGTAGGTGTATCCTGATCTCTATAGTGGCTGCGTTTCGCTTCCAACACTTCTTCCACCATGGCCATCTCATACCCCAAGTCCAGCAACTTAGCTAGGGTCTTGTGCTTCTTCTCTACAATAGATGTGACTAATTTTTCATTAGTCACAGCCCTCTTGAAAGCAATGAAGGCCACCTTGTCATCAAGGTCTTTGATCATGATGGAGATGCTATTAAAACGAAAGATGAAGTCTCGGATAGACTCTGAATGCCCTTGCTTTAGGGAAAGCAAGTTGTCCTCTGTCTTGTCCTTCTTGATTCCACTCTTGAACTAGCCACAAAGGCATACCCCAGCTCCATGAAGTTGTGAATGGAGTGCCTTTGCAGCCAAGAGAACCACGTGGTTGTAGGCCCAGTCAGTGAAGCTGGAAAACATCTACACTTGATGGGGTCCCCTCCCCCACACATAGTCATGATAGATGTAAAATGACTGATGTGTGCCATGGGATCCATTGTCCCATTATATGATGTGAAGGTGGGGGTATGGAATCCTACCGATAAGGGCGCAACCATGATCTCAGGTACAAAAGGATCTTGGCTCAGTATCAATTGAACTTCTCCAGGAACCTTTCTACCTAGCTGAAAGAGGCTTTCGTTCATGTCCTGAACTTGACGGTACATGCTTTCGTCTCGAACGGATTCTAAAGCCTTAGGGACCCTGTCATCAGGTAGTGGTCCCCTAGATTCAGCCACACGCTCCTTCAACGCTCTCCTGGGTTTTGATGCTTGAGGTTGGTTAGCAACAGCTCCTGGAAAGGAATGTCTGTCTGCATGGGTCCCCAATCTGTCAAAGACATATCTATTTCCATCTTCCTCCGCCACTTTGGCCTTGCCCTTGCCTTTACGTTTAGCCCATTGAGCGTGAAGCATGTTTGCTTCATTTCCCTAGGTCTTGTCACTAATGTTGATAGGAAAAGGATTCGTTGTTCCAGGCAAAACGGTAGCAGGAACAGAGGAAGGTAGTAGCTTACTCCATTGGTTAACCATTGACTGGAAGGAACCCACCATCTCGAGCATCTTTTGGTGCAGATCCACCCGTTGTACAGGATCTGGGGTAGAAGTGGGAGTGATTCCCTAGGGGGAGCTCAACAGGCAACTCAGCAATAGTCTATTGATGCTCACGCTCCACAAAGGCTTGCGTATCTTTTGAAGTTCCAGCCCTTCGGCTAGCCCCCTTCTTCTTGACTTAGGGATTTTCTTGAGACTTACAAACTCTATATCTTGAGTTTCCTCTAGCCATCTTTCACAATGAGTGAAGTATTCTAACAAAAGAAAAGCTATAGAACTTTTTTTGTTAGCATTTCCCACAAACGGCGCAAAATGTTGTAGTGAAAATGTTCTTGGAGCTCCCTGGTTCATTCCTGATCCGGGTCTGGTTCCTGAGACCAAAATAATGGTGAAAGTGGGCCGCCTCTAGGGACGGGAAGACACCTCCAATAAATGCTTAAGGAGATGAATAAGATAATGTCCTTCAGTAGTAAATGCAGGAGAGTAATGGCTGGAGTCTTCAAGCCCTACCTTTGCTCAGGCATAGTGATGGTATATATAGTTGGTCCATACCTCAAGTGATAGTGGATGCTTCTTAACCCTATGATGAGCATGGCCTAGATGAAGAGTGGTGATGACTTCTTGGAGTGGCTTGTTCAACAAGCTAGACCGTGTGATCTCTAGGACTGATGGAGATCTCACAGGTGAATCAAGGGATCAACATCAAGTTGACCTTGATGTGACATCAGTCCTCAGTTGGGGAGACAAAACGTGGGTATGCAGTACTCAAGGCAGGCTTTGGACAAATGAAAAGCTTCCTCATTAGCAATATGCATTTAATGATTCACAGTGCATTCAATGCGGAATTAAATGTTGTGACTGACATTCGGATAAAGATATGTCGAATCTCTTATCAATGCTACTTTAGCCGAAAAGTAGCATGGTGACAGTTGTGTGCCACTGCATGGTCTTCCTTGCAGCTTCTCAACTGGTATCTCCTCCGAGAAGTGACATGTTTGAGAAGTATCAAATGAACCACTTTGGATCAGATTTGTACCCTTGGCTTGGTCCAAACGATCTGCTCCAGTTCATTGGCTTGAACCATAATGACCATAACAGTCACTAAAGAAATGAGGAGGCTTAGTAGTGAAGAATTAAGATATGACAGTTGTATCGGGTTGACTCTCAACTTAGAATGGATGAGAACCTTAAAGAAAGAGGAAAGTAGAAACTCTTTCAGACTATTTGGATTGTATTTGTCTGGTTATAAAGACGACAAAGAAGATGATAGAATGAAAGAGATGAATATAAACCATAAGAAAAACTATTTTATTAATACTAATTTCCCATAACTGAAAATTTTATGTGTTTAGTCTAAAAGGGGTTTTGAGCTGGCAATTTTGAATTTTATTCAAGGGATGAAAAATGTAATGAATAACTTGTCTAAAATAAAGTCCTGCAATCTTGGTAAGAAATCTTACATTTTCCTTTTTGTATGAGATTGATTTTTTGCCTTTATACCTAGGATGAATATGTTCTTATCCACTTATCCATAATTTTTTGATATATTGGATGTATATATTTTTTTTTTTCATCTACAACCAAACACTTTGGTATTGCATTTTTCATTTAGTTATCAAAAGACTTATTTTTTTACTTTATTTCAATTCATCTCTTCTAACCAAGCAAAGTTTAAATGATTTTTTATAGCTAACAGCTTCTTATGTGAAAGTAATACAATCAAAGAGGTCTTAAGTTTGAATCTCTATCTCTCAATACCTTAAGTTCGGATTTTCTATCCTATTGGGTAGAGGTCTATGTTTCCTTTACATTTTTTCACCATACATTATGAGGAAATCCATAAAAGTCTCCCCTCTAATTCATTTTCCCTCTTTGGATCTTCCTACTTACCCCTCCCTCATTACGTGGGCCCATAACTCACGGTCATTGGCTGGTTCGATGGTGAACAAAAGAATTTAAAAAAAAGAGTCAATGACGGGTTAATCAAGCGGTTAAAGACCCATCCTCCCACGGGAAGGTCCCAAAGGGTTCGCACCCACTCGAATACTATATTTGTAATTTAACTCCCTCCCAATAATAACAAGCTACCTTTTTTTAAAAAAAAATTAAAAAAATATCTTTGTCTTCGTAATCTCCCCACGTGACCAAGATTGCAATGATCAGAATCCGTTCAGCCCCCACGTGCACTTATTGCTGATAAAACTGAGTAGACGGCGGTTACGGATGCTTATCACGCGGGTTACTGTGGGACCCACAAGCAGAAAGCGAAAGTAACACATGACTCACGCGAGAATACCTCCGGCTCCGGCGATAGTTTCGAACAAGAACCGCCTTACCGCCAACCGTAGCTAAGTCTGACGACTCTCACGAAGCGCTGCCCGCTGCCCGTTACCCGCAACCCGCTGCCCGACCTAACTTAATTCGGC
Source organism: Hakea prostrata (assembly GCF_041222555.1). Taxonomy (NCBI): domain Eukaryota; kingdom Viridiplantae; phylum Streptophyta; class Magnoliopsida; order Proteales; family Proteaceae; genus Hakea; species Hakea prostrata. The sequence goes on from NC_142602.1 coordinate 72,087,957, forward strand.
TAGCTGACCATTTTGTGAGTATGTGACCGTTCTGACTACCTCGATTACTTCTCCTCTCTGCAACTCAAGCATCGAGAGATGTCGGTTCTTCTTTCCTTGTAATCTGTTATTCGTCGTCAACAGTATCTGATATCCCCTTCTCCTCTCCGATTTCTCTTTTTGTCTTTCCTTTTTGGGCCAGGGAGTTACTGCTTACGAGTTACGACTAAACATTTCTAGGTGGGGTTTCTCTTGTGATTCTTTCATGTTTTCGAATGGCTTGCCACGAGATTCATTCATGGACGTTCTGTGGAATAGTCGGAGCCTTCCTTGATCTTGGATTAGCTTATCTTCTGCTATGTGGATCTACCCTTGCTTTTTTTGCCTCGAAATTTCTGGGTATCTTCGGTTGGCACTTGCCGTGTCCCTGCAATGGTCTTTTTGGTGATCCTCATGGTGGTAAGTGTTTGCAGAGACTTCTTGTTGACTACCCTCCTCGTCGAATCTCATCTGTTCAATTATCCGTGAAAAGCAAGTTCCCCTTCGACTCTATACAGATTAATGACCAACAGTGCCAGTTCAGGGTTAGATTATTGGGCGACACAGAACACTGTGATGGACCTCATGAGATGGAGGAAGAAGCTTCGTGCAGTTCCATCTCCGATGGCAGGAGAGGATCTTTGTCGCATAAGAATGAACTGGATGGGTTTAGATTGATGGCTTCTGCTGCTTCACTCGACAGCCGCAACGATTGTAAAGGGAAGGGAATCGTGAGTCGCAAGCCCAAGTATGGTTTGCGCCGCCGGCGCAAAGCTGTTGTTGAACATAAGAAATCCTCGCCTGTTTGGGTTTCTCATTCCCCTTACAGCATGAGTGAAGCTGGTCATGAAATTTCTGAAGAAGGTTCAGTGCCCACGAGTTCTGCTAGGGTTGCCTTCCGAGGTAAGTGAGCCTTTCGAAGTCGTTGCCTTTGTTTAATATATTCATTTGTATGTAAATTTGTACATTGTTTACAGCAGTGTATGAAATCCTATTGTTTACGTTTTGAAATTTCAGTTAACGGAGAAGAAAGCGTACACGGCTTTGAAGTGAATGAATCATTTGGTGAGAGTAGGATCATGGAAGAGGGTGCATTATCTGATAAAGAATTTGTTCGCAATGTTCGAAATGATCTGAGGTTTGGTGAGGATGAGAAAAATGTGATTAGAGTCTTGGAACAAGCACTTGAAGAAGAGCAAGCTGCTCGTGCTGCTCTGTACCTTGAGTTGGAGAAGGAACGAAGTGCTGCTGCAAGTGCTGCTGATGAAGCCATGGCCATGATTCTTCGTCTGCAAAAGGACAAGGCATCAATAGAGATGGAAGCAAGGCAGTATCTGAGAATGGTTGAAGAGAAATCTGCTTATGATGCAGAGGAAATGGACATTCTCAAAGAGATTATTGTAAGGAGAGAGAGGGAGAAGCACTTTCTGGAGAAGGAAGCGGAAACTTATAGGCAGATGATTCTGATGAACAATGAGCCTATGGAAGTTAATGTGAATGATGCGGTGAAAGTATCAGCACCCAAGTGTACTTTTTCATTGAATTCGAATGAGGATCCGGGGATGCTGCAGCAGATTTGTGAATCTATTGACAAAAGGGAAGTAGAGAAAAATGTAAAAACATCAACCAGTCATGAGACACACACTGTTGAAGGACCAAATTCCTTTCACGCTTTTGTGAAAGAAGTACCATCGTCGGACTGGGACAAGGATGCAAACTTCATGGGACAGGGTGATAGTCAAGGGAAAGTGAGTTTTGACAAAATCCATCCACAAGTGCCAGGATCCTTTGATGATTGTAACCAAGAGATTCAAGAGAAGGGAATGGTATCATTGGATGAGGGACCTTCTGTTATTCAAGGAGAAGGGCAGATAGAAGAGACAGTGTCCAAGTTGTATAAGTTAAACAGCCCTCCGAAACATGGCTTGCTTGGGCAAACTATCATTTCTGGCAATGAAGGACAGGATCAAAAGGACGATGCTAGACAATGCCAAGGTGTTGAAATGGAAGCAGTTCAAAATCCTAGTGGTACTGAAATCAATTTTCCATGTGACGGTGAAGATGTCGAGAATCATGTAAAAAATTCAGATCGAGGACGAAGTGATCAACACATCTCTAAGGTTGAGGCTGAACCAAGTCTTTATGATGTTCATGTGGTTGATGACAGTTCTAAGTTGGGAAAGGAGGAAGCTAGAGAAGAACATCAAGGATGTTTGGTAGGTACAGATTCAAACAGGTCTAGAATACATGGTGTTCCATGTGACATCTCTGGTATCCGTATCAGTAGGATTGATTCTTCAAGTGATCAACCGAGTACAAGCAGGGCAGCAACTGAAAGTGACCTTCATAGAAGCTTCTCTGATTTGACTGCTGAGTTGCCTCCAATCAATAACATACATCGCCAATCTTTTCCTTTTAACTTGCGGAGGAATTCCATGTCTGCAGTTGATAATGAAAGACTGAGACTTGACACTGAAGTTGAATGGCTAAGAGAAAGGTTAAGGATTGTGCAAGAGGGAAGAGGGAATCTTTGTTTTCCTACGGAGCACAGAGAAAGGGAGAAAATACAGCTGCAACTGTTAGAGGATATAGCAAAACAACTTAAAGAGATTCGGCAGCTGACTGAACCTGGAAAGACTATTAGGCAGGTTTCTTTACCCCCAGCATCTACAAAGGTATGTGCTAGAAGGTTACTGTTATTCCTATTTCAATATGTACAAAATATCACTCACACATTTGCATCACATTACTATGGTATTGGTCATTTGACTCTGTTGCTTGAAATTGGTAATCAATTATTGCACTGGTTTCGATCAATTTATGTTGAACATTATCTGGTTCAATTTATGACATTTTTGCAATTAATATCTTAAAATTCAACAATATTTAGCTCATAAAAACTATTTGGACAAGCCCTCCAAGCTATCTTTCAAGTTATTTTTTTGGATAGTCCGCACTTTAGGGGATAAATCATGAAGGGAGATCTCGCGAGATATCTCAATTTTTTCATAAACTGAGATGAGATAGAGATCAAGCTCTGCGAAATTAGATACCCCGCTCGAGATCTCACGATATCTCACCCTAGATCTCATTGGAATTCTCAATTTTTGCCATTTTTTGCAGATTTCAGTTGGATTTTCACTTGCAACTACTCTTAGCACATCTACAACATCAAAGGAAGATAAATCATTCTCTAATTGTCTTATGAACTTATGTGTTAATGATTTATATAGAACTTCTAATGTTTTTATCATTTTATCACTCTATTCTCAAAAGTCGAGATTGTGATTGTGATACTCATATGGATAGAATTTTGATGACATTTATATTTGATGTATTTGATACACTTGTTTTTCATTTATATGCCTTAAATGTTCTATATTACATATTGTATAACCTTGCATTCCCTAATCTTGCAGTATTTTGATTTCATACTATGGGTAGACTTAGAAATCATACTTAGGGTTGTTTTCTCACAGATCCAAGGCCACTAGTGTGTTCAAAATGCCTTAAATAGGCTAAATACCAAGTTTTAGCCCAACCAGGACCTTAAAACCCACCGAGATGGGCCAATGAGTTGACGCCAAAAAAATGCCATACCTTGCCATCTTGGCCGAGATCTCGCCATCTCAGCCGAGATCTCGGTTTTTTAGGGCGAGTGAGATCTTCTACCATGGGGAATATTGGGTGATGTGGTGGGTGGGATAGAATATTATAGAAGCACAGCATACAGAATTTTGGAGTGAGGAAAAAGGCCTGTTATTAGGAATTAATATTTGTTAATGCCCTACATAATGGGAGTCATAAGTTTTCTGCTTTGCAACAGCGACAGAACAAATGAGATACTAGAACTAACATGATGTCTTGAATCAGTTGGATGTACCAAATGTTTCAACCTCTTTGCAACATTTTTTTCCCTGCCCTGAAGTTAATTCTAAGTTCCTGAAGATGTAATTTTGAATTACATGGCCAATTTTGCTATAATCTTTTTATTGTTGTCATGGACTGCTGGATGCCTCAAATTGATATTGCGTATAAGGGGATTGAACAATGCAGAGTTCCAGCAAAAGAAAGGAAAAGACTCTGCAGTTCAACCTAGTTAAAATTAGGTCAGTTTTCTGAACCGATCCAAGACTAATAGTTTATTTGAACCATTGCTCTTATTCACGATGTTCTGATTTTCAGTTCTTTGGGATCTTCTGGGGATCTGCCATTTGGTATAGTGTTTGTTCAGCTCCTGTGTTTCTAGGAGTCCCCCCCCCCCCGTCTCTTTGTATGAGAAAATAAACGCCACCCTCTCAGGCACCGGAGCGTGTACCTGCACCCAGACCACATATGCGTACAAAATGACGCTAGCACTTCTGGTCCTTTCTCTTTCCCTCTGGAGCTGCATGGGTCATTCCATGCACGTGTCTGATAACATGTACTGGCTCAAATGTGTCACCAGGTGGTTTGTTTTATTTATTTTGCCTGTTACACTAGATACTTAAGTTACATCAAACGGTTGGGAAAGGTCAATTTTTTAGTCAATTTGGGATTCCGTCCCTCAAAAGCACTGTGTTATAGAATTTCCTTCAAGTTAAGTTGTCTTTTTCCTTATTATTATGTGGGTTTAGGACACTACCAACTCAAGCTATGGAGTGGCTTATTTTGTTTCGAACCCCAGATATTTTATACAGATAAATAAAAAAAGTTAGCTTCCAAAAGCTTTGGATTGGATTACAAATGTGTTGGGCCTTTGATCTAATGGGCCTAACAGATAGGTAGGGGTAGGAATATGAGCTTTTCTGTGGAGTCTTATTTATTCATTGGGAGAGGATTCCTTGAAATGGTGTGGCTCCTGAACTAGCACAGGGGCCAATGTAGTGTGCTGGGAAACACCAACTGGGGCAGGATTTCTGCATTTGCATTTTATATTGGGTAGGGCAAGTCATTTTGCACCCTCTTTGTCCAGGCATGTGTGCCATGTTGCCTTTAGGGGCTGTTTTTTCCTTATTTATTTTTATTGTTATTAAGGTTTTTCTCATTCAGCTAAAACGCTTCTTGTTGTCAAGTTGTTTCTAGAACGCTATTGGCTGGAGGAGTTTCATGTATAATTGAGTCTGTTATTTGAAATTTTATTTTAGTATATGTCAGAAGTTTTCCCTACCCAGGTTTGCAAAATAAAGAAGATGCTTTGTTTTATTTTGACCTGTGGATACATGCTTGCATCTGTAGAATTCAGATTTGGTGGCTCTTGGGGTACTCAAGTTTGTTCAGCTGTTGTGAGATTCAGTTGTAAGCGCTGGTTAGGTTCCAGATTGGGGTTGCTAGTAGTATTTTAACCATGTAACTAGGTGAAATTCTTATTAAATTCTTTTTCTCTGTCTTTCTCTCTTTCTTTTTATTTTTATTTTTTTGTTTTGTTCTTTTTAAATATTCATTCTTCCGTCAATCCAGGTTGGTTTGCCGCATGCCTTCTAACCTGAGGCTGACATTTTTTGTGCTTTCATGGTTTCTCTTTGCCTAATATTATCCTGTCAAATGTCGTCTATAGTTCTGTTTCATTCTTCTTTAATTTGGCATTGTTACTTTCTCCCAGTTTTGGTTTCACTTTTCTTTCAGAACATAAATCTCCATTGATTTTCAATTCCTGCTGCAGCTAGGTTTCTTTAATCAGGGGATTTCAGTATCTGCTTTGAGTGCTTTCTACATTTAATTGCTAGTTCTTTTTTTGTCTATAGTTGTCAGATTCTCTTTCTAAATCAGCAACGCTGTTCTAAACTTTGTTATGATCTTAAATGTTTTCTACAATGGTTTTGAATTTTCTGGTTACTTTCTAGTTTCATTGTTAGAATGGGAAAACCTGATATCTTGAGATCCAGCTATCAGATCTGGATAGTACACAATTTCATTTGACCTGATAACTGAGCTATCAATTTGAATTTCGGACCAATCTGAGAAATTCTTGAGAAGTTATTTAAATTTCTCCATATCTGGTTTGTCCTTTATTCCTGTTATTTTGTAGCAAGCTGATCTCCTGCTGGAATCCATAGTCGAGATTAGCACTGCAGTATTGAGGGTTTTAGAGTTATCAAGTCATGGACAATTTTTCTTGGGATTTTATTATTATAATGCACATAGGCTTCTATGATTGCTTATTATGTAGGGTAAGCATTAAACCTGTCCAAATATGTCCGATTTTTCTGATATCCGAGTTTAATTGGTTTGTGAAGAAGTTAAACATTATTCCTGTGGCCTAATGAGCATACCTTACTAACAAACGCTCCCAAGCTATACAATAATTCTACCTTTACCTGACACTCTTGGATTGCAATATAATTAATCTTTTTTGTTGTTTGTTTCTTGTAACGGTGCCTATTGTGAATGACTGGCTGTATTATGTTGTGTTTTTCCCAAGGAAGTCAAGGTGTGTCCGGTAGGATCATAAAATATTCCTATGCTTAGGATTTCACCCATCTGCTTATTCCTACTCTGTAGATATATTTCTTGGAAGAAGCACCCAACAGACCACTAATAATTCTTCATCTTATTCTTTTGTCCTCTTTGTTGTGTTATTTAGTCCAGCTATAAAAATAACAGGCCCCAACTTATTAAAGACTACTGGTGACTAGACTCTGTATCTAGTTGTGATTGTGGATTGTTAAGTACCATCCTAATATCTTTTACTCATTTAACTTGTGTTCTCTAATTTACCATAAGCTAAAAAACTCTAATTTGAATCAAGGTTTAAAGTATCCCACGATACCATACGATACTAGCCGATACGTATCCATATTTGACCCAGCCGATACGATACATCTCAATACGTCTCTCCATTGAATGACACTAAAATACATTAGCCAGAGCGATACAATACTCGATATAGGACGATACGTCTCTTAAAATCACCTGACCGATACGATACTCGATACCGATACTTTAAACCTTGATTTGAATGATCTTTGTTCTTCCCTTAACCGTGCACAAACGATTGTGCTGCAGCCTCTTTGGAGTTCTTCTATAGCCTCTTGTCAATTTGGTAAGAAAATGAAGGCGATAAGCTCTATAGTGGTGAGTGAGGTTCTCAGCCACAGAGTTAAGCCATTGAGCTTGTTATCTTGTACTTTCTGCATTTTCTTTGTCTTTTATCACTTCCCCCCCCCCCCCAACCTCTCTCTTCTTTTGATCTGCATCACACGGTCAATATGGAAGGTTTATCTCTCTACCCTGAACCTGAGTGTTGGACCATTAGGGTCATGGCAACAACTACAGTGCAGACGTATAGAATAATATATCGATGCATTCGAATTGCAGGGAAAGATTCCTTGATTACTGGTCACCTTATTCCGGTATCCAAAGTTCTGAAATCTTACCCTGGTTAAGTGGGGGATTGATTAGTATGAATATTGCTGTCAAAAGCATTAACATCTTTGATGATTTGATTTATATTTGCTACTGATTTTAATGTTTTTTAAGTAATGGATGGGGATTTTATTACATATTTCCTTACATATGAATTTATCTTATGTGAGTTATCAAGGTTTGGAAGACTTGATTGTACCTTTCTAAATCCAGAAATGGGGGCGGGAGTAGGGAAAGAAGCCATCCTTATTTGGAAGTTTATGTATTTTTAATCAGACAAGAAATGTCAACTATTTCTTCACTTCTTTTTCTAATGGTTAGCATAAACTTAGTATATTAAATTATTAATAGAAAGAAACCAAAACCAACAGACCAATTAGAAGCCAAAATAGCAAGAAAGTAAAAAGCAGCACTAAAGCCTTAGATAGAGAGCCAAGGAGAAAGAATATATAAGGACCAAATGGGAAATTTTCCCATTCCTTGGGAGGGAAGGTAGTGTGTGGCAGATCATTAACTGTGGGGCTGTCCGATATATAGATGGTAAGGCCATCCGAATTCCAAATCTCTAACTTCTTCAGAGTGCTTCATAGTTTCCTCAAGAATCATGGGGAAGGGAGGCTTAAGATGAGGGTGCCCTGATGCAATCATAAGAGGAAAGCCGCCATTGAGAAGAAATCCTCGTCTTGATCCAGACTAGCTACTTGTGGCAAAGTATCCACAATCTCAGTGTAACATATTAAAACCCTGGGTAGTAAATCAGTTTGTATCATATCCCAATAATTAGTCTTTGGGAAACCAAAAAAAGAGGACTGGTTTGGGGTTTGGGAACCCGAAAGAAACAAATTAGTGTACAGCCCAAAAAAAATCCAGCAGCAAGGAAGAAATCAGAAGCTCAACAAGGATTGAGTCTTTAAAAAATCAGCAACAACCTCAAGAACCAATTGATTTGTTTAGGTTGAAGAGAGAGAAGGTGGGGTTGAACCAATACAAATTTCTAGAATTAGCTTTGATATCCCAAATTGAAAAGAAAAGGTTAAATCACATCTGGTAGTTCTAGAATTCGAGCAGCAAGGAAGAAAACCGAAGCTCAACTCAAATTGATTCTTTAACAAATCAGCAACAACCTCAAAAACCAAGTGATTTTTTGAGGTTGGAGAGAGAGAAGGGGACTGAACCAACAAAAAGTGCTAGAATTAGTGTTATACCCCAAATTGAAAAGAAAGGCTAAATCACACCTGATTGGTCTAAAATTCTGAAGATATAGGACACCAAATAGTGGTGATGCGATAAAACAGCCTTTACATCTAGAAATCAGTCTGAGAACAACTAGTGGTCGAAAACCCCAAATAAGTAAATCACAAGCTGAAGAGAACCAAATCTTTGAGGAGGAGAAATACCAAATTGCAGTCAAGTAGAATCTACTGATTGGACAAACTATAGTAGAACCAGTCTTCAATAATCAAAGAGGGCTTGAGGGGAAACTTTCCATTTGATCGTTGCGGTACTAAACCCTTAGTTTCAACAAAAAGTTTAGCTAGGGTTTTAAATCTGTAGTAGTTTGTAGCAAAGGATGCTGCACCTATTAAACTAGCTCTTGATTAACCTTCAAAGCAGAGTAGTCTTAAACAAGCAAAGAAACAGCTCTGACCCCTGGCTCTGATACCATGTAACTGATTAAAATCCTAGAACATCAGGGTCAAGAGGATGGAAGTGATAGTGAGTAGGACATGATGAAGGGAACGGGGTGACTGAAGAGAATTATCGAACTTGTAAGTTCCCCTCCCACAGCCTTTACATAATGCTGTTTATAATTACAAAAGAGGATTCCTGAATCTCATAAACAAATAGAAACAAAACCAAAAATAAACTAGCTAGAATTTGTACCAGCTTCACATCGATGTTTTGATTGCCCATGCCTGTGACTGTTTTTCCTCATCTTTTCCTTCTATATTATTACCTTAACTTGCTTTTGTATTTCTTATTGCTTATTGTAGACCTTGTAAGTTACATGGTTGGTGCCTTGTTGGTCTATTTGCAAGTTGGATGTATATTTTGTCACAAGATTCGGCCTGGTGCGTCTTAGCTTGGATCTGGACAAAGTCTGCCAATCTGTAGAATTTAGGCTGAGCAATCTGAGCTGATTCAGTAAACTGCTTATATAACCTACACAGGAAGAATGACATGTTAGAGGTCCCAGCCAGGAGTAACCCTCTGATGCTCAGGTCATATTTTGGACAACGGGCTCTCTCCAACCGTCACAGGAAGAATGACATGTTAGAGGTCCCAGCCAGGAGTAACCCTCTGATGCTCAGGTCATATTTTGGACAATGGGCTCTCTCCAACCGTCATGAGAGATTTCTTGAGAGAACTATTGAACTTAACGAATAAAATTGGGAGGCCTTACCTCTTATTTGTATGGTTTGGTCAATAGAGCAATGTATAAAAGAGCGGTACAGTAGCCCTTGGCAGGATCCATATGGTGATACTTCGTCAATGGTGAAGAGACACTTCATTCATTCATGGTGTATGAGCCTTTAATCCTACCTGGGTTAGGTGTCGCAAGGGAGGGAGGGTTATCTGTATTCAGTTAGGTTAAATGTGGTCCTTAGTTGACAGGTGTTGTCTTTTTATGATGAGAAGATAATCCTCTTGTGAGGGGAAGCTTACTCTCTCTAGAACCTTTTTGGAAAGCCTCAAGGGGTTTGGGCCATTGGACCCCTGAACTGGGTTGGGGGACATTGAACCAGTCTATCTGGCAAGCGTCAGTCTCTTGTTCGCTTGTTAAAAGTTGGCATATTAATATACCTTTCAGAATGTGGGTCTTTTTGATTTATTGCCTGATGATTGACCTAGTTGACCTTGAGGCTAGGACCTTGGATTTGGTGGTTGAAACACTTGAGAAGTCAACAGTTTTTGAACGTTCTGAGGACACCCCAACTTTCAGAACATCATAATTGATGTGTACATTTGTCCTGTAATGCTCTGTTAGTATACAGGTTGTAGGCTGTTGCGAACTACAATTATTGATGCGACAAAGGCTCAAGTTTCTCTGATATCTTCGAAAAGATCTATTTTCACGTAAATCTGTGGTTGGTTCATGGAATGCTTATTCTTGTAGTCACACTTTGTACTTTTCTTTCACTTGTATGGTACTTTCACTACTGTTTTTTCTAACTGTCTAGATTGTACGGACGCATGGGTTAACTCATTGACAGAGAAACTCTGCTTGTGATCTCACAGTGCACTCCCATTGTGTGTCCTTACTTTTGACTGCATACCTGATTTTTTTTTATGTTGCTTACCATGATTGCTGACCTGCGTTTTCCCTTAGAGATGGCTCTAAATTGGTCTCTCGTTTTATGTTTTTTATCTTCAGGTTTGCTCAAAGAAACGCCGACATCGAAGTGTTTCCCTGGGACTCCATGATAGCACCTGAAACAGATCTGGATTCTTTTGAGTCAGTGCAGTGGATATGACCAGTTAATTCATGAAAACATTGTCATGATAATAATCTAAGGTGAAAGCCGCAATGAATGTCTGCAAACACGGTCCACATCTCAGTATGGTTCTGTTCAATCCTTATTAGCCTTTAAAGAATGCACATGCACAGATAGGAGGGCTTTAATTTGATGGTGATGTATTATTAACAATTACTGTTTCTCATTTTTGCATGAATGTCATGATCTAAGCCTTCTGAGTTTGCAAGTGATGTTACTGATGCTTATGACTCATAAGAAATCTTCTAGCTGAAACAGTGGCAGGAGATATCAGGATGGAATTGGTGGGTGTAGGCTGTGTAGGGATATTGGCCCAATAGAGGAAAGAGGGCAGGAACAGAGTAGAAGTACTTTAGGAGCTCTTCCTTCCCTTCCCCTCTCTCCAGTTTTTAGTTCAAGCTGGCAAGTTCAGTAAATGCGTTATGTGTGTAAGTCGCGAAGATGTCTATGTAATGCTTGTGGATCAAGAAATAACAGAAATATTTAGATATCCCTGGGTCATTGTCTACATTCTATTCCTCTTTTATCTTTTCTATTAAAATGCAGTTGCAGTGGGTAGACCACTAAATGGTGGCTATTAAGAGCAAAAATTCATCTGAGGGCTGGGTAACTCAATTGAAGCAAGTAATGGAGGTACCATACAAAATGGAACTTTGTAGATGAAGATTTCTAGTTCGTCACAGCAGGACGTTGACGGTCTGGGTTCAACTTGTAATTTATTCACGGTTTTTTTTTTTTTTTTTCCTCCTCTTCTCTTTCTTTTGGCAAGTCTCGCATCCCATTGGCAGAGTTTCTAAAATTCGTAGAATCCGTTTCTGCATAAAAATTCCGATTCTGATATTAGTTTCAGCAGTTCATAACTCTGAATTCAATCGTTCGAAGTTTCTGAAAAAAGATATTCTGGACCTAGAGAGACTTCGCCACTAGTTGAAAACAAGTCTGGCAGATCTTTCAGAGGGCAAATTTTGTTTCTTTTCGCTCATTTTACTTGTTACTTAGTTCTTTCATTTTATGGACTCTTGCATGCTGAAGTCATTATTTGTGGAGTCAGCTCGGACTCTTCAGATCTTACTCTTGTTTACGTTTGTAAAATCCTTTCTTGCTCAGAAGTTATAAACTTTGAGATCTATTGCATGTAGAGAATAAGGCATTTCTTGGAGGATGTTAAAATGAAAACTTTCAGTTTCGGAACAGAGTTTCTATATTGAAATTTGAAAAGAAAGAGGTTGGGTTTTGCTTCGCTCTTGTGTAATTACGGCCATTGGATGGTCGTGCTTGCCTGCTAGGGTTTAAATCTCGACCATTTGTTGCATTTTTTCATTTTTTTTTCTTTTTCTTGGAACTAAGGCTCTTTTTGGTATCAATTCTCATTGTCTATTATGAGATTTTTTCATTGTTTTAATTGGTTTGGCATCTATTATCATTTTTATTTTTATTTAAAATAATAGAAAAACCTTCAAAATTCACAATGGATTAAAAGTCCATTATCGATTATAGGTGAGAAGTCATCCTCATCATTTATGCGGTGGTATGCTTGAAATTTTAAAATTATGAAGAAGGTACAATAGTAAATGCAGAGTATTTTATAAAATCCCTTCTCAAACTCTCTCAAACCCTAAAGCATGCTCTTCGTTTCTGAAAAATTCTTCTCAAACTCGCGGTGGCTTCTCAAACCTCCCTGTCTCAAGGATTCTCACTGATTCTTACTGCTACTTCTCTTTCCTTCTTTTCCTCCCTTATTCTAACGACAACAACGAGAAAATCTTGAGCCAGAGGATTTACATCAGTGAGTTTACCCAACGGAAGAGCTCTTTCTGAGTTGCTAAAAGCTTTTGAAACAACTCTGCACAACTCCAAGGCTTCTTCTGTCTGAATTTTCAAACCGCAACTTGTCTGAGAAACGAAGCACAATTCAGAGTCCTCTGTTCAAGAAACTCTCCCAACGGGATTCAGGTAGCTAAGAAGGGTAGCATTTTGTTCCCAAATAAAATAATCTGGGTAGACTATCACAAAAGGTGCATTGTCTGATCTGCTGGGTTCACCCGTTTTTTTGCCTTCTAACAATTTCTAATATTGTTTCAGGTCTTGAGTTTTTGTTTTGTTTTTTGTTGTGCTTATCAGACCTCCAAGAACAAGAGAAGCGTACAAGGTAGGATCTCACGATCATATCTGTTTTTTGTTTCAACTTTTTTGGGAAGTTTGTGCACTGTATTGAACAATATGGTTTGGGATTAAATGCAAAACAGAGGCTATTAGTTGTCAAGACAAATTGGGTTTAAAATTGCTAAGCAATGGGCTTGGTTTCCTTTTTCTATCTGCTTCGTAAGAACACGAAAGGAAAAAAAAAAAGCAAAGACAGCTAGAGAGAAAGGTAAGGCATGCTTCTACAGAGAAGTTGATTGGGTTTGTTTATATAAAAGTCTCTCTCATGTATTAGGAGTAGTACATGTCCTTCTTGGGAAAATTTAGACCAGGACACAATACAGTGAAGGTTAAATTTGATCGACGATTAGAGTATATTGACATCAATCACCCAGATAAAGATGATCGCCATGATATCGCAAACCATGATAGCAAAACACATTTTATTAATCTTAGTTATTTGTGTTGCTTCAGCCATTTGGCTTTAGCAGTTTTCTCTTTCATATTTAGTTTTGTGAAAATTTTCTCAACTCCTTTTCCTTAGAATAAGGATACTTTTTTATATGTACCTCCTGATTTGTAAGACTGTTAAGTCATGGTTTTGAAAGGTGTTTGTAGTTTAATTTTGATTTCTATATTTGATTTATTAGATCAAACCAATTGGTGGGTGGAGTATAGTTTTCAGAAGATCATAATTACGCATTAGATGCTAGCCTTCTTCCAGTCTCAGCTACTGTTTAGGTTCTCAAGAACTTGATTTCTAACACTTTCTTTCATCTTCTCTTTTTTCCCCTCAATCTCTCTTGCTTGTGCAAAAGTCGTCTTCTTTTTTTCTTCTCCTCTTCTTTAAGGTAGTGTGCTGCTACCTACTCTGTTATCTCTGTCCCTTTTTCACCATATTGACAGCCTTGCTGTACCACTGTTACCTCTTCCATCTTCTTGCCTTATTTTTTCCTTCCCCCACATACTCCTATGGCAATACCCTCTGCCAGAATTCTACCTTTACTTTTTTCTACTGTCTTCTTCTCTTCTTACCTCTTGCACAACAGCCTAGCTTCCCATTAGCCCTTTTCCTTCCTCTCCCATATCACAGCCCTGCTGATCTCTTTTCCCTTCTGTCCCTTTATTATGTTCTAACCATATTTTCTGCAGGGGTACATCTGACTCCCCTATGCTAAGCCTTTGCCTTCATCCTTGACTTTCCTTTACAGCTAATTCTCTTGCTGAAAAAATCTCATAATAGAGAATGAGAATTGATACTAAAACAAATTATAATTCTTTTGTCATTTTGACAAGCTTTAGAAGCTATTCAAGATTGATTTCAGACTAATGTTTGCCTTACTTGAACTCACTTACACTCCTTACAGCCTATAGGAAAGTTTTAGTATGTTTAAACATCAAGAATTGGGATAAATTCTTGTGCATCTTGTGACTGGATCACTTTTATGGTAATCACCAGTGCATTTAGCTGCTTAGCTATTTAAATTTGTGATCTAGTTTTTCTTCCAATATCTACCCACTAGAGCTATATTTTCTTCCAAGGTTGGAAGTAGGGGAGGATGAAGCTAGTGGGTGTACTTAAAAATTTTCATATCCTTCTTGGTGGTGTCAAATTGTGCTTATTGCTTAGCTTTATGAGTTTCAACACTTAACTTTTGATTGTAAAGTCTTACTCACAGTTTGGAAACTAGTCTCAGAGGGGCTGCAGAGCTGCAGGTGCTTTATGGAATCTCCTATCATCTCCCCCCCCCCCCTTCTTTCTTTTTAAGTGTAACATTAGCTCTTGGGGCAACAAAAACATTACAGTAGTCTTATTGCATGTTGGAAATCATTAGATGGGCAGCAAGTACAAGACTATAGAATAGATGAAATAGAACTTATCTGTTATCCTTGTCTTTGTTGAAGTTGAAGAGGAAATCGGTAACATCACTATGCATCCGTATGTCATCCAGAATACAATACAATAACAACAAGAAGAACTTGAACACGGTGGTTGGGCGCATTCGACTTTTCCTTAAGATATTTGCGCCCCCTAGCGGGGGGTTTGCCTGGCGTCAACTCGCACCTCCCCTTGATAGAAACCAGGCTTTTGGCGTCTGGTTCCTGGTCCCCCTCTCTTTATATAGAGAGGAGCACCTATGGGTATCTCTAAGATACCTCCCGTCTGCCTTTTCCCTTAGTCTTGTTTGTTGCCATTCAACAGCTTTCCTGCTCCCTTGGCTTTTGGTTCTACGGGATACATTCCTCTCCCTTCTTGTCACTATTTTGTCTTATATTTCATTTTATTCCAACATTGCATCTTTATTGGACAACTCTATTTTATGGATCTTTAGCTCAATTGGTAGAGCACTTGGAACATGAACGTGTTTCAAGGGGATGGTGGTTCAAATCCACCAAGATTCTTTTGAATCAATGATGAATTTGGGTTATCCATGACAAAGATTAAGTGTTAGTTAATGTCGTATGTACATAATGTTAATATTTCAGTTGACTTCCACTTATTGTATAGTTTGATAAAAGGTGAAGGATCAATGTGTCCATGTGGACAAGGTGAAATGATATTGTGAGGGTCTTGCGCTAGATGAAACCTCGAATGATAGTTTTCAAGTGCCCTATCGGGGAAGAATGTGGGAGAAGTTTATTTTGGTAATCAATCATGTTCTAGCTCAAATATTCAAATTCAATACATGGATTATCTAGTATTTGACCATCTCATTTTTTTTTTAATATTTAATAGAAACGTCTGAAATGTGTTACAAGATTATATTTTTAATAATTAGTGTTTAACTATATTGTATGTAATTTGTTCAAGTTTAAACAAATGTGATTAACTTAAGCCTTTCGTTTTCTTTCACAATCGTTTAAATAAAAATTCGGTGAATAGCTGACAGACGTCACCAACATCTGTTGTTGTGACTTAAATAGCACCGATACTCATTCCTATAAAATGTCAAAGAAATCGACAATTTGAGATTGTGAATCTCCAATTCTGGCTTGCTCCAGGTTACAATGCTTTCTATTTGATGCATTTTTCTTATAATTAATTAATCGTTAATATTTTGATTAATAGAGATTTTTAATATCAATTTTCATTATATTTTTTAACAATTTTTTATTTTGACATACCAAACTTATTTTTCATTCCATAATTTATTCTTGATAAAAGTCACCAAATCATTTTTCATTTTGACAAAAAATGAATTATTATACTCATTTATTTTAAATAAGCACAATAGAGAATGAGAATTGATACCAAAAAGAGCCTAAATTACTAATATACAAAGAACCTCCCCATGGGAGGGTGAGTCTTTTAACCACTTGATTAACCCATCATTGGCCCATTTGTTGCATTTCTTTTTCACTTTAGTTGTTTTAAGCAACGAGTAGTTGGGAATTAAACTCTGACTACGTGGCGATCATCCAACGGCTGCAGGATGGTCTTGTGTATTAATTGCATGGGACTGAAGCAATTCCTAGGATAGGTGAGAGGGATAACATGAAAAAGTTGCCTACTTAAAAATAAATCTATTGAAAAGAGTAGACCACGTCTTTTTACACCAATTATATATAAAGAGTGTAATAGTCTTTATATCTGTACTAAGAACTAAGAAGTGAAATCAAATACTTATCAAAATAAAGTGAATGTGTTTTTCATCTGAAAAAAAATAAAAAGGAGGTAACTTTTATCCGGACTTGAGTTTGATTCAGGTCATTTTTAGTCCAAAAACAATGAAACCCCACGTTTGCCTCCCCTGTGGTATCCAAAAAACCCCAATTAAAGACATTGATTTTTTTCATGAGTAAATTACTTATATCTTTTTTATCCATGAAGTATATTTGCGTATATAATTTTTTCTTTATACAATCAAGGGTTTTAATTAATCCATGAAGGGTGCATTGTAGATTCAGATGGCACACCAGCCATTTTGTTTTTTGCTTTTTTTTTTTTTTTTTGGTACAAAGGGGCTTTATTAAGCCGGGGATGGAGATATTAATATGCCTCAACGAGAGTTGAACCAACGACCTCTTCACTAAGAGGTGTTGGTTTCAACCATTAGAACAGCTCTGCGTTGGCTTTTCCTCTTATTCTTCTTTAGGATTTTTTTGCAGTTTCTTGTTCTTGGCAAATTGGTAAATGTAATTGGAATGGAAAGGTATAAATGAACAATTTTTCACATTTTAAGGGTTTCTAAATTATTTTCAACTAGGTCTCATCTTGTAAATTTGAAATTTAAAAAACCATTGACTAAAAAGAAAAATATATATACAAGTTTACTTCATGGATTAAAAATATATAAGAGAGTTTTATTCGTGAAAAAAATCAATATGTCCTTAATTGGTGTTTTTTGAATACCACATGGGAGGAAAATGCAAAGTACCCTTTTTTATTGGACTAAAAGTGACCTGAATCAACCTTAGGGAAATCCAGATGAAATTACTCAGAAACGGGTGCAAATGTTTAAAGATAGTTTTTTTTTTTTTTTTTCCTAAGTCCATTTAAGTTGGGCCAAACTCTTGTTTGCTCACTTAGTTGGCCAATACTATATGTTGCCTAATCTAGTGAACTTGGAATATTACAAAGTTACTCAGGGTTAGTTTTCCTATTAACTTTGAGATTGAAATGACCATTTTGTCCATGGGTGAAGGAAAATTTAAGTTTGTTTTAGTTTACAAATCTCACTTAATTTTTCAAATTAAAAAAAAATAAAAAAATTCCCTGTGGGTCGTGGGCCTTGTGGGGCAAAATAGAACCCAACCCCTCACTCATTGTGTATACAACCTACACCCCACTGGAAATTCCACCACCACCCCTTCCCCTACCGACAACCACCGCCCCTTCTTTCACTGTTTACGCTCGCACCCATTATACACTCCTCCTTCTTACCCTTCACTGGCCCAACCTCCGCCATGTCAAGCTTGTGCAATGGCACACCTGCTTCGTATGGGCCAACCGTGTGGGTAAGAGCATGTCATCAGCAAGTTGCTGAACTTCTTGCTGCGGCAGTTTCATTGATTCAACTAATCGAATGGGGCATTCTTCCGCTCTCATTCTTGCTTATGATCGGATGCAACAATAATGAAATGATTTAGAAGTTGGACATAGTGTTCTTGAGATATTTTCCCTAACTAATATATCACTGTTGTGGAGTCAAGCAAAACATGGTTGGCCGGAGCAACATATTTCTCTCATGTCCATTTGTCGGAGCAACATGGTTTGGGTCTCAGCTTTCATTTACTTCTCCACAAGGAGAGGAAGCTAAACTCCATGAATGGCTTAATTCATGGAAATCTATTGGATTTGGAGAGGGTGGCTTGATAAAGGAAATGACATCCATGGCGGCTTTCATTTTCTGGGAGTTATGGTTGGCCGAAATGCACTACTTTTCAATAGAGAGGTATCATCTCCTCATCAAGTTATTGAACGTGCAATGAGGCACCAAGGAGAGTATCTGCAAGTGAATCCCATCAAATAAAAAATAGTGGTAAGTAGATAGGTGAGACAACCAAATTGGTCTCCCCCAAGCACCGGTTGGGTCAAAGGAAATTCCGATGCAGCCATGAAGAAGGACGGTGATAGGTGTGGTTTGGGTTTCATTATTCGAAATGAAAGGGGTGATTGCTTATTGGCGGTTTCGAAACCTTCCTCTTCCCAATCGGTGTTGGTTGCAGAAGCTATGGCCTTGAGGGATAGCATGTTGTTCACATTGGGCGAATGTCATGACAAAGGGCATTTTGAAACTGACAATCAAGATCTTACCCGCCACTTGGTAGACTGTCTCCATCCTGGCCCCCCGAAAGTTAGACCGATTCTGGATGATATTATGTACCTCAAAGCCAAGTTCATTGAATGTGTAGTCCATCATATTTATAGGGAAAGCAATTCATGTGTTGATTCCCTAGCTAGGAGGGCCCTATCTCTTTCGAGTGAGATAGCTTGGCCCGCTTCCACTCCTTGGCTCTAGGACCTCGTCAATTTGGATGCCTCAGCTGTCGCTTGTGCCTATCCTTCTAAATGAAGATGTTATTTACCAAAAAAAACAAAAGAGTCAAGTAAAACATCATCATTTTGCTTCCCATTATTATGCATCTGGGAACTGTTGTAAAATTTATAAAGCCAGAAATCTCTAGGATTGGAATCCGAGAACAGATCTGTCTTTCGTGAAATCCCTGTCTGGTGCAATATTGATCTGCATACCCCATCTCAATTGCAGAATTTTGTTGTGTAAGCCAATGGATGAAAAGATAAATTTCTCTGACAGGACTAATATCCAGTCATAAATATTCATTTCCTTGTAGATGTGTGACATGTGTCCCAACATCACATCAAAAGGTTGAGGTCAATTTAATCACAACTCTTTGATGGACTTATAAATGGATTTCAACCATTTGATGTGATGTTGGGACACATGTCATACATCTACAAGGAAATGGATGGTCTATCTCCTTGTGAGAAATGGACGAGATAAATTTCCTAACAACTGCCATAACAATGTTGATGATCATCAATGGATTTGGTCTGTATGAATCTTATTGTTGCCCACTCATATGGCTGACCAATGAAACTTGTCGAACAATCAGGTTGGAATTGGTTGATCTTTGGTGAATTTGGCAACAATGCTCTCCAGTTTTTGCAGTATCGAATTGGAAATGTTTATTGTTAAAGAACTAGAAACGAATATGTTGTTCAAGCAATAGTGGATTAAGCTGGTGGTCAATGATTGCTACATCCCAAAATAAATTATAGGAATGCTTAACCTGGAGAAGGAGGTAAATGCAATGCTTTTGGCTGCACGGCATTGACCTACCTACGGTTCAGATCTAAAGTGGTGAATCTCAACCACCCTTTCTTTTTTTCTTTTTTTCCTTTTTTTTGAGTTTCAAGGGTGTAGTTATAATATAAAAATAAATTTTAAAATAAAAATAAAAAGAGAAAACCAAAACGGGTGGTCCAGAATTGATCTAGACCATAGGCAACTCAGTGTTGCGCATTAATTGTGCAACATTGAAGCACGACCCAAATGCAATTGTGTTTGATGACGCATTTTGCTTTAGTGTTGCGCAATTAATGCATGCACAACACTGAGTTGCGAACATCTTGGATGAAGCCACGTCACTGAAACGCATCTCAACCCTTGATTAATCACATGTACTCTTTCATGACATTTAAGTGAACCAAACCTTGTAAACAGTTCCGGCTCAACGGTTCCAAACCCATTTTGGACCGACTCAATGGACCGAACTGAACCTCTCTCCCAAACAGAAATTTCAAAATGTCAAATTGAGGGAAATGGCCTTGTTTTCTTTCGTTCTTCTTCTTCTTCATTTTGCTGAAGTGTGAACACGAGAGAGAGCTTAGGGTTCCTACTTCTTCATTCTCAAATAATTGAATGAGATAGAGAGAGCTGTGAACGACGACGGTATAGCTTTTTCAAATGTGCAAGCAAAAGAGAGAGAGCTTAAGGCTTCCTGCTTCTTCATTCTGAAATCTACGAACGAGAGAGAGAGGGCTTAGGGCTTCCTACAACGCGAAGGACGATTTCATTCGACTTGTTTGCAAGAACAAACACAAAGGTCAACCTTGACACTATCTCTCATTTCTGTTAAAACTTGATACATATAACGTTGGAAGGTCTTCTTCTCATCAAAGTTTTAGGGTTTTGATCTCTCATTGAGTTGTTCTAACGATTTGGTTCCATATTTTCTCTCTTTTTTAGGGAGGAAGGAAAAAAAAAAGGAAGAAAGCTTAGGGCTTCCTGTATTTCGCTTCCTTGGTAAGCCTCCACTGAACAAGTTGTCTCGTCCTTTAATGTTGTTGCTTCTGAAATTTCCTAATTTAGGTTTTTTAGTGTTTTTTTTTTTTTTTCTTTCATACAAATTTAAACTCAGTCAAAAATGGTTCGAGGCTATTGGTAATTGATAAACATGCATTTATCATTATTTATTTGATTCATTTTTCCATACTTAGTTAATTAAAAGAGAACTAATTGAGTATTTTTGTGTCTTTTTCAGAAATAATGTGATTTTAGTTACTATAGATAATGTGGAGCAAAGTTGGCAAATATAATAGATATTAGAGAATTTTAATTAAAATAAAATCATGGGATTCAAACTTGCTGCCTAAGAAATCATGAATGTTGAGATCCAACTTAATTAATGCAATGAGAGCATGAATCTTAGCCAAATTGGAAACTAGTTGAGGTACAATGAACAAAATTGGTAATAAGATTTGAAAATCATGTAAACAGGTATTTTGAGCATATCTCTCTCGTACGAACTCGGATTATAGTTTTAAGATGTCATGAAAAGATAACGAAAATATCTACAACTTTCTAGTTTTGAGTTTTCCCAGAGTTTAAACGAAAAAATGTCAAATTGATGGGTAAAAATGACAAATTCATTGTGTGCGGGATATATAAAAAGGAGAAGCTAGCCACAAAGAGAAAAAAGGACAGCAAACACGGATCTTGACTCTCATCTCTCTCTCATTGTGCAAGAATAAGACCACAACCCTCTCTCTAAATTTCATCTTTATTTGTTTTATGAGCTTTGTTATAATGTGTAGCTAATTCCTTTTTTCTTTGGGAGGTAGATGAACAATTGCTTGTTTCATTAATTTGATTGTTCTATATCTTCTAGTTGATGTTTTTAGTGTGTTTGAATATGGCCAAAGATGCTCTATAGGTATGCAAATTAAGCGTGCCAAGCCTCGGCAAAGGACGATAGTCTTGCGAAGATAGCGCATATCTAGGAAAGACCTTCATTTGTTTTGAAGCATAGAGTTGTATCAGTTAGTGAAGAGCATTGGGGATTCGAAATCCCAAAGATCCTCACGTTTTCATAATTTTTGCATTGATTAATAGTTTAATATCTTTGTGTTTTTCTTAAGTAGGATAAAAACAATTCAAATTTATTTTAAATTAGGTTTTGTTGAATTCAATCTTAGTAACTTAGCATTTTAGTCCCCGTAGTTCGACCCCGTAATTTCTGCTAGCTAGATTAATATGGGATTTTATTTTTGATTGGTTGGCGACATGATCAGTAATGTCTTAAATGAAATAGAAAAAGTGTATGTTATCCATTGTATGCGTGCAAGTTTTTGGATAAAAAGTGGTCTTAAATAGATAACTTAATTTTTCAATTCCCATGCATATATAAGCATGATCATGTATGCTGGCTATGACTTTAAGTTAGGTTTTGGTTTAATTTCCACATTTAGTTTTGTTGGTTCATTAATTCTGGTTGGTTTAGGCTAATTTAAATCTATATGTGAGTGGCTACAACATCAAAATTGAGTTTGAGGAATTTTGATGCACAAAGAAGCCTTGCTGCTACTAGCTGCTCTATGGATTTTAGGCCATCTCCCACTTTTTTTTATGGTTTTGATCTGCTATAGCTGTTCTCAAGTCTTTTAATCCATCCCATCTGAAGCTGGTGAATGAAATACATATTCTGTAGATCAACCCTGTGAAGGTATTTGTTGCATGTTATGTATACTTATTATCTAAATTGTTGTGCTTACGATTCTATTATGTCCATTTTGTGCAATATGGCTTCATTCATGGATTCCTCTACCCATGGTCAGATGACCTTCAATATTTAATGTGTTTTGGTTGTTTTTCTTCAAGTTTTTAATTCTAAATTTTTATTTTATTTTTTCTACTCTTGCTTTTTCCCAATATAACCAGTGTTTCTCAGTTGTGGACGGCTGATACCTATAGGGTCTCTTCTAGTGAATGCAAAATCCTCTATATATATATATATATATATATATATATATATATATATATAGAGAGAGAGAGAGAGAGAAGAATAAAAGGTTAAATTTTATTATAAATTAACTCACGATCCCTGAATTTTTCCCTATATTCTCTCTCATATTTTCATTCCTATTTATTTTCTCATGAATCTCTTCTTTTTTTCTCTTTTTTTTTACTCACACGTCTTACAAAGTATTGGAGTAGTTAACAGACATTGAAATTTTCCTAAATCTTCTCCATAGTTATCAAGTATTCACTCTCTCTTTTTCAAATTATTCATCTCTCTCACACTCCCGATTTTTCTAGTATTCTTTTCATAAAGCATAATTTTTTTTATTTAATTGTTCTTTATTTCTCCTAAAATTTGATTCTACTAATAGCAATTTAAATTTCATTAGAATTCAGCAAGATGAGCCAGATGCAACCCGTTAGATTCAGATGCTTTGCCAAAAATAAAGACGTTGTCTACTAAACAAATCGATGTAATTTGAGATACTACACAGTGAGGATGATATTCGAAAAGACCCTGTTCCGCCATCGAACCAAGATGGTCTGTAAACACCTTGTAATACCGATTAAAAAGAAAAGGGGAGACGGGCATCCTTGACGTAATCCATGATTTACTGTGAATGGCAGACTCTCCGATCCATTTACCCCAATCACATAACGAGCATTTATTACGCACTGTGTGATCCAAATAATCATCCGAGCAGGAATATTCAATTTCGATAATAGAGTGAAGAGAAAACTCCATTGAAACGAATCATATGCCTTTTGAAGATCAATTTTCGCAGCAAAACAAGGGATCCTGTGTTTTCGATGATAATTGTGTAAAAATTCTTAACATAGCAGAATGTTATCGAAAAGACAGCGACCCTCCATGAAGGCAGTTTGACAGTGATCAATCAAATCTGCCATAACTCCCTTTAGTCTATTTGCAATAATTTTGGCAATAACTCGGTATAATACCGAACTGAACTTACCGCAATGGGACAATAATCCCCAAAAGTTTCTTGAGAGTGACCTTTCGGAATCAAAGTGATTCGAGATAGCCTTAGTTGATGAGGAAGAGAATATGGATCGAGGAAGAAGTGATGCACTGCAGCACATAAATCATCACCCACAATTTTCCACGCCATTTTAAAGGGCCCGGAGAAGAATTGGAATCCATTGAGAAAAGAACAAGTCGAATTTCTTCTGCACTCACATCAGAAACGAGAGATGCCACGATGGGCTCCGATAGGCGATTAGAAGCTCGGATTTCAAAAGGACCGGCTATAGTTGGTGCTGAACCAGCATAATAATGTTCGAAGTAACGACCAGCTTCAAATACAATATGGTTCGGATCAGAGATCAGGTCGCCCTCCAAACAGGTCACCGAGAGGATACGATTTATATTTCTACGAGTTTGGATCGAGCGATGGAAGAAGGAAGAGTTTCCATCCCCATCTTTGAGCCAACGTTCACTACTACGTTGATGAAGTTCGTGATCATGGAGTGTCTGAAGAGTCTGTAGAGAAGAAACCGCCTCCCTCTCTGTCTGTAATGTAGATACAGAAATGTCGCATTGCAAAATTGATGTTGAATGGACTGCAATTTATTGTTAGCTTGAAAGAAGCTGCTGGTCAAGGTGTGAGTCATGGGTGCGAATCCAAGATTTCAAGGCCAATTTCAAGTTCTTCAAACGCATCAACAGTGCATGAATAGGAGAGCCTATGATAGGAGCATTCCAAATGGTTGTAACCAATGGCAGAAATTCAAAGTTCTCACACCAATGATTGAAGAACCAAAAAGTTTTCCCACGCATCCCATTTGGTTGAAGACCACAGTCAACCTCTGCTGGAGAGTGATCCAAAATTCCAGGGTTTTGAAAATCCACAACCAATGATGGATATTGTTGCAACCAAATGTTATTTACAAGAGCATGGTCAATTTTTGTGGCAATACGGGCATCACCAGAAGATCGATTAGACCACGTGAAGAAGTTACCTTGTTGTTTTAATTCAAGAAGCCCTGATTGTTGAATAAATAGAGCAAAATCATGAGTACGAGGATCAGTGACAGCTACCCCACCCACTTGCTGGCTAGGTAAATAGATAGAATTAAAATCACCGATGAGGATGGTCGGCCATGGGGAGCCCCTTAGAATCTGATGTAAAGAAGTCCAGAGTGGACGACGATCAGGAATAAAATGTAAGCCATAAATGAGGATGCAATCAAAACAATCCGTAGAGTCGGAGGAAGTGACCCGAATGTGAGGTGATAAGCAGAGGTTCCACAGTACCTATCATCGTATTCCAGAGACATCAAATTCGACCCTTTTCGGAATGAGAGTAATTGTGAATGCAACGCCATTTTGGTTCAAACATTCAAAAACATAGTTCGTAGTTTGTTTCTCGGACATGAGATTCTAAAACTCCAAAGAAACCAAGATGATTTGTTTGTGCCCAACCCAATCCAACATTGTTCTGCGTTTAGCAGGGTCGCAGAGACCCCTTATATTCCAAGTTGCAAATTTCATGAAGTAGCTAGTGCCCAAAAAGTCAGGGGTTGCACCATGTCCCCCATTTGGACTACAATCACGAATACACAGAGTTGGCAAGTAATTAGCATTTTCATGTGAGATAGGTTCATCCAATATGGAAAAACGATTTGCATCATTTAACAATGCAAGAGTGTGGGACGATGGAGAAAAGTTCACTTGGAGACTTGCAGGTAGAACCTGACGTTTGGCCGTCGGACCAGAAGAAGAAGAAGGCCACTTTTCAATTATAGGTGCCATAGAAAGTTTTTCCACGCGTAAGGGAAGCAACACAAATTTGGGATCAAGCAAGTGACCAGCTGGTGAAGTAGAATCAAGTGATTCCTAAGCAAGAGATGATTTGTCAACCAATGGGGTAGACTTCTTGAGATTCGTAGCAGGAAGAGGTGGAAAATCACATGGGTTAGGAAGCGCTAGAATGTGGCTGGTTGGAGAATCAAGTTCATTTGGATGATGAGCCTTAGATGGCAACGTTGAGGTTGAAGAATTCGATTTCGTCAAATTCAACGTTGGAACAGTTGTAACACCCTTTGAAGGTTGCGAATCAGTCACAACATTTGGTAGTTGAGTACCGCGATTACGGCATCGTTTAGTCTGCCAATCACCACCATTACCCACAAAGGGACAATTTGTATTTGGATTAGAAGATGGAGGTGAGGGAACATATGGGATTTTCTCAGGGTGAAGCACAATACAATTTTCGTCCTTATGCCCAAACATCTTACAATGTGAGCAAAGATGAGGCGCCCAGTCGTATTCAACCCTGTTCCAAAAAACTACCACTCTCCATTGCTACCTTGATCTTATCTGGTAATCCATCAGATGCCCGGATAGAGAAACAACATCTAGCATATGATAGTCATTGTTTGGAAGATGTAAAGCGATCTGCACAAATTGGACGTCCCAAATAACTTGATAAACATCTAAGTCCTTTGTCACTCCAGAGATGTAAGTTTAGACCCAGAAAACGCACCCAAAGCGGCAGTTCACTAACATCGCAGCAAGTAAGAGATAATTCAGGCGTCCAGGGATGTAAGATTAGAGGTTTTGAACCTATAGTCCAGGGACCCTCTTTGAGAATCTGTAATCCTGAAAATTTTTCTAGAAATTCAAAGATGAAAACCCCTCCTGAAACACCGTATACTTCAACAATACCCGCATGACTCCACTTTTCCTTGACGAATTGTTTCATCAGAGAGAAGGGAGGTTTGCTGCCAAGCACGAAACCCACAAGTGCTCGTTCCCATCGAGCAATTTCATTGTCAACAAAAGAATTCCTGCATAGAGCCATTTTTTCTCCATAAATAAAACTTGGTGCAATGTAGGGGAGAGGCTGAGCACCTTCCCTTACGTTGCTGCCTTTGAAAAGTCCTGCCCAAGTGGGACGTTGGTCACTCTTGACTGTATTACTACTTGGGTGTGACGACGTACCACGGAGAGGCGCCGGAGAAGACCTCTTGGCAGTCATGAAGATGCCGAAACCTAGTGAGAAAAGTAGTTATTTTCGTCAGAGCATTTTTCATCAGAGCGCGAGCAAAGGTCTTTTAGGGTTCTCATAATGCAAATGTTGTTTCCATTTTTCATTCAATAGATAAAGATAACTACTATAACCTTCTAGCACCAATGAATTAGCTCTGTAGAGGCATTTTCAGTTGTTTTCCTTAATGCATACTTCCTCAATGGTTCCAAAAAGTCCTGAAATTTTGATTTCTTATTAGAATAAAACCCTAATCTAAAATAGTACTCAAGAAAGTTGGCTCCTTGTTCTCCTCGACCATGTTTTATTCACTTTGAAAACCCAAACAAATGGAATGATTTTGAGGTGGGGCTGGGCTGGGATGGGCTAGGTTGGACGTTGCTAGTTGAGAGCTGAACTTCTAGGCTGCACGAGACAGATTGAGAGGACCAAATCAACCAGTCCCCCAACACTATATTTCTTGACTTCCCAACTCTCTCTTCTGCTGTTTCAAGTTTTACTTGTGCTGCTGCAACAACATCTTTACTTTTCTTCTGTCTCACAAACCTTGTTGGGTTTATGGATTCCCTATGGGCACAAGTAATGTCTGCCAAATATCTTAAAGGCAAATCCATTTTGGAGGTTGAACCACCATCATATTGCTGTTGGGGTTGGAGAAGTGTTTTAATGGTGAGGGATGTGCTAAGACATGGATTGATTAGACAGGTTGGAAATGATTTACATACTCACATATACCATGATCAATGGATTCCCTCTCTTCCTTTCAAATATATATCCAGTCCCCCACAAGCCAATGGGCCTTCACTTGTACATGATTTGATTGATTAGTCAAATCTTCACTGGAAAAGAGATTTGTTGGCTTGTTTGTTTTCTCATTTGGAGGTTGCTGCTATGTTAACAATTCCCATCTAGGGTGTGGTACAAATCAAAGCAAGGAACTTTCAAGGTAAAATCAGCCTACTACCAATGTTTGGCAATGTTTGACTCCCAAGGTAATATATCTTCATCATCATCATCACCACCTTTTTGTTGGAACAGAATTTGGAATATTCCTACCTTACCAAAGATTAAGCATTTCTTGTGGAGAACATCTTATGAGGTGCTTGCTATAAGAAAATCTCTCTTTCATAGAAATAGTGCTCTAACGCCAAAGGTGGTATGTCAAAGCGGTTAAAGATCCAACTTCCCTAGGGGAGGTCTTGGGTTCGCACCCCACTCGGAGGCATTAATATAAAAAAGCTCCCTTGAGGATGTAAATCGTGGTGCACGCAAACTGGCCGGATGAACCTCATATCCAAAAAAAAAATAGTGCTCTAATAACCCCATTATGTCTTATATGTGGTAAGAATATTGAAAATTTTGGTCATGCTTTACTATTTTGTTCCCATGCAAAAGAATGTTGCAGAATGTCTCCTCTTAGGCTCGATGTGGATATGTTTTATGTCGGATAAATTTAAAGAATATGGGAATTTGAATTATTTAGATCAAGTGTGGAGCTCTCTTATGTGGTGTATTTGGAAATCTAGAAATTTCATTCTTTTTAATGAAAATAATCTTTCCTTAAGACATACACTCACATCTTTTCATACTTTATGTGCATAAATTCAATCTTTTTGTACTAATACTTCTCATGGAGACACTAGGGCAGCATACCCTTTGCATAGAGTGGAAAGCATGGATGATGATTCGGAATTATTTTATCTTTTTGTCGATGGATCATGGGATTCTAGACCTTTTTTTGGCGGTAGAGGATGCATTTTGTGGGATGCTCAACAGGTTTTCGTGGCAGCACAATGCATTGGAAATGAAGGTTCATCAGCAGCTTTGATGGAATTGGAGGCAATTAGAGATGGTCTCCTCTTGGCTTGGCAAAAGGTTTGGGAATTTCGAAGGTGCATATTAGCTAGGATTTTAAACCGGCCATTCAAGCTCTTCAAGGTCTTAGTACCTCTCTTGATTGGCGATGTTTAAGCCTTGTTTGTGAAATTAGGACAATTGCGTTGGATTTCACCTTTATTAGATTTGCTTACATATCTAGGTCTAGAAATAGTTTTGCTGACTATTTAGCTCGGGGAGCTAATCTTTTTAAACTCTCTAGATATTGGTAGGGTTTCCACCTTTCTTTGTTGTTTCCCCAAACTTGTTCCTCTCCAAGCCTTTGTCTTTGGATGCTTTTAATTAATGAAATTTTCATGTTGTTGACCAAAAAAAAAAAAAAATCATTCCATCTTTTCCATTCATCCATCCATCACTTGACATCTCTATTAAACGAAACCTTATAAGTTCAACAACCTCCATAAGTGAAGATCCATCCATCGAAATTATCTCAAATTGAAGCATAGGATCATGTCTATCACACTCACATCCGATCCAATGTAGAAGACAAATTGCTCACTATTTGTCTGAAAAATTTCCTCTCTTGGTGAAGCATCATATCTCTCAATCTTAACCATGGAATCAATGGAGACATGAAGCATTGTGTCACCTAGATTCAAGCATCACTCAATCCAAGCTTTATCAAATCTAGTGACTGTTTTGACTTAAAATATTTACTTCTAATTTATGTCCTTTGTTTCGATTTTCCATTGTAGTTTAGGGACCAAACTACTCTTAACTTTAGTTCTACCATAGAACAAAATTCCATCGAAACTTGCGAAATTTCCACCGAAATTTCTCATTTTGGAAAATGCGAAACGAAACTCATGGGGACCGAAAAAAAATCCTCAGTTTCGATCGAACCTGTCGAAACTTGTCGAAACCTCGAAACCTATCGAAACTTGGTTCAACTCAGTTGGACCAGCTGGTTCATGAGGAAAAAAAATTCCCAAATTTCGTGGAAAACTTGGGAAATTTCGTGGAAACCTAGGAAATTTCGTGGAAACTTGAAAAATTTCGTGGAAACCTGGGAAATTTTGTGGAAACTTGGGAAATTTTCCTATAAATTTTGTAGTTTTCCCAAATTTTTAATTTTTTTGTTTATTTCATGTTTCCCCTAATACCCACGACAAAAGCCCCTCCATTAGGACTTCCCTATCCAAAGTGCGTATTCCCTCAGGTTGGTTATCTTAAGCATATTGATGACCAGACTCATAAAGTTACAGTTGTCGATTAACTTGACAACCATAGGCATTAAATGTCATGGGATATCTATGTTCGTTGGTTGGAGGAGAGGATGTTACTGGCATAGTACTACTCAGCTTACAGGATGAATCCACTCTTGGCACTCCTCTTAACACTAAGTTGCATTTTCCTTTTATTGTCAACTATTTTGAAGTTAGAAATTATATATTGAATGTTATGTGCTTAAGTAGTTAAGTTTATAATGTACTTTTTGGACAACTCTACATTGATGTTATGTACATTGAATGACATATCTACATTGATTTTTTAACAAAATACAACAAATGTATTCTTTATAGTCTAATTAGCTTAAATACAGGATCCCACCCCAAAATACTCTCTAAAACCTGTCAAAACTTGATGTCGAAACTTGTACGGAAAAGTCCTCGGTTTCCTCGAAATTTCCCAAGTTTCCACCTAAGTTTCCCATTTTCACCCGGTCGAAACTTGAGTTTCCCTCGAATTTTTTACCATGAGTTCTACATTTTATTTTTTTTTTTTTTTTTTTTTTTTTTTTATATGAGGTTCATCCGGGCCAGCTTGCGTGCACCACGAGTTACATCCTCAAGGGAGCTTTTTTATATTAATGCAATAAACATAAATTGATATAAACTCATATACGTATAGTGTCAAAAACTGATATAGCATACAGTCAATTGCGGCAAGTATACAAGGTGATGCAAAAGCAACTTCAATATAGTTTTTTTTTTTTTTTTTTTGGAATGAGGTTCATTTGGGCCAGCTTGCGCGCACCACGCCTACATCCTCAAGACGCTTTTTTTATATAATTAATATAGGCGAGGCTTCGCCCCTGGCCCCGAGGGGATTCGAACTCTGACCTTTTATGTGGAAGCGTTGGGCTTTGCCAACTGAGCCACCCCTCGGGTTAACCTCAATATAGTTGTTGCCTAGACGCCTAGGCAACACCATGACAACTATGCTTGTAATAGGAAACTTGAATACACAGTTATTGCATGAAGGTTCTCACCAATAAATTGCTAATGAATTGGCATTATATTGGCATTATATTGACTCATAAAAATAGGTGTCTATAGCCTACATTATGTTTTGTGAATGCTGTCTCTTCCAAAGCTTTCCACTATTTTCTAGACAAGTAGCGTTCTGGTCTTGGACAACTCATTAATGTCTACATACTACCAGAAATTCCAATTTTTTTCTTCCACTAATGGACCCAAAAAGAAAAGGAATGAAAGAGCATACCCTTGTCATCAAAATATATTATATACCAATGTTTCTAAATAAAAATATGAGAAAAGACAAAAGAAAAATGAAGAACCATTGAGGAAGTATGCATTCAGGAAAGCAACTGAAAAATGGAAACAACATTTGCATTCTGAAACCCACCTCAAAATCGTTCTGAGGAGTTGAAGCTTAAGGTTGAAGAGAGACAGCCGTCCTTCGCAGCTCTCTCTCTTGTTCAGTTATTTGAGAATGAAGATGCAGGAACCCTAAGTTCTCTCTCTTGTTCGCACTTCAGCAGAATGAAGAAGAAGAACGAAAGAAAACAAGGATGTTTCCCTCGATTTGGCATTTTGAAATTTCTGTTTGAGAGAGAGAGGTTCAGTTCCGTCAGTCGAGTCGGTCCAAAATGGGTTTGGAACTATTGAGCCGGAACGGTTTACGAGGTTTGGTTCACTTAAATGTCCTGAAAGATCACATGTAATTAATCAAGGATTGAGATGCGCTTTGGTGATGTGGCTTCATCCGAGACATTCACAGCTTAGTGTTGCACATTAATGCGCATCACTAAAGCAAAACACGTTTGATGATAGAACCCCACTTTGTTGTTTTTAGCTCCCTATCTAAATCATTGAGGAGTTGGAGAGTTTTAGCATCTCTTTTTACATTTTGCTTCAATGAATTATACACTTTCCCTTTCTTCCAATTCCATCGTAACAGAATCAATAGATCCATTGTGGTTATGGTACTTATCAAATCCTTCTGAAATTCATCTCAAGAGGAGTAAAAGGCTTGTAGCTGCGGTAAACGAAGGACCACATAATCATACTTGCAGGATGAGCTAGTATGGATCACTCCACAGTCAATAATAGAATGGTTTGAATGCTTTGCATTTGGAGGCTTTCTTTTTATAATTCAATAGATTAGTTTGGTTGCACTTTGCAAGAAGGTTTCATAAAAAAAGAGTGTTATGTTTTAGTTCTACGCAATTAATGTGCAACACTAAGCTGTGAATACTCTGGATTTGGCTAGCACACCAAATTAAATTATTGAAGTTGATTAATATCATGTGTTATTTATTTCTAAGTAAAACGTTGAACCGTTCGGTTCAACAGTTGGAACTAAACCCTTGTTCCACCCGACCGGACGAAACCCAAGCACAAAACTGTTTGCAGATTTCAAAATCGCTCAAAATAGGGAAAGAGAGAGCTGCGTGAAAGAGAAGGAGCTTCACCTTTCTGAACTTCGTCTTCTTCATTCTCAAACCCTAAAAATTCAAAGAGAGAGAACTACGTAGGAGAAGGCAACGCGAAGGACGACGCTCTCTCTTCAACCTTTGGTTTCGATTCCTGAGAACGAATGTACACAGAACGACA
This sequence comes from Hakea prostrata, assembly GCF_041222555.1. Lineage (NCBI taxonomy): Eukaryota > Viridiplantae > Streptophyta > Magnoliopsida > Proteales > Proteaceae > Hakea > Hakea prostrata. The sequence continues at coordinate 72,120,431 of NC_142602.1, forward strand.
GAAAGGTGGGTTCTCAGAGCGCTCCGTTTGTAAGCTTCCATGTTTTTACTTTTTTATTTATTTTATTTATGGTTTTGATCTCCCATTTCCCATCTTATTTTAGAGTTCTCAGAACGACATTTAAAGATTACAAGATTTGCATCTCCCACCTTTTTTTAGGGTTTTGAACTCCCATCTCCCGTCGTAGGGCTTACCGCAGAATGATAAATTTGCAATTAGCCACTATTTCAAGCAAGCCCAGACTTAGGACAACAAGATTCGTGTGAAGACACTTCTGCTAGTTTTCCATCTCAAGGAGTGTCAGAGGATGTGAGAGCAAGATGAATCAAATCTATACAGGGCAATAGGAACCGATACATAGCAGTACAAGCGATACATATCGAACTACTTCAAAATAGGGGTGGCTTCAAGTTTCCTGACGAGTTGCAGAAGGGGGGAGAAAGGGTTTCTCATTTAAAGGGTTTCTCATTTCAGATTGGTTGCTCATCCTCTTCCGCTGTTTTCACATTTAAAAGTTTTAAACCTCAACTTCCATCTGCTGCTCATTCCAATCTCTAGGTCAAGCGACTCAAGCCCAGGTCTCCTTTGCTACGCTCACAGATTTCTTCAGTAAGTACAGGAACATACACATGCTTAGGTGTTTTGAAGTGTCGTTGTTGCTGATCATTAGGTCTTAAGGACTAGAAGTTTTGTTCTCTATTCTGTAAGAGATGAACTTTGTGAGTCTTTTATTGATGAAGCATAAGTAGAACTGTTAGTTTATGTGTTATAGACTTGTCATTTTCTGTTATGAAACTTCGTGTTTGGTTTTCAAAAAGCCAGGCAGTGGTGAGGTCAAGCACTTGAGAGCTACAGAGAGGGGGAGAGATCTGGTTGTTCGATTGGTAATTGGAGAAGGTTAAAGGAGTAGGTCGTTGACAACTCTGTTTGGATCTTGAAATACGTTCTCAATTTCTCTCGAGTCTCGTCTACAGGACACTACCAGAGTGCTATATAAACCCCACTAGCTTTACATAAGACATCATTCAATTCAGTTGCTTGCTTGCTTCAGGTCTGTAGAATTCTGTCTCTCTTATTCTACCCACACCTATTTCTTTTTCTTTATTTTTTCTTCTGTTGGTACCTTCCTCTGCTATTGTTTAGCTCTTTGTGATATGCTTTGCCCAGACCTAGATTTGTCTTGGGTTTTTGTGATCGTTGGGTGGTGGGTCAGTGTGTGTGTGTGTGAGAGAGAGAGAGAGAGAGAGTTATTGGATTTGCTTGATGAGTAGATATACATGGACAATCCCACTGGGATTCAGGACCAGTATGTTTGATGAATTTTAACAGATAAGATCAGAATGACCTGGAATTAACGCAACTAGCAGTGTGGACTAATTACTTTAGAAGTTCATGGCTTTGATCTGATTTGTGCCACCTTGTTAAGTAGGTTCCCTTCGCTTTATGGAATGCCTTTATGTTCTGCTTCAGGGTTTGATGGTTCCAATGACACTTGGTCAATACTGTGTTGGTTTTTAACCGGTCAGTTGTGCACCAACTACTGCACCCTTCTTTTTGTATTGGAAGTAGTAATATAGATGCTAAACACCTTGTTTCTCTTGTACAGTTAGGAGTTCATCAGGATCCTTTTTTTTTGGGATGATTAAATAATTAATTAAACGCCAAGAAAAATACAACGGATGAAACAAAAAGGGGGAAACCTTAAAGAAGGAGACCGGAAAGAGGAGCTAAGACCTCAAGAGACAACAATGAGCTTGTTTGGGGGTAGTAACAACTAGGGGATGGGGGATAGAGAAAAGCCTAGTAGACACATCAAAATCGATGGCACTCCAAATCATGCCTAAAGAGCTGTATTTGGAAGTCCATCTCCTAATATTGCGTTCCCACCACAAGTGGTGGACAATGGCACAAAAGACTAGCTTACCGATTCGGTCACAAATGGAGGGACCTGAAAAGTTTCTCAAAACCCAAGACCAATCTCGAGCAAAGCCAAAGGAGCGCCGTGAACTAGGCCAAATGAAAGCTAGGGCTTTTGCCCAAAGGGAACGGGAGAAAGGGCAAGTGAAGAACAAATGCTCTAAGTCCTCTGAACCATTCCAAGAAAGGATGTAGTTGGGGTTACTTGGGATATGACGGCTAATGAGGAAGGCTTGGGTGGGAAGAGCAAGGTTAAGGGCTTTCCAAAGGGTGACAGAGTGGCGAGGCATGTGACCCTTAAACCAAACCAAGGGGGCAAAGGGGCTGGGGAAAGGAGAATTAAGAAGGTTCCAAGCTGAGGATCTAGAGAAAGATTCGGTGGGAGAGGGAAGCCAAGCAGTGATGTCGGGAGAGGAGTCCAAGAGAGTGGGGAGCAAGTCCTAGATTTATTTGAGACTAGGGTGGGGGAGAGGAGACCAAGAGCCATCAGTTACGAAAGTGGAGAGGGGGGTGGATTTGGGGATGCAGGTCTCATAGATAGTACGGGGGCCGAGATGGGTAAAGAGAATACCCATCGGATGCCACGGATCCAACCGAAGGAGGTGGTAAAGCCCAGAGGATATATGGGTAGAGATGGCAGAGAGAGCATGCGGTCTCAACAGGAGAAGCTTCCTCCATACTCAGGAAGGATTTGAAGGGATAGAGGCAGTTCAAAAAGACTTAGATCTGATAAGATAGGAGTAGACCCAATAAACTCAAATGAAATCTTGTTTGGAAACAATTATCCAGATGAGTTTAAGGAGACAGGTTGAATTGACGTCTTGGATGCGACAAATAACAAGGCCTCCTTTAGATTTTGGACGACAGATGTTAGACCAACTAATGGGGTGGAGGAAACATGAGGAGTCTTGACCTTCCAAAGAAAAGCACATAAAAGGGATTCTATAGCAGGGATAGCAAAAATGCCACACCAATAGAGGTAAGAAGATTGTAGAATGGAATGAATGAGCACCCTCTACCTATGAAAGAAAGGAGCTTGGTTTCCAAAGATAGAGCTTCTTTCGGATGTGATTAAACATTGGAGAACAGTGGTGGCGAGTAAGTCTACTAGGGATAAGCGGGAGACCTAGGTAGACAACAGGGAAGGAACCGAGCTTGAAGCCAACGAGATGTAGGAGGGTGGTGCACAATGAATCAAAGACATCAGAGAGAAAGAGGGTAGATTTATCAAGATTGACCCTAAGGCTAGAGGAGATCATTTTGTCATTAGCAAAACCAAGGTGAGTGAGTTTAAGGGATTTGCATTTGGGAATGGAGAGATGAGGAGTTGGTTAGTTTTTGATTAGAGGATATGATAGAGGACCTCTAAGGCCAATGTGAAAAGGTAGGGAGGGCAACCTTGGCAGATGCCAACACGAGGGAAAATACCCAGCAGGGGACTCATTAGTGATGATGGAGAAATGGGGAGTGGAGATGCAAATCTCAATCCAATGGATGAAGGAGAGCGGGAATCCCATGGCGGAAAGGACATCACTGATAAAGTCCCAACAAATGGAATCAAAAGCTCTATGGAGGTGCACCTTCAGGAGGGCAGCAGGGGAAGTGGATACGCTGTCAAACCCATTAACAATCTCCTCACAAAGGAGGAATTATCTGCGAGATTGCGACTCGGGATGGAAGCAGATTGGTTAGCACTCACCAGACAGGGCATAACCTTCTTGAGACAATTTGCTAGGACCTTAGAAAAGAATTTGTAGATGAGGTTACCAAAAAAATTTGGGTGGAAATCTGAGAGAGGAAGCACCCAAATTTTTGGGGATGAGGCAGAGAAACGTTTGGTTAATGGAAGAAAGTTGAGACAAATTGAGGAAAAACTACGAATGGCTCTCATAAGGTCATCCTCGATTAAGTCCCAAGAGGCGAGAAGAAGCCCATAGTAAAGCCGTCAGGCCTCGGAGCACAGTTAGGTTTGTGGGAGTGAATGGCAAGGAGGATCTCATCAGGAGAGGGGATGGCACAGAGAGAAGCAGGGGGGTCAATAAATTTATTGAGGAGGCCAAGGGGAGGGGGTGCGAGGGGGGAAGGGGGGAGAGAGAAGGTTGGAGAAGAAGGAAACAACTTCAGCCTTGATACTGGGAGGGTCAAAGATCCAAGAACCACTACTAGCAAGAAAGACATGGATGGTATTGAAGTTGTGGCAAGTTTTGGGAACAATGAAAATAGGTGGTATTAGCTCCCCGAGCTCAAGCCATTTAATTCTAGTTTTCTGGCGAAGAAAGCTTTCCTCTTGGGAGACGAGGGTGGAGAGCTCCAAGGAAAAGACCTTCTCATTTTCCGCAAAGGAAGAATTGAAGGGATCAACTTGGAGGAGCAATTGGACCCATAGGAGGTCAGAGCAACAAGAGGAGACTCGAGAAGAGATTTTGAAACATGGAAGAATTCCAAGAACAGAGGGCTTCCTTAGTGTTTCGGAGCCTGCGGGTGAAAGCGATAGGGGGGAGGGAGTGACAATGGACATGCTTCTCCCAAGCCTCTTTAACAGTGGGGAGGAAAGAAGAGTTAGAAGACCACATATCGAAGAATTTGAAAGGTTTAGGCCAAAAGGAGGTTGGAGATGGACAAGGCAGGGAGAGTGGTTAGAGAGACTAGAGGGGGAGGAAGAGGCATGGGAAGCAAGGAAATGGGGAGCCAAGAATCATTGACTAGAAAACAATAAAGTTTCAAAGCAATTTTGGCATCTCCAACCCTATAGTTATGCCGTTATACCATGAGAGAAGGTGGCCCGACCAGCGGAGATTGGAAAGACTAGAGTTATTGATATGGGAATTAAATGCATCAACCGTTGCGGGGTCAGGAGGACAATTGCCAATGCGTTAATGATAGGTTTGACGCTAAAAGAAATTTGGGGAAAAGAGGTAAGGAGCAAGGAATTGATAGAGCAATCTCTACCTAGGTTTTCACGGTTAGGGAAAGTCAAAGCTCTAGAGTCTGAGGTTAGAGACAGAGGTACCTGCAGCAATCGGTCGGAAGCTAAAGGACCATCGATAGCTATGCATGAAACAACAATCTGGGCAGAGGCAGTAGCTTCAACAGCAGGTAGATTGGCCATCACAGAGGCTTCGACAACAGGTAGACTTGCAAAGCTAGTACTTCTTTGCAATTCATTGGAAACTGTTTTATTTTTGCTTCGTTGTCTTCTTCTCCGGTAAGTATAGGGAGGAGTATCAGTTTTAGTGGTGGAGGGAAAAGCCAAGATAATAGTTGCAGCGGCAGAGGGAACAATTGGGACAAGCATAGGAGCAGTAGAGACTTCAACGTGCATTCGGTCTTCCAAATGAGGCGGGATTGTGGCTGAGTTGAAACTCGAGAGCCCATTCATGGCTGGGGAGCATGCATTGAAATCATGGCCAAAGGAGAAGCATTGATCATAGCAAATTGGAACCCAGTCATAAGCAATAACTTGGTTATACTAAAGATTGTTATCATCCTTTATAAAGTGGAAAGGAGGGAGGGGCTTCCCAGTAGAAAACTCCATGCAAATCCTAGCGTATGAAAGTCGTTTTGTCTTGAGAGTTTTAGTGTCAGTACAAAGAGGCCTACCAATAGCAGATCCAATATGACTTAGAAAATCATTGTTCTAAAATTCAAGTGGTAGTCCAGGGAGGTTGATCCAAAGGGTAAGGGTGCTAAAGTCGACCTTGCGGAGTCGCGACGAAGGGGCCCGATGTGATGCCCGCATCGTTTTTTAATAATATTTTATTATTATGTGTAAATGTGTCAGTCTTTAAGATTATTAAATGATCCTAATGGTTGGTTTGATGATTTAATCAAATGATCTGAGTGTGGTTAAAGGATAGCTTAAATGAGGCTAGATCCAATTGACATTTGGTCGAGGTCAGACATCACTTGTGGGTTCAACAACAGTGAAATTAGACTGAACTAAAAACGAGAAAATGATCAGTGTAAATTTCTGAACCCAGAGGTATGTATATTCACACCCCAAAGTGGGCCCTGTGTAAGTAATAGAGCAGGCCCACAAACCCATACAAAAGCCCATTAGGTAATTATATATATATATATATGAGATATTATTATATAATATATATATCCTTAACCGATTAAAGAGGAGAGAGAGAGGAGGGAATGACACCTCCCACTCTCTCTCACCTGATGTGGTAGATTTTTAGGAAATGAGAAGGAGGAGGTGTGAAAAGTAAAATTTAAGATGAAAAACATATTTTTTCTTATTACTTTGTGCGTGGGACATGAGATGAAAGGAGAGAGAAGAAAGGTTTCAGATTGCAGAAACAGTTAGAAGCTACTTTAAGGAGGATAGAGAAGATAAAGAAATGGACAGAATAAAAGAAAGAGAAGTACAAAGCAATTAAAGAGGAGAGAAAGAGAAGTGAGCAAGAGGAGAGAGAAGGAGTGGAAGTGAAGTGAAGAATCCAAAATCAGAGAGAAATAGAGAAGGTAAAGGGCAGCCATTAAAGGCCTTGAGGAGAGAGAATTGAAAAAGAGAAAAGAAAGAGAAAGACAATACCTGTGTGTTTTCAGAATATTAAAGGAAGAGAGAGAAGAAGAGTAGAAGAAAGGAGAGAGGAGTGGGGAGAAGAGAAGAGGAGAGAGAAGGAGTGGAGAAGAAGTGGAGAGAGAGAAGAGAAAGACAAGAGAGGAGAGAGAGGAAGACCGTGGGGAGGAGAGAGAAAGAGGAGAGAGAAAGTAGGAAGGAGAAAATAAAAATACAAAGGGAAAAACTCCCGTTGGTTCCCGCATATTCGAAATAGCCAGTAATTACTTGAGGTACGGGTGGGAGAGCGGAGTTTAACGGAACCAGGGTCAAAACACACACATGGAACAGAGATAGTTAAGTGATATTGACCAACCTATGTATGTTAAGTAGGTGATTCCATTTAGTAGACATGTAACATTCACATGATGACATGAAATCTATTTTATTTATTCGTTGATGTAAATTATGGAAAGTGCATGCTATATGTTTTTGTGTATTAAACAAAAATGCATTGGATTGGATGACAGCTTAATGACTTGATTGAACTGCTTGAATTAGAATGCTGATAGTATTCTTGAACTGTTAATCATGAATTTGAAATAATGTTCATGCTTGTTAAATGTAGAATTATCATGCTCTCATATTTAAATGATTGAATTGCATGAACTGTGTTCAGATGAGACTGAATGATGATTGAAATGAAAAAGATACATTGAGATAGACAGAGCATGGTAACGCAATGCTGAATTGAATATGAAAAGAGTAAAAGAAAATGTAATGGCTTCTGTAAGTCCTGGTGCTTAATGTACCCAAATGGGAGGGCATGAAGCAAGACTGAAAAGTGAAAAGAATGAGTCTGTGCCGATGGCAATCCACGAGGTGTACAAGGCCTTATGCCTAGAAGCCACTTTGGTGGTGAAGGGATAGAAGCCACTTCGGTGGTGAAGAGACAGAAGCCACTTCGGTGGTGAAGAGAAATGTGCATCCTCTGGATTTGCCGAGGCTCAAGACTATAATGTCAGATAACATAAATGAAAATAAAGGAAAAGGAAAAAGGAAAAAGGAAAAAGGAAAGAAAAGGAAAAAGGAACAAGAAAAGGATAAAGGAAAAGGAAAACGAAAGGAAAAATTGGAATGTGTGATGTTATATGATTTTGATGTGATTATTGATGCATGATGAACTGCCTGACTTAATTACATGGTTGTCTATATTGCTTACTGGGCCGCAAAGCTCATTATTGTAAATGTTGACAGGTACTCAGATTCATGATAAAGGTAAGGGTGTTGCCACCTGTCAATGCCTTTAAAGTTAAAGATGTAAACTCACATTCCTTTTATTACGTTTGATGTTTGTATAATTGGACTATGAATATATATATTCTTTTGCAAATGTACGTTCTTGACTAGACATTGTTGAAAGGTCAAATGTAAACATGACATGACTTTAGACTGTGTACATATGTTTATGAGTCAAACTGTCAAACAGTTTGTTTGTTTGTTCTTGAGAATGTCTAGTTTAGCATTTTGTCTTAGTAGTTATAAACAGGTTGATAAAGGAAGGAACTGTCACATGCCCTAGTTAAATGTCCATAATGTGGGCCCCACCAAGCAATATAGAAAACTAGGGTTTGAGGAAGATTGGAGATTTCCCAACAAACTAGGGGGAGCCTTCCAGGGCACAGTCTTGTAGTTAGGAGAGGCAAAGTTCAATAGAAAAATTCCAGAACCAAGAAGGTAAGTTTCCATGAGGCCTTGAGCTTTCCACTGTTTGGCGAGAGAAGTTTTGAGGATGCCAAGGGGAGGGACGGGGCCAAGGAATTGGCTAAAGATAGCAGATTTCCAACTGTGAATCCCATTGACAATAGAGGATGTGGGGCATCTGACAGAGGGGGTTGGGTTGTCAAAGGGAGAAGGGATGAAGGTGAGGTCGAAATCAGAAGTAGAGGGATTAGGGATGGAGAAGAGGGAATTTCATGCTCTATCAGGAGTAAGAACAGGCGCAGTCATTGGAGCAGAAGAGGGAGTTGAGATAGGATTGATGGTAGAAGGAGGGATGACAGCAGAGCGGGTAGGATTAGCGGTGGTTGAAGAGGAGGTTAAGGACATTAGGGAGGCCATAGAGGTCTCAGGACCTTGTTGGTTAAGCATACTATGTATATGAAGTGTGTCTGAACCTGCTTATGTACATCTCCCTTTGATCAATCAGAAAAAAAAAAATAATTATGTATTAGCTATATCTATTGTTTTGAAGTACACATGTTTAAGTAATAGGTGCATGACAAAATGATTATGTATTAGCTTTATGTATTGTTTTTGTCTAAATTAGACTTTCCATATGAATTTTGATAATTTCTATTCAATTCTGCACCCATCAATATGTATTGATGATACTATACGATGAAAACCGAAATGTCTCTTCAAATCACCCGACTGATACATTACCGATACACAATACTTTAAACCTTGGTGTTTTCATAGGTTGTTTGAATGTTATGACTATCCATCAACTTGTGCATGTTTGCTTCTCGTATTTGTGTTTGGATGTTTCTTTATACATTTCATACGATTGTTTGGAACTTTTGATGTTATAATTATCCTACAACTTGCACTTGTTTGCTTCTCAAATTTGTGTTTGGGTATTCCTTGATAATTTCATAGGGTTCTTACACTATTAAGTAATTTCATTGGAAGTTCAAAACAAGTTCAGGCATAAAGTAAATAAAGATCTTGAATTTATGGAGGTTGTATGCTTTAGTTGACGACTTGAAGGAGCATTGTTGAGGTTGGGAACTGGCTTTAAAACAGACTGCCCTGCAGAGAAATTCAACTGGATAGTGCTAAGGGAGTCTAATGCATTGTCAAATTGATGACTCAATTGAATGAATTCTGATTATTATTATACCTTGAAACATATTGCAGAATTGCAAAATTATATTTCATCATTCAAATTTCAGAACCAGCTACCTTGAATGGGAATTGAGAAGTTAAGTTCATATACGTTCAGTTGGACTGCTTTAAAGAGTACTTATTTCAGTGAAGTTTTATGAGAGATGACACTATTTGTGTCCTGCCCCATGTACATTAATCAATTGTTACCTTAGAGAAGAATATCCGTGTGACTAATGAACTTAGGTTCATTTTTAATGCTTAACATTACTGGGGCTGATCATTACGTTGCATCCGGTTACAGTCATTTGAACTTTCCAATCTTGGGCCAGATCTTCTACATTGTTTTTTAGACTATGCGTAAGCACCAACTCTAATGCTAAGAATTGCTGTGCAACTAGGAACCTTGATTACTTCCAGTTTCTATTGAACTTCTGATTTTTTGATCTTAATGCTAAGTGGGTGCATACTTTCCAGGTAAACAAATTTGCACTATGAAATGTCCTGATCTTAAATTTTACTACATCTAGAAGGAGCTTCCTTAGATATTCCTTGTTGCTTGGTCCTTTTTTGGTTCTTAATGGAAATTTCTTCTGAATATTAATTTATGTGTTGTTCTTGGAACATGTGGAATGACAACATTACCATGTGTGTTGCTACAACAGATCCAATGCCCACCCAAAGAAAAACCATGAATCAGTGTTTTTAAATCCTACGACCTCTGCTATTGCTTACTAAACCGAAGCCCTAGTGACTGGTTAGAGAAGAAGAATCTTACTTAAAATAGAAATTCTGGCTGCTGCGAGCAAGAGATACTTTTTAAGGGTATTATTGCAACTGGGTAAAGCAATTGAGATAGTGAAAAGCCTTTTTAGTCTCGAGTATTGTTTTTGGGAGTGGATGTAGGCCAAGTTGTTGAATCACTACAAATCTTTGTGATTTCTCTTGCTGCTTGCTCTCTCCTCAGCGTAGTTGTTGAGTCTTTGTTTGAGTCTCAATTCATTCCCCTTCTAGTGTTGCATATCAATCCTACAAATGATGCCTTTATTGGTTAAACTTGGTACAACATACTGTGGTTGTTGATCTACATTAGAAGATATGTAACAAACAAAGGGTTATTAGAGACCTCTAGGCACTAGGGAATGATATCCAAGAAGACAGATTTTTACCAAAATGCTAAACATCACTCGTCTCCAAATTATCAAACCAGAGTGGAAAAAAGAAAACAAGGGAAAACGGTTTGAGCTTCAGTAAAATTATCACAACATCTTAAAAGAGATTTTTTTTTACAGATGTTGCCATTGCTTGAAAATTGACAAAATTCTCCTTACTTCCCAAGTGATCAGAATACTTTAGTATCGACTATCGAGAACTTTACCTCTGCCTGTTTTGCTTTCCTCAGTAAAAATATTAAACTGCACTGGAGTGATGCAAACCCATAATAATTTTCATTAAAATTTTTCTTATGTGGAAGAACATGTTTAGGCTTTCATAAAAAAGAAAAAGGTAGTCATTGTTGTTAAAAGTAAGGATTTTGGTTGGCCCTGAATTTAGGGTGATGGACTTCATCAGGCTCAGGTTGAGTTTGGGATCTTCAATGTGGCCATTGGGGCTTTAATGCAATCTAGGTTTGATGAGTCGATTTTGAAAAAATGGTTCCCCAAACTATATTCTAGGCAGTCCATAGTGGCCACGTCAAGCCTCCACATGGTAAGATGTGGGATTCATCAACATAAGTATTTAGAGAAGCCATTTTTATTTACTTTAATGGGATTATCTGATTCTTTTGATTTCTCAACACAGAACAGTTTCTGGCACAGTAATTGTGGATACAGAAGATTTGTTATATAATTGTGGATTGGTAGGAGACCAACTAGAACCCAATACTCAGGATCCAGGACAAATCAATAAGTTCAGTTAGGTTAAGAAAGGGTTCTAGGTAAAACTCGGTTAGGTTGAGGAAGGACCTAAGGTTTGAATGAGATTGTTGTGTATCAGTAGATGGTCACAATCTTAATGGTTTAATTCTGCTGAAGCCTACAAGCATTACCTTTGATAGTCATATTTTGCATTTTTTTTGGAAAAAAAAATCTTTGCATTTTAATGACTATCTTTTCCCTTCTTCAGTTATATATTCGTGAGTCGAGAAAATATTTGTATAGAATATGGCGGAGCTAAGCCTGGGCCCACTAATAGATATTGTGGATGAAGAATGGATGAGAGACACACTTCCAGATGATGGTATCCTGCTGCATTACATCTTTATAATTATTTCTTGGCAGATCCTTAAGTATTTTTGTTTCTCCTTTTTGATTGTTCTTATCTTGCATTTTTCTTGGAGGAAATTTTAATATGGATGTCCATATGTTGCAGATCTTTTATTGCCACCCGTGATGGAGCCCCGGACTGATGATACTGAAGACACTAGTATGTTCTAAACATTGACATACTAGATCTAATCAGTTTACACTTTACACAACAAACCTGTATTTGCTGAAATGCTTTTAAGATAGTGATTCTATGCAGCTTCATTGGTTTTTTAATCATGTCCTTTCCCCATAAAGTCTCTGTAATTGAGGATTTTGCAATAAAGAATTGAAGCTCATAAGCTCCCAATAATTTTCCAGTTTAAGAAATCTATTTTTTCTTTGTTGAAGTATATACACTTGGGCTATTTACTGTTCACGACACTATTCACGTGAACAGTAAAAAATCTGTTTTTACTGTTCACGGTACTGTTCACGTGAACAGTATATGCTAGTGATGCTACTCTACTTTTTATTTCTAATGTTGGAGTCTTGCTACATAAGTTTTGGGAGTTTTTAGAAAGCATAGTTTCTATTTTGGTAGTAGTTTCTATTTTCAGAATTTTCTATTTTAGGAGCTAGGAAGTTACTAAAGTTGTAATTTTTTGTTTCTTTTTTCTAGAGGACAATTACTTGTCTCTCAAGTTGTATTAGATTCATTAGAAGCTATAAATAAAATGGCTCTTTGATTCTAGATTCTTAAGCAAGAATCACGAGCCTTTGCAACTAGTTTTTCATCTCTCCTCTTCTTCTTCTTCTCTCTTTTCTTTGTTCAAGTTCAGCTGGTGTTTTGATTATTTAATGTTTGTTTTCTAACATGGCATCAGAGCAAGTTTAATCTACTTAGGGACCGTTTTCTCTCTCTTGGCTGCCCAATTTTTTTCCCTTTTTTTCCCCCCCTTTTTCTTATCTAGGGCAGCCCCAACCTTCGTTGCAGTAATTGTGCATGGCTGTCCTTCTTCTTTAACTTTTGAAGCACCAAGTATCTATATATTAATACTACAAAAAGGCCCTAAGCTTTCTGGGGATATGTCTACCTATTTGATTCAACTGAGGCTGCTACTACCCTTTTTTTGTGTGCAAATCTGAAGTTCAATTTGCACTATACTGATGTCTTGGGATTCCTCTTGATTCTTGCAAAGATATGCCCATAATTCGGATTGCAAGACCTAAGTATTGTCTTCCATTGTTTGTGTTATAAGTTTAGTTGCAAGTCGTATACTAGTACTCCTGTTTCATTGAATTTCTCTCTTCTGAAAAATTCTGCTGCTACCTTCTTGCTTTACTACTTCTTCCGTTATTGTGAATGTGGGAGGTTGATTTTCTCAATCTGGATCTTGTGGACTGTAGATCACACACTCGGGTATGCAGATACGGGTCGTGGGTGGATGTGATTAATCTCGATGTGATGATTATTGTGACCCTAGCAAGAAGGAAACTACTCTGTGGTCCACTCTGTCACATCCACCCAGCCGGTACCCTATCTGGCATACCCGAGTGTGTGATCTACAGTCCACAAGATCCAGTATTGAGAAAATCAACCTCCCACATTCACAATAATATAATCAAGAACAAGACTAAATCAAGGTTAACAATATTATTTAAATGAATCAAAACAAAGTAACGAGATAATCACCAGAGTGCGGAAATGATACCAATAGATATATATAATCAAAATGTAGAGTGAGGCGGAATCTCACTCCACGAGTACACGGAATGTAGATCGAAAGTCAAAAGAAAATCACAACTGGTTCTAAAGACAAGAAGGAAAGATATAATCAAACTAAGCTAGAGTCTATTCTATTTTATAAAGAACGTCTTCATAAACATAGACTTCATCAATCACGCTCCCACTTCACGGTAGGGCTAATCATGGTACGAAGTATGATCACTCGAGGGATCATTAACATAATCTTTATAGTTGCCAACACCTTGCATGTAGTACGCTTCTTCGGTTTGCACTTCTTCATATTGGCCTTCATAGTCATTAATGCTTGTAGAGTAATCTAACAAAAGATATTGTACAAAAGGAGTGAGTTTCAAAAGAAACCCAATAAGGCAAGTTATTCCATAATAGCATAAATAACATGATAGCATAAGCAAAGCATAATGTGATATGATATGAGACAGACAATGCATGTATGAGTCTTAACTCTATGTATGTTGGTCTCTATAGGCAGACATGCTTTAAGTCATAGCACCGTACTTCTTTGGGTAGGTCTCAATTCACTCATCCTCGGTTGGCAAAGGGTCCTTCATCCATCTTGGACAATCCATGGATGGGAATTAAGTCACCTCTCTCTCACATCACCGTTTTGTTTAAGTACTGACGCATGTCAGGGTAAAACCTAGCCAAATGCAAGTCATCTACTTAGTCATATCAACTCAGATCCAGATACGTCCATTCCTCCCCTCTCGGGATCCTTTCTGGTATCCTTCACACTAGAGTCAGTGTATCCGACTCTCTCAAATACGGACTCATCAACCCTATAGGTCATCCACATATAGTAAACGAGAAGCTCTCATGTCTTCTCACGGGTTGGTTACCGGTCTTGAGCGCCCATGAGCCCAAGTCTATCCATATGCAACCCTACCAATAAATGGCCCCCATAATGTGATTCATGTCTTCTCACGGGTTGATTACCGGTCTTGAACATCCATGAATCCCCATTGCTACCACATGTCGTTCGGTCTCAATACCCTTTCGAATCGGGTCTGATATAACAGGGAAATATCCTAGCCAACACTGCTAGACAAGTCCTAGGTATGACAACCAATAATCCGGGAAAGTGTCAAAGCGCAACATTGAAAATATCCCATACTATTCCCAATGATGTCCAAGGTCAAAAATGTCAAAAGGACATTCCCCAATCCCAAATCATACCTAAACAATCACAATCCCAATTTAGTCATATCATTCACGACAGATATCTCATCATATGAAAGAGTATAATAAAACAAGATCAAATAAACGTACAATATACATGAGTAAATATTCATACATGATCAAGTACATAACGTAAATAAGGAAATAAGATCCTACTGTACTTACAACATTCATATCATAATAGAAACTATCATAATAGTAGCAAATCTAAGTAGTTCCCAAAATAGAAACTAAATCTATGCAATCTATGTTAATACGGTAACAACTTTCCTTACCTTAAATAGATTCGAATATATTTCGAACGGACAAGAGGATGAATCTAAAGTTAGCAACAAACCCTAGAATAACATCATACAGTCATTAGGAAGTAGTCCTAAAAGAATGAGCATCAATCGAAACGGACGAAGAAATCCAATTCTGTCACTGTGGATTGATTGATTTAGTCGACCCATGCAATCTGCCCAAAGAGAAATCCGAATCCAAAAACAATATTTTGATCCGAAACCTATTCTATACAATCCAGAATGCTACGAAACTTGGAGAGAATGTCTAACACAGTAGTCTTAAGACTAAAAAGCATATTTTAGACATCAAACAACGATTAAAACCATTACTTACTAATTTGAAATCATACTTTTCTATTTTGGTAAAAAATCATGGTTTTCATTGAAAACATGCTATGAATGAAAGAGATGAACTAAAGATGATGAGATCTCATTCTAGTACATGAATACAGTAAATCAGAGGTATGGAAAATCATGGAGAGGCATCTATAATGCTAGAAGAAATCAAAATAAGAATATGATCATAGATGCATGTAGAAAACATAAGAATCATGGTAAGAATTGATTATGATGATCATAGTATGAGAATGAATGGAGATTGTAGAAGATACAATTGCAGAGATGCAACATCTTCTTCATAATCTCAGATTAAAGAAGAGAAAGATCATGGAAAGAATAAATCAATATCATAGAAGTAAGATTACTAACCTTTGATTGAAGAACAAGAGAGAGAACTTGCAAGTTTACAAGGTTTGGTCTTCTTCAACACTTTTGGAGGCTTGGAGATGAGCTCCCTTCGTTCTCTAAGTGTTTTGGAGGCTAGGGATACTAAAATCACGAAGTTATGAGGTATATATAGGAAAATAACCTAAATAGCAAATTCTGCTCGAGTTCAGCATCCTTGGGTCGATTGGCTGAATAGACTGGCCTAGTCGACCCAGGCTAACAACAAAGCCTAAATCAGGGATTTGAGGGCCTTTCACTACTCGGAATCAAACGAAACTTTAAACACATATACTATAACTTACCTAGCATTGAAAAATGGCTTCAAATCGTATCCAACCAAGCTCTATGGTCATCAACCAATCTTCTCTTCATCAAGGCGTAGTCTCTTTTCTAAATCCAACACTGTCTTCAAGTATGGGGCATCATCGCCAATCTCCATAGGTTCGGAGTCGAACAATATATCTTCTACCAATATGGCCCATAGTTGACTTTCACTTCTACTTCGGGTCTTCGGACCTTCAGACAATAGAGTATCCGGGTTAAGGTTATGGCCGGGTTTCACATTCCCGCCTCCTTAAAAGAAATTTCGTCCTCGAAATTGAAAGCATACCTGAACTTCCAAAAAGATGAGGAAACTTCTCCTTCATGTGTTCTTCCTTCTCCCAAGATGCTTCTTCAAGGGTATGGTTCTTCCACTGAATCTTCACCAAAGGGATGGTTCGATTCCTTAACTGTTTGTCCTTTCTATCTAGGATTTTGGTCGGTTCTTCCTTATAAGATAGATCAGCACAAAGTCCTTCAGGTTCTTGCTGTAGTTTGTGATCCGGGTTCTCAACATACTTACGAAACATCGAAACATGAAATACATTATGAGTTTCAGCGAGTGACGGAGGCAAGGCCAAACGGTAAGCAACAGATCCAATCCTTTCAAGAATTTCATAAGGTCCAATGTAATGAGGACTAAGCTTTCCTTTAACATTAAACCTCATTACACCCTTCATAGGCGACACCTTCAGGAAAACGTTCTCGCCAACTTGAAATTCCAAATCTGACCTTCTATCAACATAAGATTTTTGTCTTGACTGAGCAAACTTAATCCTTTCTCTTATCATGTCTACCATCGCACTTGTAGCTTCAATCATTTCCGGACCTAACACTTTCCTTTCTCCAGTTTCGGTCCAATATAGGGGTGTCCTACAAGTGTTTCCATATAAACCTTTAAATGGAGCCATGCCTATCGTCGACTGATAATTGTTGTTATAGGCAAACTCGACCAAAGCTAAATGTTCATCCAAATTACCACTCATATCAACAACACAAGATCTGAGCACATCTTCCAAAATCTTAATTGTCCGCTCAGATTGTCCATCAGACTGTGGGTGATGAGCAATACTCAAATTCAATTGGGTTCCCAAGGCCATCTGCAAACTATTTCAAAATCTTGAAGTAAACCTAGGGTCACGATCAGACACAATACTCACAGGCACTCCGTGCAGATGAACAACATTGTCAACATAAAGTCTAGCTAGCTTATCCATAGTATGAGTTATCTTCATAGGAATAAAATGGGCTGATTTGGTCAACCTATCAACAATTACCCATACAATGTCATTACCTCTACTTGTTTGAGGCAAGCTAGTCACGAAGTCCATAGTAATGTTCTCCCATTTCCAACCAGGTAAGGGTAGGGGCTGCAATAATCCAGACGGGGGTTGTCGAACAGCTTTAACACGTTGACAAGTCTCGCACTTAGCTACAAAATCTTCTACATCAGCCTTCAATCCAATCCACCAAAAATGTTTTTTCAAGTCCTTATAATTTTTCGTACCTCCTGGATGTATTGTAAAGATCGACTGGTGTGCTTCCTTCAAAATTTCCTTTTTAACTTCTTCAACTGCAAGCACACAAAGTCTTCCTTTAAACAATAAGGCACCATCCATAGATATACTAAAATCAGGGTCCAAATCAGAATTTAAAGAAACCTTATCTATTTTCTCATTCAATTTCGGATCCGAATCTTGCAAGGCAATAATTCGATCCCTAAGGGTGGATCTTGCTGTCATGGCTAAAAGCACAACATCTGAACTTTGTGAAACAACTTCCAATTCAAAATCTAAAATTGACTTAAACAATGACTTGCTCAAAGCATTCAAATCTAGTTCCTTTTTGTTACTTTTTCTACTAAGAGTATCAACAACAATATTTGCTTTACCAGGGTGATATTGGATATCACAGTCATAATCAAAGACTAACTCCAACCATCTTCTTTGTCTCATATTTAACTCCTTTTGGGTAAAGAAGTACTTTAATCAATATCCACAACTTTATTGGTGAATAATACACTACTCTGTGGCTGATACTTTTCCTTCTTGGGTTTCTTTTGTGTTCATACTTTAACATGCTTGTCACTGGTCATCATTAATTGTCCATGTGTAATGCTACACGTGAGGGGGAGAATGGTACCTTATTCTATGTCTACTCAAGATGTGCTGATGGATATTATTTGTGAAGATCTTTGTTCTCAACTTATAGCATTCTACAACGATGTCATTACATGTCTTTACCTATATTGTCCTTTACCTAACTACTTGGTTCGTAGTAACCCATACTACCTTACCTACTTGGTCCGCAGTAACCCATACTGTCTTTTACCTTACCTACTTGGTCCGCAGTAACCCATACTTTCTTTTACCTTATCTATTTGGTCCACAGTAACTCATACTGTCTTTTACCTTACCTACTTGGTCCGCAGTAACCCATATTGTCTTTAAACTTACCTACTTGGTCCGCAGTAACCCATACTGTCTTTTACCTTATCTATTTGGTCCACAGTAACTCATACTGTCTTTTACCTTACCTACTTGGTCCGCAGTAACCTATACTATCTTTTCCCTTACATACTTGGTCCGTAGTAACCCATACTGTCTTTTACCTTATCTATTTGGTCCATAGTAACCCATACTACCTTACCTATTTGGTCCACAGTAACCTATACTGTCTTTTACCTACCTACTTGGTCCACAGTAATCAATATTGCCTTTTACCTACCTATACTTTGCCTATTACTTGCCTTCTTGTGAAGCATTTATATGGATATTAGAGTTGTAATTTTGAAGATTTAGTATGGATATTTCTCCCTACTACCGACATTGTGTGGATGGTGTCTTTGATCCTACTATACTTATGGACATTGGAGTTGCAATTTTGAAGATTTAGCGTGGATATTTCTCCCTACTACCGGCATTATATGGATAGTGTCTTTGATCCTGCTATACTTATGGACTTTGTTCGTCTTCAACATCGTCGATTGTTCTCAATATTGGATGGTTCTATTGACATGAAGAATTAACGTTTTTTTTTAAGTTGGTGTTGATTATCTTCTGGGTGAAGTTTTCTCAGTGTTTATCGACATCTGCCATTGCTACACGATTCAAGATTGGTGCTACTTTTCAAGTTTATTCTTATTGTGTAAGCTGAAGTTTTCTTTGTGTACACTCCAGCTTGAGGGGGAGTGTTGAAGTATATACACTTGGGCTATTTACTGTTCACGACACTAATCACGTGAACAGTAAAAAATCTGTTTTTACTGTTCACGGTTACTATTCACGTGAACAGTAAAATCTGTGTTACTGTTCACGTGAATAGTATATGCTAGTGATGCTACTCTACTTTCTATTTCTAATGTTGGAGTCTTGCTACATAAGTTTTGGGAGTTTTTAGAAAGCATAATTTCTATTTTGGTAGTAGTTTCTATATTCAAAATTTTCTATTTTAGGAGCTAGGAAGTTACTGAAGTTGTAATTTTTTGTTTCTTTTTTTTAGGGGACAATTACTTGTCTCTCAAGTTGTATTAGATTCATTAGAAGCTATAAATAAAAGGGCTCTGTGATTCTAGACTCTTAAGCAAGAATCACGAGCCTCTTCTACTAGTTCTTCATCTCTCCTCTTCTTCTTCTTCTCTCTTTTCTTTGTTCAAGTTCAGCTGGTGTTTTGATTATTTAATGTTTGTTTTCTAACATTCTTTACCTCAAGTGAAGCAGTGCTCTTCCTTGTGGTGAATCAAGGAATTGATTGGTGTTGAAGCCAGTCAAATCCTTGCTGGAAGAAGCCCTTGTTCTGCTCTCTTTTCTCTTTGATTTCTTCTTGAAGACTATCAAAGTTATTCCTGTTCTAGCCTGTGAATGAGATTCAAATTCTGTTTCTATTGGAGAATTCCTGGTCTCATCCAGTCTTCTGCTCAAAATCGAGAGGACAAAATTCTGATCTTCATTCCATCACTATTCTACCGTATTGGTTGGCATTCTGAATTGATTTCGGAAGAAAATATTTTATCTTATTGCTTTATTCTATGTTTTCTAATTGATGCCGGAGTTAGTTTAATCAGATGTTTTCGGTTCTATTACTTGTGGTTTATCACTGAAGGTTGATCTGATCATGCTAATATGCAATGTCTGTTACTAGAAAGTCCTATTGATTGATTACTTTTGAGGTTTCTTAGTGGCATTAAGAATATGCCCTTGCAAGTAGATCGATCCACTGGATCTGGCTGAAATTTTTGGCGTAGTTTCTGACCATCCAAAATTGTACTTGACTGAGATTACTGGGTTTCTTGATGCAGTTACCTCACTATACATATGTACATTGGTATCGGAGATTAATTGGTCAACTCATTTAATCTTACTGTTAATCGTCCAGATATATCTTTTCTATTAAGAGTGTGTAAGTTTATGCGAACACTGAAGAAATTCATTTGGAAGCTGTGTCTTGTGCTATATTAACTAAAAAGTGCCTCTGGAAAAGTTTTTATTTATTGACCTAATCAAAATGTTGTTTGGTTGGGTTTTTTGATGCTGATTGACCTAGTGCCAGTGATGATACACTCACTTTGAAAAGGTGTAGTGCTGAAGTTGAGTGTATGGCCATGGTTTTTTGGTATACTTCTAAACTGATGTGGGTAAAGTCATTGCTTCAGGAGTTACGTTTTCCTATCACTAAGCCAGTGCAGATGTTATGAAAATTCTGATTTCTACCCTGTTTGTTTCAATTACCAGTCAAGTAGGATATATGTTTACCATACCACTGTTTGGACCTTCCTTTTGAATGTCCCAAGCTAGGCCATCGTGACTTGTATACACCCCAGCTTGTGGGCAGAGTGTTCCCCCCCCACCTTTTTGGATGAATTGAAGTTTTACAATAGAATTGTAGCAGTGTCACTTTTTATTTTGTAGCTATTTCTAGTGTTTAGGTGTTTGGTTTTGTTTCCTTTTTTGATTATGTAATTCTTAATTTCTTACTTAGATTAGGAGTTTCTTTGTGGTTGTAATTGCAAATTAGTTTATATAATAAAGGGTTATTTGTAAGAGGAGAGGGAAGGCTTTTCTTTCCTTTTTTTTGTGGGGTGGGGGTGTGATTAATTTGGCAGCCCCTAATTTCCCTTCCATCTTTTTTCTCCTTTATCACCACATGTCCCTGTTTTGATTTTACTAAAAGTTGGGGTTTTGTGCTGTAGGAGTTTTTTTATTTATTGTCAATGTAATTTGGCCAAGGATAGGGGGATTGTTTTCCGCTCCTAGGTAATCAGGATTAGGCCTTAGGCCATATTATAAATAAAGAGGATTCTTTTCCAACCTTAGAATTTTCAAAAAATTTTTGCTATTGTAGGCTGCCTTCTCTTCCTCTAGAATACCTTGTATTTTGTGTGATCAAGATAGATGGAGGAGTTGTTTGATCTAGACATCTAGTGCATGGTTATCAAAGCATCCGCCAACGTGCTTTTAACAAGATTTCAGCTGGTTTATCGCCTAAGAGTTGCTGCCTAGGCGCTAAAGCTTTTACATTTTGACATGTTGTACCTAGATTTTTTTTCTTTCAAAACATCAAAATTTTATTCTGCAAAAGCATATGCGGATATCACAGTTATTTATTTTGTTTGTCCAAAAAAAGTTATTTATTTTGGATTCGAGAATCATTGGATGGAGAATTGTTTAGGATACTGTGATCTATTAATTTATCAATTCAGTAAAAAAAAGAGGACAATTAAATTCTGATTTGGATTCAAGAATTATTTGTTCACTTAAAAAAGAATTGGTTAAAAAAATTGGATGCTTTTGTTGATCAGCAAGCTGACAATCGTATATATTATAGGCCACATCATGTGTATTTTTTCCTAATTCGACAAAAAAATTCTTTCCCCTTAATATATAAGATGAACTATTTATATTTTGTAATATAAATATTTTTCAATGTTCTTGAATCCATTGTATAATTACTATCATACAAGTCAGTATAATTACTACTTTTATTTTCATATTTATAATTTTATAGTTTATGAGCGTATGTTATAATGTTATTGCATTATGTTGCTAATTGCTATTGTATTTTTTTTTATGATGAGATGAACTCATGTTTGTTTTTTTTATGATAATCTTTCATGATTATGATTTTTAATATTTGTTTATCTTATAGTATATCTATATCAGTTTTTGCTATACTTTTGTGCCACATAAATTAGTTGTACTTAACAAAATGTACACTAAAACGCCTTGTTTGCCGTATTGCCACCTTGGCGCTGCTTTATCTCCAAGGCACTTACGTAGTGTCTTATCCATTTTGGTCGCCTTGACAACCATGTTCCAGCTGACTTCTTGGTGTGAAGGTCTGAGAGGTTGTGTTGAAGCCTTCGTTCAGGTTCTTAAATCTCTCCTTTAATTTCAAGTTTGAGGACAAATAATCTTTCTTTGTTACAAGAAGTCAAGTTGCCCAAGAAATCCTGTCAGTGTAACCCCTCCCAAATAAGTACTCTATCTTCTCCTAAGGCCCAACTCATTCCAAAACAAAACAAAGAATCATTCTTTGTTCAAGAACTTCTGTTGCCCAAGAAATCCTGTAAGTACCTTCCCAAATCAGTACCTAATCTTCTTCGAACCTCTCCCAAAATAAACAATCTTCTCCTAATCCTATAAACATTAAACCCGTAACACCCAAACATTACATGGAGTTTCCCAAATATTTTTACATACTTAACCCTAAATTTTCATCGATCTTTGGGAAACAATCACTAGTCCCCAAATTCCTATAGCACAAACCAAACCTTCAAATCATCCAAGACTTGGTTCCAATTCCAATTCCCACATTACGACATCTGAATCTAAACCCTAGCCTTGTCTATCCATCATAAGCCTTTTGTTATAACCCCTTTTTCAGAAAACCTTTTTTTCTGAAAAAACAAAAAACTAGGAACTTAGCTGGTTACCTTGGCCACTTTTTATGGATCTAGCAAAATTATAAGCGATACAAATTTTTTTTTTTTGGGGGGGGGGGCGGACATAAGCCACCTACTCTTGGACAAAACAACCACACAAGGCCATAAAACTTGGACAAAAGCAAAAAACCTGAAAGAATGCAAAGAAAAACTCTAATTTTGATAAGTAGGTTGTTTACCTTGATGGGTAAGTCTTATGTATTTATAAATAAATATGGCTGTTGTACAAGATTCGTTTACAATATTCAAATTTGAATTCAAAATTAAAAACTTGAATTCAAATTTAAAAAACTTGAATTCAAAAACTTGAATCCAAAAATCAAATTCAAACCATAACAGATCCGTTATGGTCTTTCATCCCCCCTCAAACTCTGCATTGGCAGGTGCAAGAGTTTGTCTCTATGCTTGAAAAAAGCTTGTGATGTTTAGCCCTTAGTAAACACATCTGCAATTTGATCATCTAATCGAACAAAGTGCACTTTTATGGTGTTGTTTTGAACCAAGTCTCGTACAAAATGATAGTCCACTTCTATATGTTTTGTGCGAGCATGTAGCACTGGATTTGCAGCCATTTGTGTTGCAAACACATTATCACAATAAATGTCCATTCCTTTTGGAAGTTGTACTTGCAAATCACGTAGAACATAAGAAAGCCATAGTAACTCGGATCTTTGTGACAAAGAAGGGATTTGTACTCAGCTTCCGTACTTGATCTAGATACTGTAGGTTGTTTCTTGGAAGACCATGATAATAAATTATCCCCAAGAAAAGTGCAAAACCCACTAATTGATCGGCGTGTGTCTGGACATCCTACCCAATCTGCATCAGTGTAAGCAGCTATGAAAGAAAGTTGGGTTGGTTTCAAGAGAACACCAGCACCAATAGTATGCTTGACATAATGTAAAATATGTTTTGTTGTTTGTAGATGATCTTCTGTGGGAGATTGCATGAATTGACACACTTGATTGACTGCATAGGAGATATCTGGTCTAATAATCGTCAAATATTGTAAGGCTCCTACTAATTGTCTATATGGTGTTGGATCAGGTAGGGGATAACTTGTTGTTGATGTAACTTTGTTCCAACTCCAATTGGGGTTGTGCATGGCTTTGAAGTCTCCATTCCTGTAGACTTTAATAAATCGATGGAGTATTTACTTTGAGTGAGTAAAAGACTATTTGAACTTCGATTAGCCTAAATTCCCAAGAAGTAATGCAAGTGTCCTAAATCCGTCATTGCAAATTCTTTGCTCATGCTTTGAATAACCTCTTGAATTGCAGCTTCATTGGCTCCTGTCAATATTATATCATCTTGAAAGAATGCAAGGAAAACTCTGTTTTTGATAAGTAGGTTACTTACCTTGATGGGTAAGTCTTATGTATTTATAAATAAGGGATAATTACTGTTGCCCCCTTGTACTCTGATTTTATTACTATTTTATCCCCTTTACTTTTTAAAGTTGCTAATCCAACCTTTAACTTTGTCTAAAATTACTAATGCCCCCTTCCGTTAAGCTCAGTTAGTTTACTGATGATGTGGCATCTATATATTTTTTCAAAAACTCAAAAATAACCCTACAATTATCTTTTTACTTATTTACTCTTTTGCAAGTTATTATATTATCCTTAATTAACTATGAGGAAAAATTAACTTTAAATTAATTTTTCTTTTCTAAAAAGAAACTACCGAATAAAGAAAAGACTTGATTTTTCTTCTCTAAAAAGAAATTGCCGAATAAAGGAAATATGTGATTAAATAAAACTTAAAATAGAAACTAAAATATTAGGAAATATCAAATGTAATTCAAAGTTGGAAATTGAAAATCTCCAAATATATGCTAACCATTGTATAAAGTGTGTGGTCCCACCAAAGCCAAAATTTATTGGAAAATATAAGATTTTAAGGATATAATTGACATTCAATATAGTTTCTGAAAATGAAGGTAATGTCATATTTTTTAACTTCTTAATTTTAATGAAGGGCAAAATAGACATTACACATTTGATGTTAACAACCACTTAACACCGTTAGAGTGAGGGGGCCGGTAATTTCATAAAGAAAGAGGTTTGATTAGTAATAAAACCAAAGTACAAGGGGGCAATAGTAATTATCCCTATAAATAAACATGGCTGTTGTACAAGATTCGTTTACAATATTCAAATTTGAATTCAAAATTAAAAACTTGAATTCAAAAACTTGAATCAAAAATCAAATTCAAACCATACGTCCGTTATGGTCTTTCATCCCCCCTCAAACTCGCTTGGCGTGCGAGTTTGTCTCTATGCTTGAAGAGCTTGTGATGTTTAGCCCTTAGTAAATACATCTGCAATTTGATCATCTGACCGAACAAAGTGCACTTTTATGGTGTTGTTCTGAACCAAGTCTCGGACAAAATGATAGTCCACTTCTATATGTTTTGTGCGAGCATGTAGCCCGGATTTGCGGCCATTTGTGTTGTAGACACATTATCACAATAAATGTCCATTCCTCTTGGAGTTGTACTTGCAAATCACGTAGAACATAAGAAAGCCATAGTAACTCGGATCTTGTGACAGAAGGGATTTGTACTCAGCTTCCGTACTTGATCTAGATCTTGTAGGTTGTTTCTGGAAGACCATGATAACAAATCATCCCCAAGAAAAGTGCAAACCCACTAGTTGATCGGCATGTGTCTAGACATCCTTCCCAATCGCATCGGTGTAGCGGCTATGAAAGAGTTGGGTTGGTTTCAGAGAACACCAGCACCAATAGTGTGCTTGACATAACGTAATCGTTTTGTTGCTTGTAGATGATCTTCGTGGGAGTTGCATGAACTGACACACATGATTGACTGCATAGGAGATATCTGGTCTAGTGATCGTCAGATTTGTAAGGCTCCTACTAATTGTCTGATGGTGTTAGATCGGTGAGGATAACCTCGTTGTTGATGATAACTTTTTCCAACGCAATTGGGGTTGTGCATGGCTTTGAAGTCTCCATTCCTGTAGACTTTAATAAATCAATGGAGTATTTACTTTGAGTGAGTAAAAGACCATCTGAACTTCGATTAGCCTCAATTCCCAAGAAGTAATGTAAGTGTCCTAAATCTGTCATTGCAAATTCTTTGCTCAGGCTTTGAATAACCTCTTGAATTGCAGCTTCATTGGCTCCTGTCAATATTATATCATCTACATATAACAACAATACTATTATTGTACCTTGGGTTTTGCGTGTAAACATGGAAGAATCTGCCACGCTTTGCTTGAAACCTTCTCCTTGTAGGTATGTTTTGTTCATGGAGCTTGCTTAAGACCATAAATTGCTTTTCGTAGATGACAAATATGTGTTGATTTAGATGTGGAAACAAACTCCTGTGGTTGTTCCATGTAAACATCTTCTGCTAAGTTGCCATTCAAGAAAGCATTTTTCACATCAAGTTAATGTATTGGCCATGACTTTGAGAGTGCAATGGTTAATATTGTCCGAATGGTGGCTGGCTTTACAACTGGACTAAATGTTTCATGAAAGTCCACTCCTGCCTGCTGGTTGAACCCCTTGGCAACTAATCGTGCCTCATATCTCTCAATGGAACCATCACTTTTTGTCTTGATCCTGTACACCCACTTATAGCCTACAATATTCATACCCTTGGAATAAGGCACCAAGTTCCAAGTCTGATTGTCTATCAAGGCTTTGTATTCTTTTTGTATTGCATCAATCCACTTTGGGTCTTTTGAGGCTGATTTGTAGGTTTTAGGTTCAGTTGGGATGTTGGAGATGGTGGTAAGAAAGGTTTGAGGTATTGGGTGTCTAATAGTGAGTAAAGAGAGAGTGGTTTTTGGTTTGGCGGAATTTGTTTTATTCCTAGTAATCATAGGATGAGATGGTTGAGGCTGTGGTTGGTCTATTGTTGGTGGGGATTGATTAACATCTTGGGTTGGATTTGCCATTAATATGGCTGGTGATGATGTTGTAGGGGTTGTTTGTGATGGTTGGTTGTTTAAAATAGGTGAAGAAGAATGAGAAGTGAGTGGAGGCACATTTGGTGGGGTGTGTGGGATGAAAACAGGTAGAGAAATAAGTTTAACTGGTGGTTTGTTTGATGATTGGTGTGATGGGGGATTTGAAAAGGGAAATTCCTTTTCGTCAAAAATAATGTGTCTGGATAAATATACCTTGCCAGTGTCCTTATCTAAGCATCTTATCCCTTGTGATAGAGACTGTAACCAAGAAAGACACAAGCCTTGGACTTTGGCGATAATTTGTCTTCTCTGTAGGGTGTCAAGTTGGGGTAACAAAGGCAGCCAAAAACTCTCAATAAACAATAATTTGGTTTGAAGCCAAACAGTGCTTCATGAGGAGATTTTCCCTGCAATACTGGTGTAGGTAACCGGTTTATTAAATAGACAGCAGCAGTAAAGGCTTCTAACCAATATTCTTTGGGCACGTGAGCTTGGAATATAAGAGATAAACCCATCTCTGTAATGTGTCTGTGTTTTCTTTCTGAAACTCCATTTTGTTCTGGAGTATGATGACATAAAATCCTGGATACAATGCCACATTCATCAAGATAGTTTTTGAAAGCTCCCCTTGTTAACTCTAAGGCTCCATCACTTTGAAAAAATTTAATAGAAGTAGAAAGGAAATTTTCAGCCATATTTTTAAAATGCTTGAAACAATAAATTGCATCAGATTTAAATCGCAAAGGATAGAACCAAGTAAATCGACTGAAATCATCAACAAAAATAATATATGAATTGAATCCACTAATTGACAAAGTTTTAGTGGGACCCCACAAATCACAATGAATAAGCTGTAATGGTCGAGTAGTTCTACTAACTGAAATAGAAAAGGGTAATTTGTGATGTTTGCCAAGTTGGCAAGCGTCACAAATTTTATTGGATCTAAGTGTTTCAAAAGAATTAAAGAAGACACTATTTCTCAAATGAGTAAGTACTGCAGAAGAAGGATGACCAAGCCAGCGATGCCAAATATCAGAAGGAGCTTTATTTCCATAAAGAGCCAAAGGAGGCACAACATTAGCCGAGAAAGAATACAATTTATCTTTGACTGGACCCTTCAATAGAGTGATGCCTGACTCCAAATCCTTAACACAGAAACCCCATGGCAAAGATTCAACAGAACAATTATTGTCAGATGTAAGTTGAGAAATGGAAATTAAATTCTTTGACAATTGGGGAACGATGAGTATGTCATTAAGAGATAAATGATTTGAATTTGTTTTCAAAGTTGAGGAGCCTATATGAGTTATAGGGAGTTTCTTACCATCACCAACTGAAACCTGGTCTTCTCCTTTGTAAGTGGCAGATCGCTGTAGCATGGCTGGATCAAATGACATATGGTTGGTAGCACCTGAATCCGGTATCCACTGGGCATCATTTTGTGGTGTAATGTGTTGGGTATTTTGGGTACCATGTAAGCCAGCATAAGGAATGTGAGGTGGTGGATTAGGATTATTTCGATTCTGGGCATAACGGAAATAGCATCTATTGGCCGAATGGCCTCGCTTAGCACATATTTGACATTTGAAGGAATTTGTATTAAAGGTTTGGCTGATCTGTAACAAGTAATGCAGTAGGGGAATGCGAATTAGTTAAGATTGATTGAGTGTTCCCATAGCCACGGGCGAACCGTTGCTTATGAGTAAGTAGTTTGGCTCTTAGGTCGGTAAAGGTAACGGGTGGGGTAATATTTTCCACAGTGATGATGAAAGTGAGATAATCCGAACCAAGACCATCTAATGTATATGCTACCAAGTCAGAGTCATTTACCTTGTCATTGATTGCCGCTAAGGAATCAGCGATGAACTTAATTTTGTGAAGATAGTCCGTAATTGTGCTCGTTCCTTTATTGATCATCTACAATTCACTACGGAGATAAGTCCTTCGAGCAGTGGACTGTTGTTGGAAAAGTTGTGCAAGAGAATCCCATACATCTTTCGTTGTTTGAAGGCCAAGAATATGAGAAGAAAGAGACGGTGTGAGGTGGCATGCTCGAACAAAATGATCATTCTTTCTCCAGGTTTGAAATGTTGGATTCGGCGTTTGAGTTCCTCCAGTAGTGATAGTTTGATTTGGCTTCGATCCAGTACTATCAAGATGATCCATAAGATCACAGGTAGTAAAAATGTATTCTAATTGTTCGCTCCACATGAGATAATTTGCTCCGTCAAGTTTGACGGAAACAAGGTTGGAGAGATGGGGAATGGAGTGTTAGCAGTGGCCATTGAAAATGTAGTGTTTTTAGAAGAAAAAAAAAATCTCAAAGCCTTAGGTCTAATACCATGAAAGAATGCAAAGAAAACTCTGTTTTTGATTAGTAGGTTACTTACCTTGATGGGTAAGTCTTATGTATTTATAAATCAACATGGTTGTTGTACAAGATTCGTTTACAATATTCAAATTTGAATTCAAAATAAAAAACTTGAATTCAAAAATAAAATTCAAACCATAACAGATCCGTTATGGTCTTTCACATCTACATATAATAGTAATACTGTCATTGTACCTTGGGTTTTGCGTGTAAATATGGAAGAATCTACCACGCTTTGCTTGAAACCTTCTCCTTGTAGATATGTTTTGAATCTGTGAAACCAAGCTTGTGGAGCTTGCTTGCGACCATAAATTGCTTTTTGTAGATGACAAACATGTGTTGGTTTAGATGTGGAAACAAACCCCTGTTGTTGTTCCATGTAAATATCTTCTGCTAAGTTGCCAATCAAGAAGACATTTTTCACATCAAGTTGATGTACTGGCCATGACTTTGAGAGTGCAACGGTTAATATTGTCCGAATGGTGGATGGCTTTACAACTGGACTAAATGTTTTGTGAAAGTCCATTCCTGTCTGCTGATTGAACCCCTTGGCAAATAATCGTGCCTTGTATCTCTCAATGGAACCATCATTTTTTGTCTTGATCCTGTACACCCACTTACAGCCTACAATATTCATACCCTTGGAATAAGGCACCAAGTTCCAAGTTTGATTGTCTATCAAGGCTTTGTATTCTTTTTGTATTGCATCAATCCACTTTGGGTCTTTTGAGGCTGATTTGTAGGTTTTACGTTCAGTTGGGATGTTGGGGATGAAAAACCATAATGGATCTATAATGGTTTGAATTTGAGTTTTGAATTCAGGTTTTGAATTTAAATTCAAATTTGAATATTGTAAACGAATCTTGTACAACAACCATGTTTATTTATAAATACATAAGACTTACCCATCAAGGTAAGCAACCTACTTATCAAAATTAGAGTTTTTCTTTGCATTCTTTCATGGTATTAGTGCTAAGGTTTTGAGAATATTTTTTACCCAAAACACTACATTTTCAATGGCCACTGCTAACACTCCCTTCCCCATTACCAATCTCTCCAACCTTGTTTCAGTCAAATTTGATGGCGTAAATTATCTCATGTGGAGAGAACATTTTAGAATCCATTTTTATTACCTGTGATCTTATGCATCATCTTGATGGTACTGAATCAATGTCAAATTAAACTGTCACTACTAAACCAACTCAAACGCCGAATCCAACATTTCAAACCTAGAGAAAGAATGATCCATTTTGTTCGAGCATGCATCAATGCCACACTCACACCATCTCTTTCTTCTCATATTCTTGGCCTTCAAACAACGAAAGATATGTATGGGATTCTCTTGCACAACTTTTCCAACAACAGTCCACTGCTCGAAGGACTTATCTTCGCAATGAATTGTAGATGATCAATAAAGGAACGAGCACAATTACGGACTATCTTCACAAAATTAAGTCCATTGCTGATTTCTTAGCGGCAATCAATGACAAGGTAAATGACTCTGACTTGGTAGCATATACATTAAATGGTCTTGGTTTGGATTATCTCACTTTCATCATCACTGTTGAAAATATTACCACACCCGTTACTTTTAACAACCTAAGGGCCAAACTACTTACTCATGAGCAATGGTTACGCCGTGGCTATGGGAACACCCAATCAATCTTAACTGATTCTCATTACCCTACTGCATTACTTGTTACAGATCAGACTAAATTTAATCGGCCTAATAATAGTATTAATTCCTATCCACCCAACAACCGAAACCCACCTAGATCTGACTTTCGAAATTCATCCAATGGCCCTTCAAGATCTCAAAATTCCTATAATCGACCAAACCAAGACACCTTTAATACTAATTCCTTCAAATGTCAAATATGTGCTAAGCAAGGCCATTCGGCCAATAGATGTTATTTCCGTTATGCCTAGAGCTAAAATAATCCTAATCCACCACCTCACATTCCTTATGCTGGCTTACATGGTATCCTAAATACCCAATGCATTACACCATAGAATGATGCACAGTGGATACCGGATTCAGGTGCTACCAACCATATGTCCTTTGATCCAACCATATGTCATATTCGGAAGATCTAGGTGGGTTTCGGTTGTTGGGTGGATAGGTATTAATACTATTATTAGGCCAATTAAATTTAGGCTGATTTGTAACAAGTAATGCAGTAGGGGAATGAGAATCAGTTAAGATTGATTGGGTGTTCCCATAACCACGGCGTAACCGTTGCTCATGAGTAAGTAGTTTGACCCTTAGGTCGGTAAAGGTAACGGGTGGGGTAATATTTTCCATACTGATGATGAAAATGAGATAATCCGAATCAAGACCATTTAATGTATATGCTACCAAGTCAGAGTCATTTACCTTGTCATTGATTGCCGCTAAGAATCAGCAATGGACTTAATTTTGTGAAGATAGTCCGTAATTGTGCTCGTTCCTTTATTGATCATCTGCAAATCACTGCGAAGATAAGTCCTTTGAGCAACGGACTGTTGTTGGAAAAGTTGTGCAAGAGAATCCCATACATCTTTCGTTGTTTGAAGGCCAAGAATATGAGAAGAACGAGACGGTGTGAGGGTGGCATTGATGCATGCTCAAACAAAATGATCATTATTTTTCCAGGTTTGAAATGCTAGATTCGGCGTTTGAGTTCCTCTAGTAGTGACAATTTGATTTGGCATTGATCCAGTACCATCAAGATGATCCATAAGATCACAGGTAGTAAAAATGTATTCTAATTGTTCGCTCCACATGAGATAATTTGCTCCATCAAGTTTGACAGAAACAAGGTTGGAGAGATGGGGAATGGAGTGTTAGCAGTGGCCATTGAAAATGTAGTGTTTTTAGAAGGAAAAAAAAATCTCAAAGCCTTAGGTCTAATACCATGAAAAAATGCAAAGAAAAACTCTAATTTTGATAAGTAGGTTGCTTACCTTGATGGGTAAGTCATAAACATGGCTATTGTATAAGATGTGTTTACAATATTCAAATTTGAATTCAAAATTAAAAACTTGAATTCAAATTTAAAAACTTGAATCCAAAAATTGAATTAAAAAACTTGAATCAAAAATCAAATTCAAACCATAACTGATCCGTTATGGTCTTTCAAAACCTTAAATAAAACAATAAGAAAGGACAAAATTATTGTGTTCTAATTAAAGGAATTCGACTATCATCATCCTTGATTGCTATCTTGACTAGGTCTAGGCATGACACAAACTCTGTGGACTTAGAGTTAGAGCGGATGCTAATGACAGAATTAGCACAAGCACCAGCCAGCCTATAGCCTATTAGTTTCCTTGACTTAGTGAAAATGGAATAGATACTGATTGAATGGGCTTACAGAAAGAGTTCCACCAATACCACGAGTTCCAATGGGCTCTTTTACCTTTAGAAACATAATGCACAATATCTTTTGAATTTGAGATGGCTAACCTCGTAATTCCCAAAGATGTATCAATACAAACTCCATCCGTTAGTTCCCACATTATTAGAGCAAACTCCA
Organism: Hakea prostrata; assembly: GCF_041222555.1. Lineage (NCBI taxonomy): Eukaryota > Viridiplantae > Streptophyta > Magnoliopsida > Proteales > Proteaceae > Hakea > Hakea prostrata. Next base: position 72,153,041 of record NC_142602.1, read on the forward strand.
TTAAAGTGAGCGAAAATAAATATGTTGTGCCTTGCGGTCATGGTTCGAGAACTCATGAGACCTTGTTCTTTTAAGATATCTTGTTTTTTTTCTCCAAAAGTCAAGATGAGATGGGAGCGAAACTTGGAAAATCCAATATCTCGGCCAAGATATCAGTCGAGTCAAGATCTTGGTTCTAGATCTCAGTCCAATCCGTTTTTTAAAAAGAGCAGATTTTGATAGAGTCGAGATATCTCAACTCAATCTATTTGCTAGAATTTTTAATTGGAGTTTTGGCGAGAACACCTCCTACTTTTCATTGACAACCCTCCTACAATATCTGCAGCAAAGATAGAAGAGTTGAATATCCATATATAGAGTTTCCAAACTAGTGGTTTCAGACCTAAGTTTAGAAGGTCTTCTAAACACAGAGGATATAAAACAAGTTCACATGAACGCATGGGAGTCTTATCAAACTTGTCATGTGGGCATGCATGATTTACAATATATAATAGTTGTTTGAATCCAATCTTTATTGTATACATATATATTAAGTAAATCATATGTACTTTATGGTTTATAAGTCTGCATCTTCACTTGCATTGAAACTCACATTTACAGTTGTTTTTTCATAAATATAAGGCCACCATTGTTTTTAGAAGGGCCTAAAAGAGGCTAGATGCCAATTTCCAGCCCAAAGTAACCCCTAAAACCAGCCGAGATGGGCCACCAAATTGGGTCAAGATTGGAGGAATATCAGTTTTCAGCCCCAAAGTACCCCTAAAAAAGGGGGATGGGTCACCAAGTTGGGTCGAGATGGGAGGAATTTTTTCCTCCACCTTGACGATATCTTGCCGAGATCTTGGTTTTTTGGCCCACTAAGATGACCATTGAAATTGAGTTCTCGAACCTTTGATTGTTGTCCCTAAGGCAGCCACTGCCATTCCACACCCAAGATTACCTTTCACAGCTCTGTCAGCATTTAGAGTAAAGACACATTTATGTTATTGTGACCTACTTAACAAAGGTTATCTTTCTGGTGTTGACCTTCGCAATTAGGATTTTCAGAAACAGGAGCAAGTAACCTAATTGTGACCTAAAACCCAAATTTTACCCATTTGAATTGCCTGTATAGAACAGCTCCTGGTTAATTGGCTCTTGGTTGTGCTCATATCAACCTAGGACTGAATCAATTCTTAGTTTTGGAATTTTTGCTAGTTGAATTCACCTGAATCTGGTGATGTTCTGCTTTGGTCTTATTTTGGTTGGTATCTAATCATGGGTATCAGGATCAGGACCGATCTGATGTGGTTCTAGATTGAACGAGATCCACTAGGACAATAAACCAGACCAATCATGAAGAAATAATGAGATCTATGTAAACATAGCAGTTTAAAAAATCACAGCAAATTGGTGGCCGAGCTTTTCATGGACTACTCTGCCGATGGTTGAGTTGATCTATGAGCACCGTTGAGTGTTAGCACTGCTTTGATATGGTAGTAAGCTTACAGGTTGCGTGTCTTCATTAGGGCCCTTTAGCTATAGTTGTGGGGCTTGGTTGTTAGGTTAGGGGAAAAATGACCTGACATGTTGTGGCACCCTAAGCCCCAATCTTGTCCACTGAGGCTCCAGGGTTTGTTGGGTAAAAGGGCAACATTTGCTTTGCTCTTTCTCTCTCTACAGCAGACTTATAATCTTTTTGACCTACAGTTTTATCCTTAGCAACATCAACTGGAGTTCCCTCTAGGATTTCTAGACAAGATCTGATCCCAAAATCTAGCTCGAGTTCCTTCATTACATGGTAGAAGGAATTATTTTTTCATGGAAGGCTACTTTTAACACGTAGCCAAAAAATTTGAGTATCTGTTACATACGATATTCTTAGTAATTACTGGGTTTTTTTCTAGTTTCTTGTTCAGTAGCACATGCATTTGCTGGTTATGTTTTGAGTACATTGATATCTATGCTCGGTAATCTTTGTAACGCTTGCTTCTTAAACTGACATAATGCCAAACTGTCTGCTTCATTTAGTCATTATTTGCCACTGATTCACATACCCCAAACCAGTTTACGATCATCACATAAAATGATTACTGATGGAAGAAAGCAAATTAGAGAGCCCCTAGGAGCCCTAAAGTGTTCTATGATTAATAATTATGACCACCTGTGTCCATTTTGTGTAACACTCCTATATAACTGATTTTGACAGATTGTTACATACCATGTCGTTCTCTTTTTATTTGTCATTACTTTTAGCTGGTGTTATTTATTTATTTATTTTTTATTGATCAGATCAAGAAACTAAGCCAATTGATGGAGATACATGGCATGATCTTGCTTTATGCACACAATAATGTCTCCCGGCTTTACAAGGGTATGATTTAGTGTTCCTTAAGGTTATGATGTTAAAAACTCTCTCTTGCCTGATCTAATCTTCCTCATTCCTGTTTTCAAACTCCCTGAATCTGGTTGATGCTGAATTGTTGTTAATGTATACGTCATAACGAGAGTCGAACACAGAAACTGTTCCCAAATTTGAGTGGTTAGTGTGTATTTGGTTCCATTCGGGAGACTAGTTTTTGTGTAGAACTGTTTATACATTTTTCTGTACTGGGAGACCTTCCTTTGTTTGAAATAGGTGTTTGATAAAATTGTACCAGGAATGGAAAAGGAACAACTATAGAACATGATGTTTGATAAACTTGTTATGAAAACTTACTATTAACATCAAAGATTAACACTTGATCATGCACCACTCACATAATACAGATACAACGTTAAAATATCTATATGTTATTCATTAAAAAAAAAAAAAAAGAAAGAATAAATAATCCTTATTTATAAGTATACAAATAAAGGGAAGTTTAAGGGATACCTGTAGATAATTATTAAAATGCATAGACATTCTGAAACTATGTCAAATTCATAATGAACCATTCTTTTGTTAGAATTGTTAGTTGGCTAGAGAAAATGACGACTATAGTCCATGGTTGTATTATTCTATATTTTACAATATAAAATGGCAAACAAAGGAAAGAAGGAACTCATGGAGGAAGAAAGAAGATGAAATTTAGGATTTTTTTATATTTTACGAAGGGCAACATTATAAATTCATAACAGATTATGCATGATTTAGGTATTATATAGTTATCTAATCATGGCTTAACAGAAATTGTTAATGGAGTGTACCTATTGAGTAAATTTAAGAGACATTTGGGGGGGGGGTCATTGTGAATATGTGTTTAGTGTTGTGGTGATTGTGCTTTTGTATACTTATCTTGGGTTATCCTTGAATATACATTTTTATTTTGGTAAACTATAGATATCCATTGTATATGCTACAAATCCAAATACCCATAAATCTTTCGTCATTTTCACCGATGGTAAAGGCTTTATCGATTCATGCTCGAGGAATAAAATTTTCTCTTATCTTGCAATTTCTTCCACCACTTTGGTCCGGTTCTTCAATTGTTGATTGAGCTCATCAATTTTCAATCGTTTCTTCACCTGCAATTAAATCGGTTGCAACATATGTTAGAGGAGATGGCACAGAGGGGTTTCATGGAATTGTAACACACAGAAATAGGAAGACTTGTAGGAGACTTCCATCATGCGACAAAGGACTTAGCATGAGCGCCTCTAATGTGTTTTCTCAAATATTGGGATAGTTTACTGTTGATTTTGTTCGCTTGACAGAACATGTCTAGCCTGTTCTTGAAGCTCAGTTTCTTCCCCTAATTTCTGGGTCAATTCATCTCCATTTGTTCACCTTGAAAATGAAATTGGGAATCTCGATTGCATTGTCATTAGGGATATTGTAATAGATTGTGTGGTGAACAAACGTTAGAAGAACAATCAACTTGAGATGAAGCTGGTAGATAGATCTCGGCCTTTTCTTGTGAAATTTCATGTGATTCGAGTTTTTGGTTGCTGAAACTTCAGTGGAGTTAACCATTTGAATTCTAGGTCTAATCTTATTATGAAGATTATTCCAAGATATTTTAAATTTTAATAATCTTTTGATTCTTGTCAATTCTGTTTTGCTCCAACGTTTACAAATTGTGTAGCAGACTTCTCGTCTGTTGAGCTCCCGACTAAGTAGCATTTGCCCGATCTTTGGCTTATGCAATTATGTAAGGCAAATGTCACTGCTTGTATGGTTGCTTGTTCTCAATGATCTTTTTTCTTATAAAAAAAAACACATAAACATAAGAATCAATCGGGAAGGAGGAAAAAAAAAAAAAAAAAAAAAAAAATTATAAACATCTTGACGAGAAGATCTGAAATCTGGAATTTCAGTTCTGGTTTTGAGACTCTAAATGCAAACCTCCTGCTTTGATAATTTGGAAAATACGGGTTCAGAATCTTGTCGGGTAGCAACTAGTTTAGTAGGAGGAGAATCAAACTCTAATCTGGACAATATTGACATCCCATAGCACTCAAACATGAGTTGAAGTTCTATGTGGAATGTCATGGATTCATGGGTGATAGAACTGTGCCAAAGAGGTTTCAAGAAACCAGGCATATTCACTCAAGATCCATGCACAAGATTTGGAAAAATAAAATGTATTTATCCTTAAACCCCTGCATTTCTTTTTTCACATCTGTTGAATTATTATTATTATTATTATTATTTTTTGGGTACATGGGGCGTGATCATAACGACCAGTGGCTGGCAGTGAGTTTGGATCACCTCCCCGACACTTTCTCATCATGCAAAAGGTTTGGGGGGGGGGGGGGGGGGGTTTCTGTGTCTGATTCATATGAATACTAATAAAATAGTTCAGAGGTAGAACTTCTAGTGGATCTTATATGGATCTCACTTCTATTATGTGATGAAGAAATGTTGAGAGACAATATGTGCTACTCGATGGAGAGGTGATTTAGAGGTAGGACTTCTAGTGAATCTTACATGGATTGCACTTATATTGTGTGATGAAGAAACATTGAGAAGCAGGTTGTGCTATTCAATGGAGAAGTGATATGGATTCGATAACTATCTGCAACTAAAATTCCCTCGAGAATACGGCATGCCTAATGGGCACATAATTCAAGGTAGTTAAAAGAGTCCAAATTAATGTGATAAAGTGTGCAAACATACTTGGATTATTTGACCAATTCTTGTCTCCACCACAAAGTCTATACAAATGCCTAGGGCTGCAACAGGGTCAGTTGGGCCGGGCTTTTACAATCTTAAACCCAGAACTATATATTCTAAGCTATGCCTATTCCCACCTTAACCCTAATTTAGGGCCAATGATTATTGTCCTTGATTCTAAGCCCTATAGGGCCAAACCAAGCCCATTCCTACCCTAATTGGCCATATCCTTGTCCATGTTCCTAATTCACTAAGATCAAGCATAAGGGACAAAATTAGGGTCAGGATTAGGGCCAAAATCAGGGTTAGGGTCAGGGCAAAAAGTTAGGGATGGGCCAAGACAAACCCAACTGGCCAAAGAGTACTCTTAGGCCTGCCCTTGGCCTTAATTTGTATTCAGGGCCAAAATCTTGATTCCAAACCCTATTTGGGCTCAAGGCAGGCTTAGGGTGGGTCAGAGCCAAACTTGCACCCCTACAAATGCCATCATAATATATAACACTCTTGATCAAATTACTTAGAGAGAGTAGTAGTGGATTTGATTCTAGTCCATGGAGAGGGTTAGAGAGAGAATAGCTGAGAAGGTTTTAGAGATGGATTAGACTTAAAAACCTTAGTTAGGAAATTATTTAGGATATAAGATAGACTGCAAGATCTTGAGTAGCTAGGTATCATTTTTCGCATTTATATCTTCTACAATTCACAATCTTACAATTCTTTATAGTTAATCATTAGCATTGTAACATGTGATATTAAATTTTTTATTAGAAACTACCTTAGCTTGTTTGGTTAGATGAATCCCGAGATTTGAAATCTCTGGATTCACAAATAGGAGATTTATGCCCGTTTGGTTGTGTGAATATTTGGATTCATGAAATATAGAGATTTACCTTTTTACACTAAAAACGTGAATCTGTAGATTCATGGGTATAATGTGAAATTCAGAGATTTTATTTCTACTATAAAAGTATTAAACATTTGAACCATTACTTCATAATTATTTTTTAAGGATGAATATATAGATTTCACTTCAAAGATTCAGGCTAATCAAACAGTTAATTTTATGAACTAGGACTCCATGGATTTGAAATCTCAAAATTTTTAAAATCTTCAGACTCAAGTAACCCAACAGGCCCTTGGTAAATTGTATAATTACCATTGCAAGATTACTCTATTGATGAGAGGATACAATTCCTACATTCGAACCTCACACATAAAAATGAGAGAATTGATTCTATTTAACGATTGAGCCGAAATATCGGATTAAGCGCAATTATTATTTTGTCCTTCTTTTAGAATTTAGGTTTCTTGGTTCACAAGGAATCTGAACCTTGAACCCAATGTTTCACACTCGGATATGACACGCCTCAAATCTTCTGATAAAGGAAAATAAGGAAAGGGAAAAGCTTTCTTTTCAAGAAAAGAATAGGGTAATTGCAATGGCATCCTCTTAGCTAAAACAATTGCAATTGCGTCCCTTTATGAAAATTGAAAATTTCAATTTTTTTTTCAATTTGCATCCCCTTAAAATCGTTCACAAAGGCAACTGGCAAATCTATTAGTTGAAGGCAGCATTATAACCATTCAATCCAAACTCCACTCTAATGATATATTGTGTGATATTTTTATTATTGTATCTTAAAATTCGCATGGTTTTACTAGTTGAGCATAGCTTAATGAAGCGATAGAGCTACCGAAGAATGTAGTTGAGAGGTGAGAGCATTGTTTGAGGGAGTTTCACTAAGCAGAAATGCAACAAATATCTACCAGCATTAATGGCTGTAAAAGTTCGAAGGTAAAAGGAGAAAATTGTAATTTCATGAAGATAAAGAAAAAACCCAGTCGCAAGGAAGTTCAATCTTTATATCTCATGAAGTGTGGAATTTGGAAAAAAAGCTCACTACATACGTGTTTTTAGAGGGTGAATATAAGTCATATTTGGCCGTTGGATCAACCATATAACACGTGTTTGAATCCAATGATTCGATAGACACACCGTAAAAGGTCCCTCTATAGACTACCGACACATAAGTGATTCTATTAATTGTTGAGCTGAAACATCGAATTAAGCATTCAAGCCCCATTTGTTATCTACTTGAATTTAGGTTTGTACCCCCCAAAAAAAAAAAAAAAATTTCTTGGGTCACAAGGAACCCATACATTCCTTTTTTTTTCTTTCTTCAAAATAATCACTAAGGGTAAAGCGTCTAATACAAAAAGAAAAGTAAAAAGCCTTCTTTTTCAAAAAGAGAAAAATAAAAAGAGTACCAAAATTTTTTTTTTTTCCAAAAAGTAAATACCTTTGGGAGCTTGACCTCATTGCAATGGCATCCTCTTACCAAAAAATTTTTCAATTGCATCTTCTTACTGGAAAAATTTTCAATCACATCCCCTTAAAGTTTCTTATCATGGAAAACAAATTTTATTATTTATCAAGACAGGAAAAAAAATTAAAAAAAAAGAATTTACTCTTCGATTTTACTAGAGCTATGGTTGGGGGTTCATTTTTACTAGAGATAGGTCAACTACCAAGCATTGGATCAACGTATAATCGATAAGGTAAACCTAGCAGTTGGATGCAATTCAATAGCCACTCAACCCGAACCCCATATGGTAAAATATTCAAATTACCCTACTATTTATATTTTTTTAATAATTACAACTTAAATTTTATTTTTTTTGTAGGAGATTGCATCTTCATATTCACATATGCGCATTTGCATTATACTATCATCCAAAACATCTATACAATCTATAAAAAAATGCAACATCCATAAAACAAAGAAATAACCATCAAACTAGTAGAGATTTGCATGAGTAGAACTTAAAAATGAGTTTACCATAGAATTATTGCATTGTTATTATGAAATAATGACAAAGGATGACAGAGAGAGATAGAAGTATACACCTTAGGGGTATTTGAAAAGAAACATGAAAGATGGAAATATTGGCAAATATGGACTAAGGAAGAAGGTGTGAGAATAATTATTCTAGACATGTCACTTTCATCCAGTACTCCCATTAGTACGGAAAGAATCTACCCCCAATGACTACTTTAAAGGTGTAAATACAATTTCCAAAAAAGAAGTCCTCCTTGGCTAAGTCAAGTTGTCTTTAAAATGGTTTCTCTGCTTCTTCTTCTTCCACTGAGTGCTCTACAACCCAAACGTCACTACCCATTTCTTTGCTCTATTCACTATTCCCAACCCTTTGCTTAGTTCCTTCCCTGGAAGGACATCTGCTTCTGTTCTTGTTGACAAAATGGCGAGATTTGGTTTGGGAAACTCAAATGATCATGATCTTGAAGTTGCACCAGAGTTGATCACACCCATCTCATCCGTGCCACTCTACACCTCTTACAACGAACGAATTCGACCTCTGCTCGACACCATCGACAGACTACGCCTACTCAATGTCATGCAAGAAGGCATTGATTTACCCACCATCGTCGTTGTGGGTGATCAATCCTCCGGCAAATCCAGTGTTCTTGAATCCCTTGCCGGCATCAGTTTACCTCGAGGTCTCGGCATCTGTACTCGTGTTCCCCTCATAATGCGACTTCAGAGACACTCATCACCTGAATCTGAACTTCACTTGGAGTATAACAGTAAAGAAGTTCATACAGATGAAGATCATGTAGCACAACATATTCAAGATGCCACCAATGAGATTGCCGGTTCGTCTAAGGGAATTTCCAAAACTCCGCTCACTCTTGTTGTGAAGAAGATCGGTGTTCCTGATCTAACCATGGTTGATTTGCCTGGGATTACCAGGGTTCCTGTTCGTGGCCAACCTGAAGACATCTACGAGCAGATTTCAGACATAATTATGGAGTATATAACTCCAGAAGAGAGCATTATTTTGAATGTCTTATCTGCTACTGTGGATTTTCCCACCTGTGAATCGATCAGGATGTCGCAACGAGTGGACAAGACCGGGGAAAGGACCTTGGCTGTTGTGACAAAGTGTGATCAAGGTTCTGAAGGTCTGCGAGCAAAGATTATTGCTGATGATGTCAACATTGGGCTTGGTTATGTCTGCGTGAGGAATCGAATTGGAGAAGAATCGTATGAGGAAGCAAGGGAGGAGGAGGCAACATTGTTTAAATCTCATCCACTTCTCTCTAAGATCGACAAATCGATTGTGGGTATCCCTGTTTTGGCCCAGAAGCTGGTGGAGATCCAAGCAACCAGTATTTCCAAGTGCTTGCCAGGCATTGTGAAGAAGATCAATGAAAAGCTGAGCCTCAATGTTTCCGAGCTTGACAAATTGCCCAAACATTTATCCAATGTCACGGATGCAATGACTGTGTTTATGCAGATTATTGGTTCTACAAAAGAATCCCTCAGGAAAACTTTCATCAGGGGTGAGTTCGATGAGTACCTAGAAAAGAAGGATATGCATGGCACAGCTCGAATGGCAGATATGCTCGATGGGTACTCCAAAGAACTCCACCAAAAGTGCAACAACCCAGGGGCAAAGTTCTTAGTGGATGAAATTAAGGTGTTAGAGGAAGCGAAAGGGATTGAGCTTCCCAATTTCATTCCTCGCACTGGTTTTCTCAGCATATTACAGGGCAGAGTGAAAGAAATTTCGGATATTCCTGTTGAATTTGTTGAGAAGATCTGGTCTTATATCGGAGCTGTTGTAGTGTATGTCTTGATGTTTCACGCTGATGGGTATCCAAAGCTTCAATCTTGCATGAGAAGGGCAGTGCAGAATTTGGTGGAGAAGATGAAGGGGGAATCGATTGCACGGGTGATGGAGATTGTGGAGATGGAGAAGCTCACAGATTATACTTGTAACCCAGAATACATGTCAAGATGGAGCAAGTTCATGGCAAACCAACCAACCTTTCTGCAGAAATTGGTCAATGGATATACCACTATACAGTTAGATGGAGTGGGTGAGGTAGAAATTGGTCATCTAAGGGAGTACCATCAGGACTTGTTGGGTAAGGCATTTGATCTGAGAATGAGAATTACTGCTTATTGGGAGTCTGTGTTGCAGAGATTGGTGGATTACTTGGCTCTTCATATTGTGTTTAGTGTTCAGAAGCTGGTGAACAAAGAGATGGAGAAGGAGATAGTGACCGAGTTGATGGGACCTGCTAGTGGTGGTATTGAACGGTTGCTGGAAGAATCTCCTTCCATTGCTACAAAACGAGAGAGGCTCAACCAGAGTATCAATTTACTCAGGGAATCAAAGAAGGTTGTAGCAAAGATCATGGATATGGTTGAACCTCCCAGCAATGACTTCTCTACCAAGCTTGGGTTTCTGAATTCTGTTTCTTCCATTTCGGCATAGGAGATGATGGTGTCTGGTTTCCAACTATCGTATGCTAAGTATTTTTATGTTTTACATATACTACCTGGGAAGTTTTATGCTATTATTATGCCAAGGGGAAGCTTTACTATTTTCTTCTAAGGGTTCTACTACTATGTAGAGTTTGCTACTATGTAGGGAAATCTTTGCAATGGAAAGAATAGTTTGAAAATTTTTAGGTTTGCGTTTTATTTCATATTATTTGGGATGAGAGATCGTGTTGGGATAGGATTGTGCTTTTGTGCTTCTTTCACATCCTTTCATACATTTAAAAAGGGGTGAACACCTTCGTACAAAAAAAAAAAAAAAAGGGTTGAACACCTCTAGTTCTCCTTCTTAGGGTTCAGAGAGATATATTAGTCTAAGTATATGTGTGATCGAGCGATGTAAGGGGAACACAAGCTTTAACCTCTTAGTAGAGGACCCGATGTTCTAGACTATTTGAGGTTTTATAATTAGTGTTGTTGCACCCAAGGTGCGAGATGAGATTTCGCCTTCCATTGGTTGCCGAAACTAGCGAATCGGTGACTGATTAATCTCTTATTTCCCCCTCCTTGGCGACACGGCGCACGGCGATTCGCCAAAATCGCACTTTTGGTAGGGTTCTGATCGACCCCGTTTGTGGGTTTTTTGGTCTTTTGACTAATTTGATGTGTGCCTATTTGAGGCTAATAAACACATTGGTAGTGTTATTTTGATCTAAACATTACCTAAACTAATGTTCTTAATCGACCCATGTCTTACTATCGCGCGAGCCCCAAACTAAAACCTAAAAACTCATAAACCAAATCATATAAAGTCTCAATTCATTGTACAAATCGTATACATAAGTCATCCAACCATATAAAATCTACTCTCGCTCGTCCGTCCTGCCTAGGTGGATCATTCCTCCGACTCGGTCGTCTCCATTGTGCCCCCCAACAAATTCACATACTCATCCCATCTCATACGATATTGAAAATTGTCTAAGTAATCATTCACCGGCTTCTATAGCGGTCATCTTCCGCCGTGAGAACTCCAATTTGAGGGTGAGATAGGGCCGGAACTCTGCATGCCATCGATGCCCTTGTTGGTACGATGACTCGTTGTGAAAGAGGAGGGGCATCTGCTCCCATGTCGAGCTGGAGGGGACCCATGCTCCCATGATCGAGAATTAGAGGGGTTACTATTCCCATATCATCTGTCCATCGGGAGGAAGGGACACCATATTACCCGTAGGCCAATCCCGTGTGGAGCCTCGCTCATCCAGCTCATGGCCCCATTGCCTCGCCGCATCCCGGATTAACATAGTCTGCCCTCCCCTCGATGGTGGCTCGGCCTCGTTCGATATTGCACCACGTGATACTCCCACCATGATCATAATCCCGTGGCTGTCAATGACTCTCCCCGTATCCGGTGGGGGCTCCGTGTCTCGGTGTGGACATGTATACGCTCTCCAATTCCTCCACCACCACCACCACCACCACCACCACCACCACCACCACCACCACCACCCCCTCCACCACCACCACCATCATCATCTCCACCCCGACTGGCGGTGTTCTCGGTGTTGTCCTCGGCTCCTCCGTGCCTCGGTGCCATCATCCAATCCTCTCGCGTGGCCCGCCTCCGCATGTGCCCGACCCTCTTCGGCCTATACTCACCCACATTACCCCCGCCTTGAGCTGTTCTGGGTCGCCTCCCTCCGGTTGGTCCTCCCTCACCCCGTCCAACATCCCCGGTGGGGATCTTGGTCATCTTCGGCACATCAAATATATCATCGAGTTGATGTTTGCCTTTCATTCGAGCCTGCTCCCGGCTATTGCGCTTCAACCTCATATTATAGTGATAATCGAGGTCATTTGACGGCTTCCCAACCGGTTCCTCCTCTGGGAGTGATCATGCTGTGTACTCCATTCCTCTCACATCCGGGCGCGTCCGAGCGATCCCCGCCAATCTTCGTAAGTTTGATGAACTATTGCCTGAGATACCACCATTCACCGCATTATCACAACATTAAGTTAGAAACTCAAAAGTCAAAAGACTCAAAACATTTATGCATCTAAGCCCTAAGGATCTAACTATATAGTATCTAACCTGGATCCATGGTTTCTCTCGCCCGTCACCACTCCACTAAAGACCCAATGCATCTCTAAACAATTTGATCTGCAATAATACAATCATTAGTATTGATTGGTTATCTAAATTATTTAAACAATTAATACAACTCACTAATCGTTTGAAATTCCCAATGTCTCACCTCATTGTGGCAAAATGATTGGACCATCTCATCTGGCTCCAACTTCGTTATCACCGTATCGGGCATCCAATAGGTTTGTGTCCAACCCTAAATGTTGACTATATTGATACTTGGGTTTAGAAAATATGCCGCATAATTAAAAGCTTAAATTAGTACCAACTACCAAAGTACCAATACCTACAATTCTACAAGCCCACAAGTCTACAAGACTACAAGTCTACAACTACAAATCAACAACCCGATATTTACTTCGCCCTATGGGGATGCATCGATGTCTCCATCGTGCATCCATATCTAGGCCCGATGTCCTCTAGGTTTTCCTTTATGCATCCTTCATCGCTCGGGATGCATCAGTGTGGCATAGTGGGTCCCCTCAGGAGGTCCACCATCGCAAGACCTTTACTATAGGATCTTGTCTCACACTCGACCATCTCCTAATCATCGTGATTTGTGTCTGTGGGGCCCTTGGTCGTGCTGAATTATCACAAACTCATTAAGTCAATAGACAATAAATATCATACAAGATAATCATAAACTCATAATATAAATATAATAATTTATAAGATGAAATAGTAGATAGTTATCTTACTTGGATCCAGCCCAATCAAACCACTCCTCGCGATGCAAACATGGATCCGAGGCCCGACTTCTTATCTTGCATGCGCTCAAGGCGACGAAATTTGTCGCAAATCTTGTCGGACCAGGTCGCACCAACTCACCTCCACATGATCTCCGCATCATTGCCAAAGCAACGTTATGATTGTAGATGAAGTTGGTTACCTGCCTTGCACTCTCAACGGTGTTGTGGACAATGCTGATTTTTCCAATGTCCTTCAAAGATTAGGTCAATTGAATGTGCAGCACAAGGTGTCCACATAAGGTTATAATCGGTGAAGCCATCAACACTTCACCGGCCTTCTTATAGTTGGAGCCATTGTCGGTGACAATTTGCACCACATTCTTCCTACCAACCCGGTCGATCACATCCTCGCAGAGACCCATGATATATCCGTGGTCTTTCGTATGACCGGAGCATCCACTCGATTTCAAGAAGACAGCTTCTCCAATCACAAGATACCATGAAGTTGATGATGGACTTTCTCGTCGGGCCGGTCCATCCATCGACATGATGGTGCATCCATAAGTATCCCAAAAGGGTTTCATACTATCAATATACTCCTGCAGCTCTTGCTTCTCCTCTTGAAGGAGGGTGGTCATCAACTCGTAGGGTTGGGACCACTATATCCGTGGCCTGCGCCGCAATAGTATCAATCATATTCGTATAGTATGGACCCCGTGTCTGTGTTTGCCGGGATGTGATTGTAATAAATCCACTTTGACATTGCCTTCTTTACCTTCTTTGCCATACCTTTCCATGCACCGGATATCTTGGGCTGCTTGGCCCCTTTTCTCCCGAATGTATCGGATCTTGCTCCATGGTCGGGTCCGGACGGCGTGGATAATCGGATGGTTGCCGTGGTAGTGGCACCGAACGGTCCGAACCCGATGTATGAGGGGCCCGCCGACTCGTGATCCGCCAAACATGCCAAATACACCACCCCTCCCCCCTAATCGAAGGTCTAGCCCCCGTAGGCCTAGATGGACCAGCTCCCGTAGCTCTAGCTCGGCCATATCCCGCTCCCGATGGTGCAATCGTCCGCTCTCTCGCCATGGCCCGCCGCATATCCCTCTCCTCCCGATCTCTCGTCCACATCAACAGGATCAACATCCCTATCATCATCCGAATCATCCACATATGATGACGGCCCCCGCACCGCATCATCTAGTGCTCTATTGACTTTCCTTCGATCATCTTTCTTCTTCCCCTTTTGTTTTTGTAAATCCCCGAGTAACTTGATTACATCCGGATGGGCCTCTCAGCATTTAGTCACATCCTTTGAACTCCCAAGGATGTGACCCTTGAACCTACCGATGCCACCCGGTATATTCTTTTGTGACAAAAATTACACTCGCTTTTATTTTTGTCTCCATCAATAGCCGTACAATATTGCCATGCGGGTCGGTCCCTCCTCCTACTCGCGATCTCTCGAGTTGTCCCCGACCCTGTCCTTGACCTCGTCCCCGTCCCTCGTCCTCGTCCACCCCCGGGAAGACCCAGCCCCTCTCGACTCCCACCACAGCATGATGATCGTTGCATTTAAATAACATTAACAAATAACAACATCATTATAATTGTTTATACTTTATACACATATAAACAATCATATATGAAATTATGAATATTGCATGTATGATATAATTATAAAAATAGTTGCCCATATCAAAACCGGCGATGAAGCCACATGGGCAACACAACCAACAGTTGAAAAATACTTATATAATTATTCCATAATTTTCAAAACATTTCCCCCATTTTTCCCTATTTTTTGCATTTTTCATAATTATTGATATTTTTATTAATTCGGATATTTTTTGAAAAATAAAATAACTTATTTTTCGGTCAAAAATATTTCGACTCCGTGAGTCCATAGATCGGCTCACGGAGTTCCACATATGTTTTTCTATCATCATACAACCACCGTATCACTTAAAAAGTAATCATACAAGATAATCAAAATATCATTTTTTACCCACAAAAATAAAAAATTAAATACTTTGCGGAAAAAATTCCGACTCCGTGAAATCGTAGATCGTCACATGGTATTCAACATATATTAATTTCAAAATCATCCAACATCATATAGCATGCATTTTGTGAAAATTTACTTGGATAAGAATGGTTACCTGCTTGACGAAAAACTCTCGGATCCGTGCAACGGCTACGATCGCGAACAACGGATATCCGGCAACAAGGAAGCAAGATGTCCCGTAGATGTCAAGATCGGCGATATAGTGAAAAGTGCGAAAATGAGAGAGAGAGCTCGGAGAAGAGAGAGAGAGAGAGAAATTAAAATTCGAAATTCGCCCATTTCGCCCTTTATCGCCGGTCGGCGATAATCGCCGCTTCTCGCGTCGCACGTCGTTTCGCCGTTGCGTTCGCGGTCGGCGATTTCGCCGCTCTCGCGTGTCGTGTCGCCGGGGGTGTCGCGCCCCCCGCGACTGGCGCTTCGCCGGTGTCGGCGATATGTCGCCGACATTTGGTACCGTGGATTTTACTTGTGCATAATGTGTCATGTTAAAAATTGTTTAACTTCAGTTGGTGTGTGCTGTAAAACACAACGGAGACAGGTGAAACACCTTTAATTAATGTGTGATAGGAGAGAGGTGGTTTACCCTTAATTAATGTGATATAAAGACAGAAAAGGAGAGAGACTTTCAACTTTAACGAGTTTCCAAATTCCAACTTTCCATAAAACCCATGCCCATGGTTCATCTTCTCTTGAAGGTGAAGTCATGGAAGTCGCCAAAATGTTTGACGAAAGGCTTGAAGAACTCCAAAGAACAAGTTATGTGAAGCGGAATCAAGTCATTGAAGCACCTACTCACATGAAAACCAACTGAGAGGGACAAACGGAGTCTGCTCATTCCAACAATCAGACAATTCACCCAGTTCAGATCTTCTTTTTTGTAACTCCTTTCAATAATTGATTTCTACCTCTAATGATTTGTTTTCGAACCAAACAAAGAGATATTGTGAAGTTTTGGGCAACTTTCATTGGTTCGTTAGAGAATTAACGATTTTCTGACAATTTTCAGTCAATATCGGTTTCGCCCCGCTTTACGTTTCGGTCCTTGGCGAACTCGGCGAATTTTGCCAAATTTCAGGTGAAATTTATTGAAACTTCCTACCTTGGTTGCACCTTATCACAACCTTTTCCAAGCTAATATTAGTCAAAAACTCTTTGAGAAGTTAATTGGAAAAAAATAATGAACTCAGGTTTTCTGGGCTGGAGAAATAACTGAAATTTTGGCAAGATAGGAAACAACCCAAGTCGTAGTTTGACCGAAATGGCAGAAAGAGAAAAAAAAAAAAGTTTTGGTTTGTGGCAGAACCAATTTTAGAAGTAATTAGAACCATTGGCTAGAGGTGAGGTCACAAAACTATGCTGCCGTGTCAAATCCAACCCATCATGAGTTTGGGTTTACGGCCAAAACTAGTAATCTAATTGTGAGATTTTCTCTTTTTAGTGCAAATTACATTTACATCCTTTGTGTTCATAAAAAATTATTTTCACACTCTCTATAATTTATTCTATAGGTTTATATCCATTATGTTTTGAATTATATAAGAACCCTACACCTATTATTAGAAAAATATGTTTAGGTGATGGATAGACGTTGTCATTTTATTAAATTTATTATAATAGTGTTTTTACCAAAAATTCTTCTGCTATGCAACTTTCTAAAAAAACATCCTAGAAAAATCGATTCACTCTAAAAATTGATTGATTTTTGTTTTGTCAAACTAGAACTCACATTTACATTTAAAAAAAAAATAAATATAAGACCACCATTGTTTTTAGAAGGCCTATGATAGATTTGAAACCAATTTCCAGCCCCAAAATACCCCCAAAACCAACCGGGATGGATCACCAAGTTGGGTCTGTTTTTCCACCTCAGTGATATCTTGCTGAGATCACAACTTTTTGGCCCACCAAGATGGCCTTTGAAATTGAGTTCTCAAACCTTTGCTCGTGGTCCCTGAGGCAGCCACTACCATCCCACACCCAAGATTACCTTTTATAGCTCTGTCAACATTTAGAGTAAAATACATTCATTTATGTGGGTTCAACTTCAGTGTTGCGCATTAAATTGAGCTGCGTATGGCCACGATCTCCCCGGGTCATGAGATCAAAATCTCGACCACTCATTTTGCATATTCTATTTTGGTTACAGGTAGGTATCGTTGAAAAGTAAAAAAAAAAAAAAAAAATGCAAATTGGGTGGTTGAGATTTCACCCTCGACCATCCGTTCCATATGAAGCGCATGCAGCTTAGTGCTGCACATTAATTGCAAAGCATTGAAGCTCCATCCCATTTACGTTGGGGGCCTTTAGCTATAATTGGGGGGGGGGGGGGGGGGGAGACTTGGTTGTTAGGTTAAGGGCAAAACAACTTGATATGTTGTGGAACCCTAAGCCCCAATCTTGTCCACTGAGGCTCCAGGGTTTGTTGGGTAAAAGTGTACAAACATATTTTCAATAATATGGAAAGTAGAGTACAAAACGTATTTATATGAAGATTACAAGATATATGGAACTAACTAACTGTATATATCTAACTATAAAACTAACTATGTGCTGGAAGTGTATCCTCAACACCCCGCCTCAAGCGTGACGGATCCATGACCGTAAGCTTGTCCCGAATCAATGAGAGACATGGACAAGACATATCCTTTGTAAGTAAATTCGCCAGCTAATCAACTGAAGAAACATAGCAAATAGAAAACTGTCACGAAGCTAGAAGATCCCGAACGAAGTGAAAATCAATCTCAACATGCTTTGTATGAGCATGGAAATCGGGTTCGTAGTCATGTAGGTAGCCCCAATATTATCACACCAAATAACCGGGGCTGTAGGAAGAAAAATACCAATCTCCTGAAACAAAGAACAAATCCAAATCATCTCAGTGGCAACAATAGCTATAGCATGGTACTCAGCTTTAGTAGAGGAGAGAGACTGTGCGTTGCTTGCGAGGTCCCCATGAAACAAGATGATGACCAAGGAAAACACAAAAACCAATAGTAGAGCGGCGACCATCAGGACAACCCACCCGGTCTGCATCAGAATACCCGACCATAGTCATAGAGGAAGTTGAGGAAAAATATAAACCCATAGTAGAAGTACCTAGAAGATAGCGAAGGATCTGCTTAACAACTCCCCAATGAAGATCAGTGGGTGAGTGCATAAACTGTGAAATGTGACTTACAACAAAAGCTATATCAAGCCTAGCGTTAGCCAAATATTACAAAGCTCCAACGGTATGCCGACACTCAATACCATCCTCCAAGAGAGTACCATCAGTGATGGATAACAGAGCTCCAGAAGCAATAGGGGTAACAAAAGGTTTGGCCTCATTCATCTTGGTATGAACCAAAAGATCAGTAACATACTTGTGTTGAGATAGCAACAAGCCCTCAAAAGTACGAAGCGCCTCAATACCAAAAAAATAATGCAAATCGCCAACATCTTTAATAGCAAACACCGTAGCCAAGGATTTAATAAGAGAAGAAATAGCCAAAAGACTATTCACTGTGACCAAAATGTCATCGACATAGATAAAAAAGTAAATGGTCACATCAACAAACTTGTAAAAGTATAAGGAAGTATCAATACACGATCCAACAAATCCAGGAGCCAATAAAAGTAGTAAGCTTGGTATACCAAGCACAAGGAGCTTGCTTTAGATCAGAGAGAGACTTTTTTAATGGATACACATGTGTGGGACAGGCAATATCAACAAAACCAGCCGGTTGTTCCATAAAAATAGTCTCGTCAAGGTCCCCATGTAGAAATGCATGAGAAACGTCAAGTTGTTGAATTGGCCAATGATTGGAGATGGCAATTGAAAGAATAATTCGAATGGTGGAATGTTTCACAATAGGATTATAGGTATCACCAAAGTTATATTCTGGCCTTTGATGAAATCCTTGTGCAACTAACCGAGCTTTATAATGCTCTATAGACCCATCTGGTTTTCTCTTAACCTGGAAAACCCACTTGCATCCAATAATATTTTGAGTAGGTAAAGAAGGTGTCAAAACCCATGAACCATTCTAAACCAAGGCGTTAAACTCTTCATGCATCGCCTAACACCAATGTTCTGATTTCACTGCCTAAAGATACGTAGTGGGAACATTGTCATCTCCTGTAGAGGCCAATGGATTAAGTCATGTTTTTAGGTTTGAAAGTGCCCGTTTTAGACCGAGTAACCATAGAATGAGAGGATAACATAGCATCATCATTCTGTGCTAGAGAGGGCAAAGGACCAGTTCCTGATAGCAAGGTAGATGAACTATGCCCAAGTGGGTTTTCACAGTCACAGTAGCAAGCGTATCCTCAACAGAGAGATCATTTGTAATATCTCCAATTCTAGGAACAACAGACCCATCAGAACAAACATTTAACTAATCCCCAAATAATGGAAAACTATTAACATGCCCATCATCTAAAATACGCACTTGACCTAAACCATTGACATGGTTATTAGCTAGTAAACCTTCCTTAGGTCCATTAGCACCCAACACACCCGGAGGCCCAACACTCATGGGGGTGGGGGTATTTTTATTAAAAACTTCAACAGCCTGTGTACGAGCACCTAAACTAGAACCACTAGTACACCTTATAACAGATGTGTCCAAAACATCAGAAATATTACAAGGATTAATACTAGAAATTACACAAAATGAACCACCCAAATTAACTTGGAGAATCTTCAGAAGACCCAGATGCTAACAAAGGTGCAAAAGAAACATCAAGCAACTCAGTAGCTGGCAGCCAACGCTCAACAGGTAGAGAAGAAGCTGAATTTTGCAAAGCATGCACCATATGGAAACTAGTCCTCAACAAGCACAACATGCCTTGAAATGTAAGTTTTGCTGGTAGCTGGATCATAACACATGTAACCTTTGAATGCCGATGGATACCCAATGAAAACACAAGGCTTGGGTTGAGGGTGCAACTTAGTACTTGCATAAGGTCATAGCCAAGGATAACCAAGACAACCAAAAACTCTTGGTGATTCATATTCAGGTTTTAATTCAAAAAGAGCCTCTAATGGTGTTTTATTGTCCAGAACATGAAGAGGAACTTGATTGAAAAGGTAGACAGCAGTTTGAAATGCAACAGTCCAGAAAATCTGAGGAAGACTAGCTTGAAACAAAGCCAAACTAGATTCGCTGATATGCCTATGCTTTCTCTCAGCTGTACCATTTTGTGAAGGGGTATATAGATGTGAAACTCTATGAGAACTGCCACTATTAGCAAGATACTTAAACAAATTTTGAAACTCTATCCCACCATTAGTTTGTAGAGAACACAATTTTGTCTTGGAGTGATTTTCAACCAATATTCTGAATCTTTGAAAAACAGCCAACATATCTGACTTGTATTTCAAAGGGTACAACCATGTATACTTTGTAAATTGATCAACAAACACTACATAGTAATGAAAGGCATCAAAACTAACAAAAGGGATTGTTCCCCACAAGTCTTTTTTTTTTTTGGTAAGATGTTCCCCACGAGTCATTATGAACAATATCCAATGGACCATGACTAATAGATTCTTACACCTTGAAAGGCAAACGATGACTCTTAGAATATTTAAAAGCTTCACAAGAGGGAAAAACAACAGAACCTTTAACACCAACAGATTTCAAAATGCCAAGGGTTCTAGATGGGGTTGGACGGCCTAGCCTTCGATGCCAATCAATAGCAGTTGTAGAAAATGCAAAAAAAGGTTTTATTACTTATAAAATCTGAAGGAGCACCCTTGTTAGTGGAATGCTTAACAACATTAGTAGAGCCTGAAGTATCACCATGAACCAAGAAATAGACACCATAAAGACCATTAAAAGCCTTGCCTTGCAGAACAACCTGATGACTCTACTGATCCTTTACAGCAAAGTAGTTTGAATAAATGACAAAATAAACACTATTTTCTTGAGAAAACTTAGAAACTAATAGTAGGCTATACTTGATATTAGGCACCAAGAGAACTTCGACATCTTGAACATAGAACTACCATGATGAACAAACAACAAACCAAATGTTAGAAATATTCAAAGCATTTCTATTACCTATTATCACATTTTGGGATCCTATATACGGCTCTTGAAGTGCAAAATGAGCTAGGTTTACAGTGACATGGCAATTAGAGCTAGAGTCTAAAATCCAAAAAGTAGAATTGTCAAAAGAGATGACAGAATCAATGAACACACAAGCTTACCCACATAGACGTGATTAAATCTTTGAGGGCATTGGACACACAAATGACCCTCAGTTCGACATAGTTGAAAAACAACTTTGGGCTCATTCATAAAGGAAGGAGAAGGAGGAAAATGGCTAGAAGCATTCGTAGGACAAAAATTTCCAGGGCTCACAACACTAACATTACCAAAATTATTCACAGCATTCATAGGATTAGCGGAAGAATTTCTATTTCTATTTGGTCTAGGTAGAGATCCATCCAGGTAACCAAACAAATCATAACCTTGAAGCAATGGAGTAAACTGTGCCTTCCAAAGCAAGAAGTTAGAGGATGTAAGCTTGATAGGCAAAGTTGCTACAACGTTAATGGAGACAATCGATGAAGAAGAAAGAACAGAGGTAGGAGGCATCACAAAGTTTGGAGCAGAAGCCATTCCAGGAACAGTTAGGGCAAAGGCCCGAGACGGAAACTGATACTATGTAATAAAGTGTACAAACATATTTTCAATAATATGGAAAGTAGAGTACAAAATATATTTATAGGAAGATTACAAGATATATGGAACTAACTAATAGTATATATCTTTTTTTTTTTTTGGTTGCCAACCCCGGTTTCCAAGGCTTTGCCCTGACTAATCCGGTGTTTGACCTGGGTCACACACCTGGCTGTGGTGGGTGAGTCTCCCAGCGGAGATTTTTTGCATCCACAAGGTTTCGATACCGGAACCTTGCTTAAGCGGACCAAGCGGACCAAAGCGCACTATGTCCTGGCAATGTATCCTCAACAAAAGGGCAACATTTGCTTTGCACTCTCTCTCTCTTTCTCTCTCAACCTATAGCCAAAAAAGTCAAAGTATCTGTTACATAGGATGTTCTTAGTAGTTACTAGGATTTTCTCTAGTTTCTTGTTCACTGCCTGCATTTCCGCTATGTTTGAGTACATTGTATCTTGCTCATCTTTGTACACTGCTTCTTAAATTGCATAATGGCAACTATTCTACTTCATTTGTTATTTTTGCCCGATTCACATACCTCAAGCGTTTACTATCATCCATAAAAGATAACTAACGTGGAGGCATATATTAAGCAATTAGGGGGAAATTCGATTACCATTATCGCTTTGCTCTTACAACTAACCACCGTGAGTTTACTTCATGAGAATAGCTAAACATGTTTTGTATTCAAGTAATCAACGTCTCTACACCACTTCTTCGATTGTATCGAACTATCTCCTTTAAATCGCAACGCGTTTTAGTTCAGATGTTGCGCGATCGGATTTCGATCTTTCTCGAAATCATGAATTCACTCGATCACCAAGACTATTTGATTCGCTAGCTCTTTCGCTGTTGCTTGTGGTTGAATATACCGGGACTAACCTATTGATATCGCTGGTGGATATTTGGGTGAGTATTTTACGTTTCCAATTTGTTCCCCTTTTTATCCTAGTTAATTTTGTTCTAATCTATCTCGTTTTTCTTTTCTTTTCTTCTTCTTGCGCCCGGTTCTCTGGTTTCTTTGGGTTAGGAAGAAACAATCCGGTGGAGAAGATCATAATCTAGAGTTGAATTTCAAGTCCATCATGTGGGACTAAACAAATATGGTAAATTAGGTTACCTTATATATGTCAAATTGCCAAAACCTTGGATCGAAATCTTTCCATCTAGAAGAGTCCTATAGGTAAGAATCAAATAAGAGTCCTGAAAACAAAATCAAGGAGATAGAGTTTTTGGAACTTATATAAGATAATATATTATATATTATTATTTGTTTTTTTAAAACAAAATTCAACATTAGTGTGCTTTCGGTATTAGTCTTTTCTGAGAACAACATTTTTTCCAAGAATCGTTTCTAGCATTTTCATCAAGGAACGGTGGTTTGAGCACAATGTTGATTGTTTGGTAAATCTAAGCTGAGAATGTTTGGGAACGTTTGTGGAACAAATGGGCGTTTGGTGCATTTTGTTCTTAGGAACGACTTTTTTGACAAAAAAATGTCATTGCTACATTTATGAAATGAATTAGAAAAAAAACCTTTGGAAGTCTAAGACACCACATTTTAATATTTAAAATACGAATATTCATAGATTGTTTAGTTATACTTAATGTAAAGTAAACCTATTACAGCTTCCATGCATGGAACAGGTAAATTGTGAGTCTCAGACTCGTGCAGGCAGCCTGATTTAACTACTAAATTATGGTCGAAGTTATCTCTAAAGCAGCTCATGTGGTCGGCATTTTATTGGGCTTTTAACCACTAAACTAACCCACCATTTGCAGCATATTATTTAGATTGAAATACAACATCTATGGAATCTAGAATCATTACCAAACTAGTAGAGGTTTCATGGTGATCATTGAATTAGGTAGAAATGACTTCATCTCAGTAGGTGCTCGCATCCACTGGAGGCTGGGTGGGTGGGTTTGTTGCTGTTTGGTCGAGCACCAAACACTATTCTATGGTTTAGACGATGCGTTAAGCCTCGTTTAAGACAATGAAGGAGATCTAGGAAGTAGGTTCTTGTTGGATCCCTGTCGAACTCCACGTGTTGAAACTTCTTGTCCCAGTTGAAAATGCTTTAATGTGTGTTTTTTCTAAATCTATTAACGGATCAGATTCGGCTTGAATACACCATTATCCAAATCATATAAGCAAAATCACTAATCCGATCCGATATTCAGCAGGAATTTACTGAAGGTATCTGAATTCGAATCCGGAACTTTATCTGATAGTAACCTGATTCAATAAACTATCTGATTACTAATTGTCAATTTTTTTTTCAATTTATCATTTCCGATTTCTGATTTTCGTGTTACCGATTACCGGTTTTCGAAACTGATTATCGACCCTTTTTACGGAAAAAAAAAATGCTTAATACTTTACTGTAACCAGATAATTTTTTATCTGGATATTATCTTACCGATAAGTATTTATCCGAATGCAAATCCAATTGTTTACCAACCAGATATAGATATTCTTTGATAAAAAAAATTCTGAATTTGAACATCTTTTAATGAATACCAATGTGAATTCAGAGGGTTTAATCTTTTCTTTCAAATTTGTCGTTGGACTTGAAAATGAGTTTACCCTCATGTCAGGCAGGAGACATATCCCTTCGGATCTAGCCACTCCAAACACACAGCATTCCATTATCATTAGGACAAGAACGAAACAAGTAAGAGAACGATAGAAGACTACACCTCAAAGTGCATTTGAAAAGGGCCAACAAAAATCTTTCACAGCATGCGTGTTCTCTCTATCCCCCACATCAGCCTCTCCTTTGAAATCTCGCCGGTGTGCGTACCATTTCCGGTGACCCTATTGTGCGGCCAGCAGCTATGAATTTATCTCACCAGAAAAAGTGAAACAAAAGCACAACATGGTTGCTTCTCCAACACACAAAACATTGAAAGTTAAAACGTGAAGTGGTACTATTTTAACCGACACCTATGTTGGGTTTGGGTGTCTTGTATTATGAGGGTCCATGTAATTATGATTTTAATTGTATTTTTAATTGAACCAGGGTTTGGATCAAATTGTAATTACATTGGGATTAGGGTTTTAGGTTTCCTTATAAATAGTGTATGTGGGATAACTTATAGGAATCAATCTCTATAGGAGATTGGAGAATCAATCCCTGGGGATAGGGGAACCCATCCTGAGGATAAGGATGGGGGGGGGGGCAAGCAAAAGGTAACAATTTGTGGGTGTGAAAGTGGTGTGTAGTTTCCTGGAAATAGTGAAACTTCTTTTCTCTCTGGTGGACGTAGGCAGGGTTTCGCCAAACGACATTAAAATCCTTCTTGTGTGCTTTGCTTGTATTCTTCTCTGTTCGTGGTTGTGCATCCATTATCCCTAACAAGTGGTATCAAAGCGAGGTTCGGTGGATAGTCGCCGGAGGTGTGCAAAGATCTAGAAAGGGGAGGATAGGTGCCGGAGACGGAGAGCTTCGATGAATTAACGGATTGATCGTTGGTCGATTCTCGGATCTAGATCGTGGTTTTTTATCTTTTTTTTTTCTTGTAGATTGATTGGGTTAGATCGGTTAAAAAAAAAAGAGAGAGAAAGTATCAATCCGACTTTGGGTTGCTTGGTGTTTGTTTGATGGTGTTTTTAAGATTTTTTGTTGTCACCACAATGCAATGCAATGATTGCATTGATTTGAGTGGTTGAGAGTGGCGTGGAGGAGAACCATAAAGGGAGAAAATCGGTGGGGTGGGGGTTTTTTTTTTTTTTGGTATTATCGGATCGTATTGTACAGATTGTTTACACAGGTTTTTGTGTGAAGGTTTTTTGTACGAAGTTAAGTATTCCAAAGGTTTTTGGGTGTTTCGGACTCAGTGGAAGTGACGGATTGAGGAGATTTCGCTCCGTTGGTATTGATTTTGTGAGTTCGTTTGGAGATCAACGGTGAGGTTCTTAAGTTGATTGATGGGTATGAAAGCCATGGATCAAGTAAATTGTACAGGCTTGCAGGTAGTGTTGAAACAGGTGGAGCTCCAGTTGACACTTTGGCAAGGGGTACAGGTAGACAGAATTTGCAGGTTGTTCAGGCACAAAACAAAGGCAAATTTGGAAAGAAGCAAGTGACTTTCGCTTTGGATTTGGTGAATGGCGGTGATCTCTCGGAGCCGACTGTGACAAAAGGAGATATGGAGCCACGTCATGGCGTATAGTGGTGATGAGCTATATGGGACACCCCAGGTGGGGGTGTGTGTCATGCTGGTTTAGTGATGGTGGTAACAAAAGCATTCTTGGAGGGGATGTGGGTCATCCGTGTATAGCGGAGATGAGCTCAGGTGGGGGGTGTGCGCCATGCTGGTTTAGTGATGGTGGTAACAAAATCATCCCTGGAGGGGATGTGGGCCATGCGGTAAGGTGTGGTGGATACACAGAGACGGGTGATTGCAGAGAGACATCATCAATGGTTTTCTTCAAGGTGGTTTGCAGAATTTAAGCCAAGGTGGAGATTGTTGGGTTTGGGTGTCTTGTAATATGTGGGTGTCATGTAATTATGATTTTGGTTGTATTTGTAATTGAAACAGGGTTTAGGTCAATTACTAATACTGGGGTAAAATTGTAATTACATTGGGATTAGGGTTTTAGGTTTCCCTATGAATAGTCTCTGTGGGATAACCTATAGGAATCAATCTCTGTAGGAGATTGGGGAATTGAACCCATCCTGAGGATAAGGATTGGGGGCAAGCAAAGGGTAGCACTTTGTGGGTGTGAGAGTGGTGTGTAGTTTCCTGGAAATAGTGAAACTCTTTTTATCTCTGGTGGACGTAGGCAGGGTTTTGCCGAACCACGTTAAATTCCCCTTGTGTGATTTGCTTGTGTTCTTCTTTATTCGTAGTTGTGCATCCTTTATCCCTAACAACCTAAGGGGACAATGGCAAACACTTGGCAAATGTTTCAAGTCGGCAGCACATATGTTGCCGTTTATGAGTAGAAGACGCACCCCTCCGCCATTGACCGTAAGCTATTTATTATTATCTTAAGCAGCATATGTGTTTCTCTTACTCCCCCACATCCGCCCCTCTCTGAAATCGTTCCAGCATAACTACCTTTTCACTGCATGGATAAACCTAGATTATCGTTGCCACCACCTCCACCTAAACCTTCCCTTCTCCCCTCTCCACCTTTAATCTCTTCTGCTTTCTATGGCTCCCAATCATCATCCAATAAAGCTGTGGATTCAGATGATGATGTCGTGCTCATCAGTTGCAAGGAAGATAAAGCTACCCAGAAGCAACATAACTCTCTAGTAGGTTTTATCATAGAAGGAAAACCCTTCAAGAAGCAAGCTATGTATGAAGGTCTTCTTTATGCTTGGAACCCCAGTGGTCGCATCTCCATATCTTCAATCCGTGAGAGAAGCTTCCTATTTCAGTTTCAATATCTCATGGACAAAATCAATGTTATTCAAGAGGGACCTTGGTCAATATCTGGAAATCTAATGGTTCTTGAAGAATGGAGTATTGCACAGGATTGGCTCTTTAAATATTGTGACTTCTGGATTTAGCTTTGTAAAGGATAAGTCTCTGAATTCAAATTCAAATTCAAATTCAGATCCACCATAACTAACTCTATCCTCGATTGATCTTATCTCCGAACGATCAAGAAGAGTTTGACTTATAGTTGAAGTGTCAACAAGTTGTAGAGTTTGATAGTAAACAAGTTGTAATTCAAATTCAAATTCAAATACCAAGTTAGAATTTCGTTTGAGAGACAATTCTTCCACACTCTTAGTGAGTGGGAGATATATATTAATATTATTTGAATTACAATTCAAATATTTGAATTTGAATTACAACTTGTTTACAATCAAACTCTACAACTTGTTGATACTTTTAACTATAACTCAAACTCTTCTTGATCGTTTGAAGATAAGATCAATCGAGGATAGAGTTAGCTACGGTGAATTTGAATTTGAATTTGAATTTAGAGACTTATCATTTACAAGCTTCATGGGGAACCCTTGGACTTTATGGAGAGTGAGATTTTACTCCAACTGTGCAACAAAGTGGGAGAGGTCTCTACTATAATGGTTGTAGATGGGCAACAATTTGGAGAAAAAGTATCATATATCAGAGCCAAAGTGAAAGTAGATATCCTTAAGCCATTGAGGATCCAAGTAATAGCCAGAAGAGACAATGGAATCAAATTGATCTTTGGCGTAAGATATGAACGACTTCCAACGGCTGTTACTACTGCAACCTCATAGGGCATGATGACAAAAGATGTACAGAATTTTTCAAGGCGTTGGAGTTGCATAGCAAGGAACATTCATGTAACTTAGTCGGTGGGTGCGACCTGGCTCCCAAAGTGGGAACCCCCCCTGATGTAAGATTGTCACAAAAAGCTTGTATCAAATATAGAAAACACAGTACAGTGGCAATGGCGGAACCCTACCCCGGAGCCGGAGAAGAGAACATGGTTACCCTAAGCACTCCATGACAAAGTCTTGACACACTTGGTACCGGCTCTTATTCCAATCCTTCTCTTCAGGTACATACGACTTTTGACTCTATAAACCTTTTCTCTGATGTGGCTGAACTTCAAGTCAACTCTATGCTGCCATTACCTCGTACAATTCAATCACCTTTCCTTATTCCACCAATTTCTTCATATGAATCCCATTTGTCTGCTAGGCAATCTTATCAACTTCATGATGCACAATCTCCCAACACCTTTTCCATCCATGACCTCTTTCATCTGAACCCTGAGCAATATCAAATTGTGCTAAACCTACTAAACCAACTACATTTAACAAAGCCAGCAGGCCCCACCAATACAAATCCCAAAAAACTCATTCCTACTAATTCCTCCGTATCCCTCACCTTCTGTTTGAATCCAAGTAATGACATGTGTCCTAAACCTAAGCCAATCACGGCCTCTTTAATTCCCACTACAACCCACCCCATTCCCTTATTGAAATTGGAACCTGAACCCTCTCTCCCTAACTATAACCAAATTTCAACGGAAATGGGCCCGTTAAAATATACCCAAATACCACCCTTGTCCCCAACCCCTGTCAATATACACCCAGCTAACCACTTATTCAAGGCCACCACCAAACCATTAACCACCCCTATCTACACCTTGGGAAACACTCTTGTTCCCTGCAACCAACCCCTTTGAGCACCTAGAAATACTCAGGCAAGGTGAAAACGCCAAGGCATGGCCAAGTGGACACAAAGAAAAATCAAAGCAGTGTTACTGATGCAAATGGAGAAGGCCATTATTTTTTAGGCCTTACACCCGTGGTGACTGGGGTTCAGTCCCACGGGTTGCCATGATCATTTGCAGTTGGAACTATAGGGGGTTGGGGAGCCCCCCTGCTGTTCGATCTCTGGTTGATCTCTACAAGGAAGTGAGGCCTGACATCCTTTTTCTTATTGAAACTAAAAGCAACAGCAAGAGGATGGATAGAATGATGAGAAAACTAAAGTTTGATAAGATATGGATTGTAGGAGCTGAAGGCACATGTGGTGGCTTATCTATGCTATGGAATGCTCATCTCTCTTTGCAAATTCTATCATCCAACAAAAGAATAATTGATATTAAAGTCACTAATGATGAGAATGTCAATTTTTTTTTCTTAACATGCGTTTATGGACATCCTGAAAAAACTCATAGGAAGAAGGTATGGGATAATATTAAGCAGATTAGCAATACCAGGTATGACCCATGGGTGTGTGTGGGAGACTTCAACTCTCACCTAGTCTGGACTGAAAAGCAGGGCAGTAGCCAACGACCTTCAAAAGATTCTGAAGCATTCATGGATGTTCTTAACCACTGTAACTTATTGGATTTGGGTTTCAATGGCCCAACGTTCACTTGGACCAACAACTGCAGGGGAGTTGATAATATTAAGATCCGTCTTGGTAGAGCAATGGCAAATGTAGCTTGGAGAACCCTATTTGATAATGCAGTAGTGTTCATCAAACCAGCTATCAATTCGGATCATAACCCACTTATACTCGATTCTGATGGTGGTAAAATACGTGGTAGACGGCCTTTTCGGTTTGAAAAAATGTGGCTAAGGCATCCTTCTTGCAAACAGATAATTCAAGAGGGTTGGTCCATGGCAGTGAAGGATAATGATGTGTGCAAAATTGTTCAAAGGCAGGATAACTGCAAGAGAGAATTGAGGTAATGGAATAAGCTAGAGTTTGGTGTTGTTTAGGAAAATATCAAAGTGCTGAACCAGAAGATTGAAGCCCTACAATATTGCACGAGTTCAAGCTGATAATTTGGCAGAAGAAGACTCATTATTACAGCAACTCAATGAGAAATTTGAGAGGGAAGAGGAGCATTGCCGCCAGAAATCTCAAATTTCTTGGTTGCAAAGTGGTGAAAAGAATACGTCTTTCTTCCATGCTATCACTCTTCAAAGGAGGCTGAGAAATAAAATTTTGCATATCAAAGATGAGGGAGGAAACTGGGTAAATTCAAAAAAAGAGGTAAGCAATGTCCTATTAGAGCATTTTGAAAAGGCTGTGAATTATGAAGGGGACAATTTGAATGTCAGAAATGAAGCCCTTGAAAGTGTGGTTCCTGTGGTCTCTGAGGAGTTGAATAGGGAATTATGTGCTATTCCGACGATGGAAGAAGTACACAAGGTAATCAATCAGATGGGGACCCTTAAAGCACCTGGACCCGATGGTTTTCCACCAATTTTTTACCAATAGATGTGGGTCACTACTAAAGATGAGCTATACAACTGCATAGTCAACTTCTTTACAAGTAAAATCCTCTTTGAAGATCTAAACCGTACCTATGTGGTGTTAATTCCTAAAGTCAAGAACCTAGAGCTAGCAGAACACTTCAGACCAATCAGCCTGGGAGGTGTGGCCATCAAAGCAATTGGAAAAATCATGGTGGAGAGACTCAAATCAGCCTTGGCAGGTATTATTTCACATTACCAAGCTGCCTTGTGCCTGAAAGACTGATCTCAAATAACATTTTCATTTCACTTGAAGTCTTTCATTATGTTAAAAATTTAAAGAAAGGAAAGAAAAAACAAGTTGCCATCAAACTTGACATGCAGAAAGCCTTTGATAGGCTAAGTTGGACCTTCATTAGAGTCACCCTCTCTAATATGGGTTTTTGTAACACCTGGATTGAGCTACTTATGGAAACTATTACCATTGTGTCGTACACCTTGCTTCTTAATGGGGTGGAAAAGGGGCCTTTCATTCCTACTAGAGGCATTCGCCAAGGGGACCCCCTATCACCATTTATCTTTATATTGTGTTCGCAGGTGTTAAGTAAGATACTAGAGGTTGCTAAAACCAACATGTTGATTCGTAGTATCAGGGTTAGGGGAAGGGCCCCACCCATCCCCACCTTTTGTTTGCCGATGACTGCCTCCTATTCTCAGATCTGAAGCTCCAAGAAGTGCTCAACTTGAAGGAAGGGGTGGATTTATTTTGCATAGCAAGTGGACAGGTCATTAATCAGAAGAAATCAAACATCACTTTCAGTCCTGACACCCCACATCGTTTTAGGAGATGGTTCGCTAGGATCCTGTGAATAAAGCAAAACAAAGGTCCAACAAAATATCTAGGGCTACCTACTGAAGATAGGGGTGTCCAAGAAGGAGGTGTTTCAAGAACTAGCAACAAGGATGAGTGCAAAAACACAGGGTTGGAAGAATCTTCATCTCTCCCATGCGGGTCGTGAAGTACTAATCAAATCTATTGCATCTTGTAGGTTCTCACTTCTCCATTCCAATGGTTGTGCATGACTCAATACGCAAGAGTATCAACAACTTCTATTGGGGTCCAAGGGAAGATGAAAAAAAGTTCATTGGGTCTCTTGGACTAGACTTTGCAAATCCAAAGAGAAGGGCGGTTTGGGGTTTCGAGAGCCTTTACTCCATAATCGTGCATTATTGGGAATAGTGGCTTGGAGATTAACTCAAAATCCTGATTCCTTGTGGGCAAGGTTTGTTAAGGCTATATATTATCCCGCTTCCGACTTTATGCAAGCTAAGGTGGGGAACAAACCTTCATGGGCATGGAGAAGTGCCCTTGTAGGCCATGAGGTTCTAGAGGAAGGACTCATGTGGGAAGTCGGTTGTGGAGACAAGATTGATATTTGGGGTAGTCTTTGGATTCCAACAAATGAAGGTTTTAAGATTACATCTATGAAACCTTTAAATTGTCAAGATTACAAAAGTGGCGATTTAATTCCTCCAAACAACAGGGATTGGAATCTTGTTGTAGTGGATTAATTATTCAATAGGAATGATCAAGAGGCTATCCGTAGGATTAAGCTTAGTCTCAACTTGAGGGAAGACTAGAGGATATGGGGCTTAGCTTGCAAAGGTATATATTCAGTGAAATTGGCATATCACCTTCTTGTCAACAAAAGAGAGAAAGAGCAAGCTGAACATGCATCTTCTTCAAGGAATTACATGTGGGAGAAGGTGCCGGAAAAAGTGTGGAAGCTTATTTGGAATGTTGCCTTTGTTCCCAAAATAAAGTCATTCATTTGGAGGTTGCGCACAGAGGGGATGGCTATAGAGGAGAATTTAGGCAAGCATCAAATAAAGGTTGATCCCTCATGCAAGTTATGTGGTGAGGAAGTATAAACAACTGATCATGTTATTTTGGGTTGCCATTTTGCAAAGACAGTATGGTTTGGAAGCCCATTGTCATACCTTGTACCAATTGATCAACCTGCCTCAGTGTATAAATGGATGGAGGCTTTATGGGATCTGGACTTATCATCTAAGAAGGAGAAGAAGGAGGTGGTAAGCTTATGTGTCTATATATGTTGGTACCTGTAGATTGCTAGGAACGATCATGCATTTGGAAGACACACTTGGAATCATGAGGAGGTGATTGAACAGGCTAAGAAAGTATGGGCTAAGTTCTGGGCATTAGGTACTTCGATTCCCTAATCTTACACTTGCCATAACCACCCTTTGCAGGCCCCACCCCCACTTTAGCAGGCTTATACTATTTACTGTGATGTGACCCTTCCCCTTGATGGAATCCAAGGTGGTGTCGGTTTTGCTATTAGGGATCAGCTGGGTCACATAATCCAAGCAACTTAGGAGCCCATGACCTTTGGGGAAGCGAGTGTAGGTGAAGCCCTGAACATCAGATCATCAATGTTGGAGTGCAAGCACCTGGGTTTCAAAAACATCAGATATTAACTCTAATAATGAATCTGTTGTCCTGTTACTATTAGATCATAATCTCCCCCCCTCTCATCTTTGGTCGGGATTTTGTTTGATATTGGGTTGTTACTAGAAGAATTTAAAAGTTGTAGTTTTTCTTATCTCTGTAGGGATTACAATGGGCTTGTCCACTCCCTAGCTAGGAAGGCACTCACCATATCTGTTAGGACCGAGTGGCCATTGTCCTCCCCATGGCTTGATGGGTTGTCGTCTTCTGTTGTTGGGCCTCTGCCCCTCGTTGAATGAAGATCTTTACTAAAAAAAAGAAAGTGCATTTGAAAAGAAAAATGAAAGATGGGAAGATTGGCAAATATAGGCTAAATATGAAGGTGTGACGAGTATCGCTTTGAAAAGAAACTATTCCCAATGACTACTTGAAACGTGTAAAGTAAAACAGCCATCATTGGACCTTGCTTGGGTCATGCACATTTAATGCTCATGACCATCAAACCAAGCATTTCAGGAAGTCAGATCGGAATTCCAGTCGAAATTTCAATCTCGACCCTCAAAATTCAACTGTCGAGATCGAAATCTCGACCGAAATATCAGATCGGACGGTCGAAATTTCGGCTGGATGGTCATGCGCATTTAAGGCACATGACCCAAGCAAAATTACCATCTTTACTAACGCTTAGAACCTGAAATCTGCACGTTCGTCAAGTTAAAGAAAAGCTTTAACTTTTAAGATTGTTTTTCTGCTTCTCTCCCCTTCTGAACTCTACAAACCTTTTTCTTTTTAGATAACTGTGCTCGACAAACCTCAAAACCCAGTTCTTCGCTCTTTTCCAACCCTTTGTTTTCCTGGAATAATTTGTTTCAGTTAAGCTCCAAGCACAAAGATTTTCTGTTTAAAAAAAAAATTGAAAAGATTAGGTTGGATTTTGTAGAATAAAGAAAACTATATTTACACTTACAACTCTTATATTCTTTACCACGGCTGTCAATTTGTTTTTATACACGTGGCGTGAGTACAATGGCTCGTGGCTGGTAGCCATCACTACTGCACATAAATATCCCTCTGTAAAGGGCATGTCATTGGAGACACGAAATTCAAGATAAGTAAAAAGAATCCAAACTAATGTGATATTCTGTCATCTAAGTTTGTAAACAAGATTTTTTGGGTTTCCTCCACCCATCTCCCACCGTCCACCCAACTTTAATGTTAACAGATCCTTGTCTCTACTTTAAAGTGATGCTAACAGATTATTATCTCCATATCGAAGTTTCTACAAATGCCAAACATTTGCAAACACTCTGAACAAATTACCTTTTTTTTTTTTTGGGTAGAAGCTCTGAATAAATTACCTATGTGGGAGAGAGAGAGTAGTGGATTTGATTTTAGTCTATGGAGAGGGCGAGAGAGAATAGTGAAGAGATTTTAGAGATATGTTTGACTTAAAAAACTTAATTTGAAAATTATTTAGGATCTTGAGAAGCTCACTGTCATGTTTTTGGATTCACATCTTCTACTATCCGCAATCTTGTAATTCTCTATATATAATCATTAGGATTATGATATCTGGTGATGCATCCAAAATCTGCTCAGCCCTTGGATCTCCACGTGATGTCCTGCAAAACAAAAGCGTTAGAT
This sequence comes from Hakea prostrata, assembly GCF_041222555.1. Lineage (NCBI taxonomy): Eukaryota > Viridiplantae > Streptophyta > Magnoliopsida > Proteales > Proteaceae > Hakea > Hakea prostrata. The sequence continues at coordinate 72,187,796 of NC_142602.1, forward strand.
GTGGCCCGACCGCTGGGGTCGGGAATCCACCTCCGAAGGCTAAGTCAGTTGATGAACTTAATCACAAACGGCTCTGCTAGAAGCACAGAGCTAATGAATGAAGAAACGGGAAAGGTGATCTAGATAGCGGTGACGCTGATAGTTTGGATCTATCAGTATGTATATGAACCTGAGTCTCAGATAGTATTCTTTTTGATCAATTGATCCGTCCCTCACCTTGTATGGTAGTGAGGTTTATATAGAGTGTACCTTCGAATCTCCTTCGTTGGATGCACTTGAGCCTTCTTCGGGTAGTCGTTGGATCTCATCAATAAGATCCGTTGAGCGATAGACTTCTACTAGTTTGGGCTAGTAGAGGACTCCTGAGATAATCGGTAGGTTATGCGATAGTTATCCCTTTGATGATGATTATCCGCAGCCGTCAGTTTGAGTCTGCTGTCATCAGGGTGATTACCCTAGTCCATAAGTAAGATTAGGGCACGCTTGCAATAGAATAATCTTTCTTCTTCAGCAAGCCATCCTTCGGCCCCGGTTCGCTCCGGAGCGATTCGGTTTTCTCCGTCTCGACCGGGGTCGAGGGTCGGACCAGGTATGAACCCGGTCAGATCATAAACTCTCCATATCACGAGCCCCCGGACCAGCGTTCGGTCGATCCCGAGGGCTTGGTTTTTAACCGGGTTCGTCGTCGGTGATGATCTCTGCGTGCTTCATTGAATGTCATATCACATTTAATGCGGTGGTCACTTTTCCTCGAGCGTTGTGAGTGTAAGGCCACGTATCTTCGTTGCAGTTGATCTGTCGTGGCTCACGTCATCCAAGCGACGGTTTCCGAACGCCTATTTCGGATTCGTGAGTTCAAACTTTCAAAACGTCTTTCAATCCTAATCGTTGATTTTGAATCAATCTCGATCGTTCAGATTCCCGAACACTCGTGCGGGAGTTTTAAAAGCGGTTCGTTGTCTTCGTAGGTTTCATTCTTCCCGTCTGGAATTTGAACCTTTGTTGTCCGCTTCGCACCTTCCCGCTCTCAAGCTTCCGTCTCACCGAATCAGTAAGTTTACCGGTCTTTTCTTTTTGTAGTTTACTGAAACGAGTAATGGCGGACGATAGGGCTTCTTTAGTACCCCATGTTGGTGATAGCAGTGATGCTTTTGCCTCTCCCCGCTCCCGAACAGTCGGATAGTCATAACAAAACCCTAACCGTCCTCCGCAGAGTTCGCTGAAGTTTCTCAAAAAGGTTTTGAAAGAAAAACCGAAACTTCTCCGTCCTTCTCGAGTCCGGATCTTCCAAGATTGTTGATTCTTCTAGGCAACCTCAAACCTCCGGGTCCAATGGTGGGCCTGGCTCTGTTCCTTCCATTTATAATGGAGAAACCCTTCTTTCAGCCGTCCAAGATTTTGACCTTCCTTCCTCTTATCAAGTTAGGGCTCCCCATCCTGATGAGAGGGTTGATTCATCCCTTTCGGGTGAATTTTCTCTGTACATAGATGCACCGGAAAGCGGGGTTCGCTTTCCCTTTTTAATCCTTTATTCTCCGCAGCTTTGAATCACTGGAACATTTGTCCCGGAATGCTCCTCCCCAATAGCCGGCGTCTCATCGTCGGCTTCTTGGGTTTGTGTTTTGAGCTTGGCATTACGCCATCTCTTTCTCTTTTTGTACATTTTCATGTTCTTTCTATCTCCCATCCTCCCGGATGGGTCTTTCTTTCCAAACGCAATAAGGCTGAACTTGATTGGAGGGGCAGCATCCTTGTCAAAGGAACTTGCCCTTCTAATCACAAAAGATGGCGCGAACGATACTTTTTCCGTCGAGCGCCTCCATCAGATCTTAACTTCCCAACCACCTGGAGGGAGGTTTACTTCTTCGTCCGAAAGTAACCGGGGCCTTCCCTTATCCAAAGAAGACGAGGCGGCCATCGGGAAGATCAAATCCATTCCGTGGTATCAAGAGATACATGGATATGAAATGGAGTATAACTCCATCCTTCAAGATCGGGGCTTGGCTCATTGTGAGCTTCTAACCATCATCCTTTGATTTGACTCAAGTGATATGTCTTGAATTCTGATTCTTGTCCTTCTTCTTTGCAAGGCTCCCGTGTAACGAACCCCGAAAGCCTCAGGGTGAAGGCCGCTAGGGCCGTTGTGACAGCCGAGCAACGATCGCCTGGGGTCTTGATCGCAGATCAAGAGGCTTCTCTTCCCTCTCCCGACCCCTCTTACAGGGTATCGGGAATATCGGGCCCGTAGTTGATGCTTCGGGTAAAGGGAAGAAACCAATGGTGGAGAGGGCTAACGTCTCCTCCTCCGTCCGAACCAAGAGGAGGCATGACACAATTGATGCTCCCTCCAACAAAAAATCCAAAGCTTCGGCGGATGGTGAGGAGGTCTTCATCCCCCAGGGACCCCGAAGATGACCGACAGGGTCACTCGGGATCCCGAGAAAGCCGCAGAGTGGAGCTCCTCGCCTTGCTCCTTCCGATCGCCAGGAGTTTGAAGCCCCTGGATGATACCTCCCTTGTTAGTCAATCTACAAGGTATTGGTCTTCTTGCTTACTTATGTTTTCATAATTTCTTATGGCTTCTTCCGATATCTTCCGTCTTCCCAGAATGCCGTGTTGAGCTTTTATCAACACATGGAAGCATTGAGCCGGGTTGGTCGCACCAGCTCCTTGCCGCAAACTTGTGAAGAGAAATTGGCCAAGGGCAATTCTGAAATAGACCAGCCGACCGCAGCCTACCGTGGAGCTGCAGAAAAAGCATGAGGAAGAAGTGATCTCCCTCAAGGAAGCTCTTGAAGCTTCGAGAATTCGTGTCTCTCGCTGCCGAGCGGAGGCCAGAAGCAAAAGGCAGCTGCCACGTTGTTTGGTGACAGCCTTGAAATCAAAAGTAGGGCTCTCGAAGAACATCTGAAGTTGGCAATCCCTAGCAAGCCTGAGCATATAAAGCTAGACCTTCGGAAGGAGTGCATTCGGAAATACCTGGACAGCGACCTTTCTCCGAATTGCTAGGTTTCTACAACATTCAGGCTTATCGCATGGGGCAGAACGACGTTTGGAAGCAGATCCTTGGAACGATCCCTGACTTCGACACTGCTCCTTTTCGCGAGGTATGCCACCCAGAGGTCTTCGGGAAAGTTGGTATGGATCTCCCAGAATGGGCCCAGGGAGTAGATGATCCTTTTCTAGCTGACCCTCAATATGAGGCATATCTAGATGACGAGCCGACACTTCCAGAGGAGAAATCACATGCCGAGTCTCAAGTTGTTGCTGTAGAGGATTCAGCCGATGCCACTCTTGAGGAAGGCTCTTCTCATGGTCCTGAGAAAAGTCATCCCGACCAGGGTCCCCTCGGGCAACAATGAAGAAAAGGCTTAGGGAGTTGTTCTTTTGTAAAGATGTACCCTCAATTTAATGAATAGAAATTTCTTTATTCATGTTGGCCTCAAAATTTCCCTGTCTCCTGTCGAAGTATTGCCTTGAATATCAAAGTATTAATGATAAAACTTATCACTTCACTTTTCATTCCTCGCTGAATAATGATCTTATAGAAATATTGTGAAGATGCGTTTCGGGAAGATGCGTTAATCTTCCCCACTACTTCATTTATTGCAAAGTCCGCACGTTTCCCCTTCGCAAGTTCAAACGTTTTCCGCTTTTGTATACCATTCACTGTTTCCAATGAATCGGAAATACATCCATTATTTTAATGGCAAGTGCGACGATTGGAGGTTTCTCTCGCATCGTGCTCGCTTCCACATGTTTCCATGTGGCATCCCTTCGACCGTTGATCTTGCTTTTTGGATTTCGAGGGTTGATCTGGGGGGGCACGTGCTTGTACCTTAGGCTATTTAAAGCCTTCGTGTGTTCTCTCCATCTATCCCGACTTCGCAAGATAGATTTGCTAAAGTGCCAAAGCAACCTTTCGTCCTTCGGCCCGCTTCCGTATTCCTCGTACTCCAACGACAGCTCTATCCATTTCCGAACAAGTGAGTTTTTTGATTTCTCATCTCTTTCCCCACTTCCCCCGAAGTAAACCGCACAGTAGTTATACTTGGGGTTTAGTTTGTTGGTCTGTCGTGCTTTAGAAAACTAGGGTTTCCCATTGTTGCTGCCGTTTATTATTTCAGATCGATACGGCTGGTTTTTTTGTTGTTTTGCATAGTGGCTCCCAAGATCAACCCGAACTTTATCAGAGCAAAAGCTTGCAAGAAAAGGGTTGCGTCGGTGGTGGTTGGGGCCAGTGTGGTGGTTTCAGCTAGTGAATCCTCCAAGCGTAAGGCGATCGCGGGCGGTGAATCTTCAAGTCGATTCCCGCAGCTTCGTTGATGCCGTCCCTACGCCTCCTTTGCCCGAAGTGATCGCTGCCTTTCCCAGAAGATCTTGATCACCCGCTGCCGATGGTGCTGCCGGCACTCCCGCCGGGTGAGCTCGTTGGGAGCTCATGGTGCACCCCCGAAGAAGACTCTTCGGGCATCCGAGGCAACTATGTTGGCGTCTGATGAAGGTGTGGTCCCAGCAGGTGCTGCTCCTATTTCTAACTCCAGTGCTTGTTTGGCATCCTCCTCCTCTCCTTCTGAGTTGGAGGATTTTGCCACCAGGAAGCGCCGTCGGGTGACAAGTGATGAAGCTCACCTTTGCTTGGTGTAGCTCATCCTTCTCATCCTTCGCTCAATTAGTGTCAAACGAGTTTGACAGAGCGTTGGAATGGTGTACCGCTGCTCGAATGACTTCGAGAGCGCAGCTTCTTTCCAAACTTCCAAATGAAGTCTTTACGAAGTCACCGGTGATGTAAGTCTTTCTTCATTATCCTCTCGATTTTGAAAAATTACTTTTCTCGCTCCTCGCTAACTCGAAAGTTGTTTGCAGGAGTCTTGCTGGTAACTTCCACAACCAAGTGGAAGCAAGCACTAGACTCGAGAGGTTGAGCAATGAAGTTTCTAGGCTTCGGGAAATCTCTGAAGCTAAAGATGTTGAGATTGCTCGCCTTCGAATCTAGCTTGGGAGGTGGCAGGAGAAAAGAATTCGATGATTGGTCGTCTTCGGTCGGACTTGGATAATGCCAGGGAGAAGATCCGGCGATCGGAGCGGACAGTTGGAAAGTCAGAGCTAAAGGATCTCAAACATTACCCGAAAGGCAAGCTGTCGTTCCTTTGCCCGAATCCCTTCCAACCGATGTTCGCAGAGCCTCGCCTTCAAGTATTTACACAAGAAGCCTTTTGTTGATATGCTGAATGCTTATAACTTGCAGGCGTACCGGGATGGTGAGAACGAAGTATGGGAATCAATATTAAGGAAAGATCCTCATTTTGATACGACTCCCTATAGTCGCGTTTGCCATCCCGAAGTATTTACCGACCCGGGTATTCCTCCTCCCGACCGGACCAAGGACAAGATTGATCCTCCACCTTCCGATCCAGATATTATGCAATATCCGGAAGACTCTCCTCGCTTATTCTCCGCCGGAAGAAGTCAATTATGACGAGCTTGTACCGAATGCGAGTTTGGTCGAGGACCATTCTTCTCCTGGACAAGCCGGACAAAGAGTATGAAATTGCGGAGGATTTTCTCGAATATCAAAATATTTTTGTAATCCTCATTTCTTCTCTTCTTTTCCTTGACTCCCCACCAATGGTTGACTCATATGTTTATTCTAGCAAAGTCGCGCGATCTTGTATAACTTGTTAACAATACCAGTAATGACTTTCCTCTTTGATCGGAGATTGTATCCAGCTCTTGTAATTATTTTGATACCGGCCTCTTTGGATCTTCCAAAGAAATAAGAAATTACTTTATCTTTGAACTTTGCTAGCCACTTGAATCGCCGTTGCATTAGGTCTTAGTTGTCTGAAACAATGCCTTTACTTAAGGATTTCCGGAGAAATACAATAAGTCCGAGAAGGAACTCACTCGGGTTTTAAACCGATGCCTTATACTTAAGGATTTGAGAAATACAATAGTCCGAGAGGAACTCACTCGGGTTTTAAACCGATGCCTTATACTTAAGGATTTCCGGAGAAATACAATAAGTAGAAGGAATTCACTGGTTTTAAACCGATGCCTTATACTTAAGGATAATTCAAAATTCAATAAGTCTCGAAGGAACTCACTCGGTTTCAAACCGACGCCTTGCAAAAGGAACTCACTCGGATTTTCATCCGATGCCCCACTTAAGAAAGTTCAAAAAGTTTCCATAAGGTTGAGTGTTGAAGGACCCACACGAATTTTCATCCGATGCTTATAGTTGGATCTTGTTCTTGAATGTGGTGTATGATGCCCCCAATCAAAAGATAGTTTGTTGAAAGCCAAAAATTGCATTGATTGAGTTGAAAATGATTACATCGCGAACAAAATTGAAATCATCCTCAAGGATAAAACTTTTTGAGATGCCTAGCATTCCACGAACGATCCAACTCTTTCGGGAATCTATGTTCTTCAGCCGTAAGCTCCCGAACCGACCGGTTTCACAACCATATAGGGTCCTTCCCAGAAGGGTCCAACTTTCTTTGGTGACGCTGGTCGGAAGCTAGGGTGTTTCTCAACACCAAATCTCCGGCTAAGCACCGACGATTCTTCACTCGAGTATTATAATGAGACGCTATCCTTCTTTGATAATGTTGAGTTCGTGCTATTGCCTTTGCCCGAACTTCGTCCAACAAATCAAGACTATCAAGCAGTCCTTGTTCATTTGCTTTTTCCTCGAACTCACGATCCCGTAACGTCCCCGCCATTATCTCCACAGGGCAATGCTTCGGATCCATATGCCAACCCGAATGGAGTTTCTCCCGTAGGTGTTCGAACCATAGTTCTATAAGCCCACAATACATTATGTAGTTCTTCGACCCAAGAAGCTTTGTCACTTGAGTCTTCTTTTATTCCTTCCAGAGCGTTCGGTTAGTAACCTCTACTGGCCATTGCTTTGGGGGTATGCCACCGAGGACATACGATGCTCGATCATATATGTTCCACAGATTGCTCAAATTGTGGACAAATAACCGAGTACCATGGTCAAGGACAATTATCTTTGGAATCCCAAAGCGATATATGATTGATTCAAGCACAAATTTCTCCACTTTTTCTCAAGAATTGTCGCCAGCAGCACTCGCTTCTACCCATTTTGTGAAGTAATCAATTGCTACTATCATATATTCCCGTCCGCCCGATGCCTTGGTGAATTTGCCCATGATATCAATTCCCCACATTGCAAAGGGAATGGGATTTAGAATTGAAGTCATAATTTCCGCCGGGCGCTTCGATATCGTAGCATGAATTTGACAGCTACTACATCGACGAACGTAGTCCATAGCAGCCTCTTGGATCTTAGGCCAATATAACCCAAGTCTTAGAATTTTGTGGGCTGGGCTCGCCACCCATGTGAGCGCCACAAATTCCTTCATGAACCTCACCAAAGCTGATTTTGCTCCTTCGGGGCCTATACATCTCATAAGGGGTCCAGATAAGATCTTTTGTATAGTCTCCCATTCCAATGACAAACCTAGCTGATCGAATCTTGATCAACCTTGCCTCTACCGGATCCTCGGGTAACTTGTCATCTCTCAGATATTCGATTATTGGATCCATCCAAGAACGTTCGCTTCAATATAAGAAATTTCTTTCTCATGATAACTTGGAAAAGTTATCTCTTCAACGTAGACCGAAGGGTCTAGATTCTTTTCCTTGGCATTGGCTAGTCGGGATAGCTCATCCGCCACTGAATTTTCATTCCTCGAAATCGAGATATCTTCAAATTCGAAATTGGTTCTGAAATGCCCGCACTATCTCCCGATATTTTTGCAAGCGTGGTTCTTTAATGCCATACTCCCCCGGACTTGGTTGACTATAGCGAGAGTCACTATAAATAGTAACATCCGCAATAGCTAATGCCTTTGACAACCGAAGTCCCGCTATCGTGGCCTCATATTCCGCTTCATTATTACTTGCATCAAATGCGAATCTCAAAGCATATCGAATAATAAATCCCGCTGGACTTTTTAATAGAATTCCAGCGCTGCTCCATCTTTATTACTCGAACCATCCACATATACCTCCCAAGTGGTTGGTATGATGGGATCCTCAATGGTGGGTTCCACCGGTGCAGAGTTTCTACTACAAAGTTGGCTAATGCCTGAGCCTTGATTGCGTTCGGGGCTTAAAACTCACTTGGAACTCACTTAGCTTAACCGACCAGATACCATCCTTCCGGACAAATCAGGTTTGTTAAGAACTTTACTAAGAGGAAAAGTTGTAAATACCTCAATTGGATGAGCCTCAAAATATGGCCTTAGCTTCCTGGCGGCCATCATGAGAGCCGAGCTCGCTTCTCAATCTGCGAATATCTCGTCTCCGCATCTAGCAACACGTGGCTCACATAGTAAATCCCATCGTTTTTATCTTTCTCGCGAACAAGTACCGCACCGACCGCCAAAGGGATGTCGCTAGATATAGCTGTAATATTTCCCCTTCTCCGGTCCGGACAGATCTGGTTGTCCAAGTGCTTCTTTTAATTCCTCGAAAGCTTTCTCGCACTCTTCACCACTTTGCTTCCTTATCGCCCTTCAGTCTTTAAGCGCCTTGAAGAAAGGCAAACATTTTTCTCCGCACTTGGAGATAAATCGATTTAAGGCAAGAACTCTCCCCGTCAAACATTGTACATCCCGAACGGTTTTGGGAGCCTCCATATCAATCGAGCTTGTATTTTGGCAGGATTTGCCTCAATTCCCCTCTCGTGATACCATGAAACCCAAGAATTTGCCCGAGGAGACCCAAAGGCACATTTTTCGGGGTTCAACTTCATTTGATGTTTCCTCGCATCGAGAAAACCTCGCCAAATCTGCAATGTGATTTGCTTTTGTAAAGCTTTTCACCAACATGTCGTCAACATATGCTTCAACATTCTTTCCTATCACCTCTTTGAAAATCTTGTTGACCCTCCGATATGTTGCTCCCGCATTCTTTAGCCAAAAGGCATGACCTTGTAATAATAGCTTTCACGATCAGTCATGAAAGCCGTATACTTCTCATCCTCCTTATTCATAAGGATCTGATTATACTCAGTAGGCATCCATGAAACTTAAAGTTTCATATCCTCGCAGAGCATCTATCAAGAGGTCAATCCGAGGCAACGTAGCAATCTTTTGGGCAAGCTTTGTTTAGATCCGTGTAGTCCGTACACATCCTCCACTTCCCATTCTCCTTTTTCACCATCACCACTTCCAACCAGTTGGGCACTCGATTGGTTCTATGAAACCAGAATTTTAAGTTTTTCAACTTCGTTCCGAACGGCTTCATGCTTTTCAATAGAGAAATTTCTTCTTTTCGTATCACCGGTTTCGCCTTAGGGTCTATCCGAGTTTGTGCTCCAATGGCTCGATCGATCCCGCATGTCCTCAGCCCTGCGAATACATCCTTATTCTCGTTGAAGAAATAACTTCAACTCATCTTTAAACTCTTCCAGCTGCTCGGACCCGACATAAGTAATCTTTTCTCATCCTCGGTACACACCTGGATTTGCTCCAGCTTCTCCACCGGTTCGGGCCTTTGCATCTCTCGTCTCTTCCCGATCATCTCGAACTTCTATGGGGAGGGCAGAAGCCTTCCTCGGACCCTCCTTGTCTTTTAAATAGGCAACATAACACCGCCGAGAGATCTTCCGGTCGGAGGAGACTCGACCGATTCCCATATCGGCCGGGAATTTTATCTTCTGGGGCTTTGTCGAAACAATAGCACCTATCTTGGATAAAGATGGTCGCCCGAGAATCATATTATAGGCTGGTAGTTCTCGAACCACCAAAAATTGATTCGGACGCTTGTTTCTTTAGGAAAACTTCCAATGGAAAGATCCAATCAACCGATCCTTCCGCTACCGCAGATGACCCCGCAAAGCCATATAGGTGTGTAGATGAAGGTTTCATCAAGTCCCGATCCACCTTCAATTTTTGATACACTTCGTAAGAAATTAGGTCAGCCGCAGACTCGTATCAATCAAAACTCTATGCACTTCCCGCCGTGCAATCTCTACCTTGATGACTATAGCATCATCATGAGGTAAACAAACGTCTCTTTCGCCTTCTTCACTAAAGGTGATAGAATCTTCACCATTCAGCTTCTTCCGCTTCTGCGACTCTCCGGCTCCAACAAATTTGGATTTGGTTTTCAGACTCCGAATGATTTGGGCTCTGGCCCCCGAAGATGGTAAGAATCGGTGACCGAGTAGCAGCTTCAATCACCTCCTTGCCTTTTTTAGACTTCGGGGCCTCCCTCGATCGTTCGAACTAACCGAACGATTCCTTTTAGGGGCAGCCGCACGTGGCCCCGTGGCTCCTCCCTTCTCCCCGCTAACAAAACTGGACAGATGTCCCCGAGATATCAATCTTTCAATATCCGCCTTCGATGACGGCAATCATTAGTGTAATGACCATAGTCCTTGTGGAATCGGCAATACTTTTCCCTATCCCGCCGCTCTCCGGGTTTCAAAAGAATTTTAGGCGGCCACTCAAAATATTTTTCCTTTTGAGGATATTCAAAATATCGGCCCGAGGAGCATTCAATGGAGTGTACTCACTTCTACCGGGGATCTTTGGCGCCAAGGTTGGGATCTTCCAACCCGATCGCGAACATTCTTCTTTGGCTTCGCCCGTCAGAGCCTTTTGTTCCTTATTGGAGACTTTATTATCTCCTTGGCGCGCATCCGGAATCTCCATGACTTCAGCTTGCTTCGCATCTCCGTACCAACTCAAAGATAAGTCGTGGGTATATCCCGTAGTAATAACTCCAGGAGTTTCCGATTTGTGAGTCACGTGAATAGAGCGGTTCAGCCACTGCTCATCCAAGTTTTCTATCTCCATCGTCACTTTGTTGAATCTTTTCGAAACTCTCCGATCGATTCGTTCTTTCCTTGTTTGACAAGAAACAAGGTTTCTTCCGTTTCTTAACCCGTATCCCACTCCGGAATCGCCTATGAATTGGCGCGCCAATTCGCAAAGTTTACGATCCTTCCCGAGGGGAGGTTAGAAAACCACTTTTGTGCCGCTCCGCTTAGAGATGAACCGAAAACCCCGCATTAAATTTCATCGAATTACCTCGAAACCGCCATGGTCTCGTTGGTAATAGCCGATGTGAGCTGTTGGATCTCCTGAGCCATCGAATGTTGAGAAGGTAGGCAAACGAAAGTTATGGGGAAACCGATATCCCGCAATTGGCTCAAGAAAGGAGTCTTCCGAATGACCGAGTAAATATCCTCGCTATTCTTCCCTTAGCCAATTGCCCTAACTTCTCATTGATGTTGGCCAATTCTTGACCAATATGGGTCGGGTGATCTTCAGCAATACGATCACGGCCTCGATTAACACGATCATCACGTGCTACTCGATCATCACGAACAGCCCGTCCTTCACGAACGTTTCTCTCGTCACGAACTCGCTCGATCATCACGAACGGTTCTTCCGATGAGGTGAGTGAGTTCTTACCCCAGTATCCAACCTTGTATTTGAATCGCTCGTACTCTCTCGTGGTCCTGTCGAACCGATCGCCTCGCCTTGGTTGATCATCAGTCCTCCGAAGTCCTCGGTCTCCTTCACGGAAATTCTGATCAACATTCCGGTCTTCAGCCATTCTTTGGTCACGTGGCAATGCACGTCTCTCTGAATCGTGTTGATCCGGTTCTTGTGGTAAAACCACTCGTCTGGTGAGGAAGCGGAGTGCTTGGCTCACCTCCAAGAGTTGAATCTTTACCTGATCCAATTGATCTTGGATTGTATCGGGAGGAAGATTACGTCCTCCCCGGCCATCATCCACCTCGATAGGATTTTGGCTTTCCGGGAATATCTGGATTATTCACCCGTGGTATCCGAACACCGGAATTGCGTTGTGCAGCAGTGTCGCTGCTGGATCTAGTCACCATGGCTTTTTCAAGTCTTTCCCACAGACGGCGCCAAATGATGCGTCCAAAATCTGCTCACCCTTGGATCTCCACGTGATGTCCTCGCAAAAACAAAAGCGTCGGATGTGGCCCGACCGCCGGGGTCGGGAGTCCACCTCCGAAGGCTAAGTCGCTTGATGAACTTAATCACAAACGGCTCGCTAGAAGCACAGAGCTAATGAATGAAGAAACGGGAAAGGTGATCTAGATAGCGGGACGCCGATAGTTTGGATCTATCAAGATGTATATGAACTCGAGTCTCGGATAGTATTCTTTTTGATCAATTGATCCGTCCCTCACCTTGTATGGTAGTGAGGTTTATATAGAGTGTACCTTCGAATCTCCTTCGTTGGATGCACTTGAGCCTTCTTCGGGTAGTCGTTGGATCTCATCAATAAGATCCGTTGAGCGATAGACTTCTACTAGTTTGGGCTAGTAGAGGACTCCTGAGATAACCGGTAGGTTATGCGATAGTTATCCCTTTGATGATGATTATCTGCAGCCGTCAGTTTGAGTCTGCTGTCATCAGGGTGATTACCCTAGTTAAGTAAGATTAGGGCACGCTTGCAACAGAGTAATCTTTCTTCTTCAGCAAGCCATCCTCCGGCCCCGGTTCGCTCGGGAGCGATTCGGTTTTCTCCGTCTCGACCGGGGTCGAGGGTCGGACCAGGTATGAACCCGGTCAGATCATAAACTCTCCATATCACCTGGTAATATTGCCCCCCCCCCCCAAAAAAAAAAAAAAGTGCTAATAAAGTAAGCAATGGTCACAATTAAAATCCTTATTAAATTACCTTTAGTAAATTGCAGGATTGCACACTGTAAAGATTCCCATCCGTCATTTTTCCATAATACAAATTAAGGAATTGAAAGAAGAGAAATATTTGGTAAAAGAAAGGAAGAGAAATTGAGAGAATAAAATCTGCACATACAAACCTCATACATAAAAATGAGCGAATGGATTCTAAGGTAAGTTACAGATTGCATGGTTTAGTGGAGCTTAAACTCTGGTTGCATGCTTTAATACTCTAAATTACAGATTGCACACTTTCAAAATTACAATTTGCACACTCTAACATTCCATCTAAGATTCTGTTATATTACCCTCCTTAGAGTCAAATGATATAACTGCCCCAATTGAACCCTCCCATACCCAATCCTTAGGTGGGTGAAAGGATTGTTCCTTCACCCATCTTCTACCTACAGCTCGCCGAAAACCACCCCAACCCCAGCCGGAAAATCTCTCCGCCCACGTCTCTCTCTATATAAAAGATTAGGGCAACGATTTCTTCAAAGGTGGGAACTACAATGTGAGTTTGGTAGATGGGTATAATCTTCCCATGATGGTGGATGTTAGGGGTGGCATGGGTGCCCATGAATAGGTTGGATGCGCCTCAAATTTGAACTAGCAATGCCAAATGGAGTTGAAGGTGAGCAGCAGAGATGCTTATAAAAGTGCATGTGAGGCATTTCGGAGCCTTGAGTACTATTGCAATGGCGCCTTCAATATGGCCACATCTTACCGGCTCTACGAAAAGCAATTGCTGCAAACTCTTGTTCGGCATATACTCATAAACTAAAAATCTTCTTCTTCTCAACCCAGTAACCCTACGTACGGCAATTGAATACTCCCAAGAACTTGCAACTTGGGTATGAAACTTTGTTTCAACTTGCAAGAAGTCGCATCAAGTCTCTTAATTGCAATAGACTTGCCATCACGAATAATACCTCGAAACACCGCACCTAACCCACCTTTCCCAATTGAATTACCATTAGTGAATACATTTGTCGCTGATTTAAGCTCCCTGAATGAGAATCTCAGCAGAAGTGTCACGATCCCGTATTTGAAGCTTAGAGCAGAGGGATATTAGAGGGGAAGATCAACAATTTAGAAGAGGGAATTGGGAAAGAAGAAGAAGAAACGCACAGAGGAAGTTAAGAGATTAAGAATATCATTCTCTATCTTTCAAGTATCTTTCTCAGTACATTTATAGACTAGGGTATCCCTCTAGTCGTATGATTTCTCTACCCCTATATTCTCTCATATTCCCTAACCCAGACCCATGTCTCACAATTACATTCTAACCCCTGACCTTCTTTCAACTACACTTACACTATATCCATGACAAGAAGCGTAGGTTGTCAGCAACAAATTGGGTTACGGATCGATTGGGCTAGGGTTAGGGCTTGGATTTTGGGTGGATGATACTAATGGTAATACACATAGCTGAAATTTCTTTGTTGCATTTTCTCAGAATTTTATTCAGATTTCAGAAAGAACAAGTATGATCAACTGATAGATGGGTGGAAATTGATTGCCCTAGAAACTAAAGATGAACATAATTCTTGAATTCTCGATGAGTGGCTTGCGTGTGTGCGAGCAGGTGAAAGAGAGAGAGAAAGGAGGTTCGTCTAACTGAAAATTATACTGCCCGATTTGAAACTTGTAATCTGCTTCTGAGTTTGACGTTGAAGCTTGTCTTTGGATTTATTGCTTTTATAAAGAGGAGAATGAAAAGCAAGAAACAACAGTTGGGTTCTGTTGGTGCAACCTAGAGGGGGGGGGGTGAATTGGTTGCAACTAGTGGGATGTCTCAATTTTTCGATTTGATTGGAAATACAAGGTAAATTGAAAATTCAAAATGAATTAAACAATAACAATCAACAACAAGACAAGTATTTTATAATGGTTCGACTTTGCAAGTCTACGTCTACTCCTCTTTTGGCCTCAAGAGAGTATTACACTAGTGATTCTCTTTCAATACAATGGGTAGAGATTAAACCCTTTACAATCTTTGTTACGGGGCAAGAACACTCTTTACAATCTTTGTATATCTTAGGGCAAGAGTATCCTCTTCAATCTTTGTTCATGGGCAAGAGCACCCAAACAATTTTTGTTCAATGGCAAGAGCACTCAAAACCAATTCTAGTCTACCTAGACTTAGAATTGAGGACAAGCAATATACAAGAGAAGGATGTCACCTAACAAGAGGTGAGACACTTTACCTCTAGTGTGAGTGTGATGCAATATGAGTATGCTCAAATGGAAATGAATGCACCACCAATGCCTTCAATCACCTCAAGCTTGGTTTCCACAAGCTTGCTTAATACCTTCGTATGTTCTTCAAGGTTGAGTGAGGATGAGAGGCAAAACCCAATTGATTCCTTATAATTTGAGAGCTTGAGAGTACTTGGGGAGTAGTTGATTAATTGGCAAGGTTCAAGGTCTCAAATGGGGTGAGTTGAGCTTATATAGAAGGCCTTTGAGTGCCTTAACCCAACCCCTAATGGATAGAAAACTGACAGATTTTTAGTCTAGATTTCAGTCTAGACGGGCATTCGTTTGAATCAGATGGAGCTCCGTCTGAAAAGTATCCATAAAAAAAGTAGTTGTTAAGGCATACTTTAAACCAGACGCACATCCGTCTGGCTTTCAATTTCCAGATGGATTTTCGTCTGGCCAGATGGAAATTCCGTCTGGCACTTTGTGACTAGATGAACTACCGTCGGGCACTTTGTGACCAGACGGATTACTGTCTTGATTAGACGGACGTTCGTCTACAACACAAAGTGCATATATAGTAATGTGCATTCAGGGAGTTGATTGGGTTTTTGGTATTTATAGCCAACCCTAAGCCTCATATACTTTCCTAACATGTCTTAGGTCAGTCTAATGACATGATATGTGTATACTTGAGTGCAATTACATATGGGTGTACATGAAGTGACTTAAGTCTTAATTTGCTAAGTCTTCTTGCTTGAGCTTAAATTAATGATCATTGATGTTCTTGAGTTTTCTTGTACTCCATTCTTCATGCTTATCTTGACTTAGACTTCATGTCTATCTTGGCTTGGTCTTGGCCTTGACTTTAGACATCCGGTGAGTTTGGTCCAAAGAGTTGGATTTGGTCAACTTACTTCCATAATAACTAAACGATCACAACTTGATATGGACATTAGTAATTTCGTGTTTGTTATCATCAAAACTAATGGAGGCTGATGTGGCAATGCTGACATGGTATTTTGCAATAGATTCTAATCGTGCCGATGAAGACCCAAATTAAAATTTCCGAGAGAGATATATTTTCCAACAGGGGATGGTGGGCAGAGAAATTTTCTAGCCAGGGTGGTTATAGGCGAACTGCAGGTAAAAGATGGGTGAATCTTCACCCACCTAAAGGTTGGGTATGGGAGGGTTCAGATGGGGGTACTTATGTCATTTGACTCTAATGAGGATAATATGATCATTTTACTCATAACTTAACATAATCTTAGATGGAATATTAAAGTGTGTAACTTGTAATTTTGGGGTTTGAATCATGCTGTTGACCACGAATTACAGGGGTCCTTACAGGGTTAGGGTGATGGAGTTTATTTTTTTTAAATATTTTATTATTTTTTACTTGTGGATCCTACATAATTTGTAGTTGTAACACCCTCTCCCCGTCAGAGGAGATGATCCACAATCATAATTTTCAGAATGTGCAGTCTGTAATTTAGGATACTGAAGCGTGCAATTCAAAGTTTAAGCCTCACTAAAGCGTGCAATCAGTAATTTACTCTTAATTCTATTAACTGTCGAGCCAAAATATCGGATTAAGCTCAATTATTATTTGTCTTCTACTAGAATTTAGGTTTCTTGGTTCACAAGGAATGTGAACTCCTTTTCAACAAATAATCGGGTAATTGCAATGAAATCCCTCTTACACAAGAAATAGAATCGTATCCTTTGACCCAGAAAACTTTCAATTGCATCCCCTTGAAGTTTCCTATCATTAAAAACATATTTTACTCTTCTTCTTTACTGGATCTATGGTTAGAGACTTAGGGTTAAAGTAGCTATCCTGCCGCTTTAATTTGCCAAATCACCGTACGGATTTTGTAAATTTGATTTTGATCTAAGGTTAGTTATAACCACTCAATGCAACCCTAGGAAAAGGAGAATCCAAATCTCCCTCCAGCTGTGGATAGATTGTGTGATATTTGCATGATTGCATCTTAAAATCTGCATATGCACATTTACATTATATTGGAAAGATTGAAATATAACATCTATGCGAGTAGAGAAATCGTTATCAACCTAAAGGAGAGCTGCATGGACAAAGAAGCTATGGATGCTGATGATTTCTACTAGGGGTGCAAGTTTGGCCCTGGCGGCCCTGACCCGCCCTAAGCCCGCCCTGAGCCCGAATAGGGCTTGGGCTAAAGATTTTGGCCCTAAGGGGGGTTAGGGCCAAAATATTCTGGCCCTGAACTAGGGCCAAGGGCGGGCCTGGGATTACTCTCTGGCCCGCCCAGCCCATCCCGGCCCGTCCTTGATTTTTGGCCCTGACCCAGGCCCTGATTTTGGCCCTGATTTTGGCCCTGATCTTGGCCCTGATTTTGGCCCTGATCTTGGCCCTGATCTTGGCCCCGACCCGGCCCTGATTTTGGCCCTGATCCTGGCCCTGATTTTGGCCCTGATCTTGGCCCTGATCCTGGCCCTGATCTTGGCCCTGAACCTGGCCCTGATTTGAGTCTAAAGACTCTGGACCCTCCACCCACATGGAGAGGAATTAATTGTAATACATATAGGTGGATACTTGACACGTGTCAAATTTTAGAAACATGATCATGTTCTGTAGAAAATTAATAAAAATAAATTATAACCTCATTCCAATATAATAAGCATCTATTTGATTTTGGCCCTGATCCTGACCCCAATTTTGGCTCTAATCTTAATATTAATTTGACGATTATCATGAACTACAGTACTAGATTTTTACCCTGATCTTCATACTAACATTGATATGAGTCTTGATTTTGACATTTAGTCACTTTGATCATATTAGACTATAAATTCACTTTTTATATTATTTCTAAGGTAATTTTTATTTTTCCAACAAAGTCATTTTTAGTTCAATAAAATATTGATTTTGTTTTTTGACTAAGGTGAGATAATATATTATAAATAATAAAAACTATTAAATAAATAATTAATATCTAACAAATCTATACCCCAACTTCCCATCATGAATATCTAACAAATCTACTGTGATATTTCAAAAAAATATATTAAAAACATATAGCTATGTTTGTAACTAAAACATCATTTTCTTTAACTATGGAAAAAAATTTTTGTTGAATACTAAAGTATCGTCGATTTACTTGTTAACAAGGTTTTGAATATGATTTTTTTTGTATTGAATAAAGATATCAATTTATTGAATAGTTGTGAATGAAAACATACCTACCTACAGCTTAAGTTCTTGACTTTGAAGATAAAATTTGCATTTATCAGATTCCTTTTGAATTCTGAATCTCTGATGTTTCTAAGTTTACAAAAGGAGTTTGTGTGACATTCTCTATAATTGACTTGACTTTCAAATATGCCTAAATTTAATTACAATTCTTCTCTCTACTTATTCTATTTCATGAATAATTTTAACTCTTTGCTACTGGAGAAAAACCAAAGGAAAAAACAGAATAAAAGAGAGTGAGAGAGAAACTTGGGGGAAAGACAAATTGGAAATTTGGAATGAAGTTTGACCATTGTCTTAGAAGCTACAAATTAATTGAGAATTGAGATAAATCTTTTTCTTTTTCCCTTCGAGCTTACATATAATAACCATAATTTTCATCGAATAGCAAATTTAAAAACCCTATAAATTTGGATTTCTCTATTTCTCTAAAATCTAAATGGGTATAAATAGTTAAATACATATTGAATATAAGTTTTGGATTATTTGCTGACATCTTTACTATTTTATTTTCCAGAACTAAGTTTGGAATTTAAGTATTTAATTACTTTAATATGTATTTTAATTACTACCTGTCTTACATTTGATATTTACGACCAAAGATATGGCCAATTAAAGCTACGGACAAGGCCAATTAGGGCTAATCAAGGCCAATCGGGGTCGGGGCCAATCGGGGCCGGGGACAAGGGCCAATAAGAGCCAATCGGGGCTAATCGGGGCCAACCCTCCCGGCCCAATTAGGGCGGAATGGGCTTGGCTGGCCTGTAGGGCTAGGGGACAGGGCCAATCGGGGCCAATGGGGGCCAATCAGGGCTAATCAAGGCCAACCCATCCCGACCCGGCCCAATTAGGGAGGGAATGGGCTTGGCTTGGCCCTGTAGGGCTTAGGGCCGTGGACAATAATCATTGGCCCTGAACTAGGGCCAGAGCGGGAATGGGCTCAATTTAACCATATAGGGCTAGGGTTGGGATTGCAAAAGCCCGGCCCAGTTGCAACCCTAATTTCTAGTGGAGTCTGGTTATCTATTCAAGATTTGGAAACCATCATTCACTTTGTTGTCCTAAAGCCATCCGTTTTTGTTTTTGTTTTGTTTTTGTTTTTGTTTTTTTTTTTGTTTTTGTTTTTTTTTTTGTTTTTGTTTTTTTGTTTTTTTTTTTTTTGTTTTTTTTTGTTTTTTTTTTTTTTTTCAAAAAAGTAAAAGGAGTAAGATATCTTTTGTTTGAAAAACAATTTGGCTTTGGTTTTTCTTTTTAATGTCTTGTAAGGTATGTGGAGCCTATATATTTAGCATGGTAATTGTACTTTAGGCACAAAAATGCTTTAATGTGTCTCCTAATTTTTTAAAGAGTTTTTTATGCATATGACTTTTTAGTGGACCATAAATTAATATTGGGTTCCCTTAATGTAATATATTACCTGTGAGTCTCAACCAAATGATGTGGATCAATTATACTTCTGGATCCGACTGAGCCTCCTCTCGTATCCGGGACGATGAGTCCTGCAAGAAAGGTTAGATGCGGGCCGGCTCGTGTGCCGGGCAGCCGCCTCCGATGGCAAAGTCAGATAATGAACAGAGTGAGGTCTCGTGCAAAAGCTACACAAGATTATACTCAAAGTGTATTGGATTGCTTACCAAGGAGGTGCATCCCCTATCTTATACTGATTAACTTACCTTATACGTGTTTGGTAAGTCTGCCCGACAGGAGCTATCGTATCTCTTGGGATTACGCCTTTCTGTCATTAGCCCCATGCAATCGTTGATGGAGTTGACTTTCTTAAGAGAGAAAGGTTACCATATTGGTTTGAGTGTTCGTTGCGCCTTGGTCAACTTAGTCGGCTATGTCCCGATAACATGCAAAGCCCAATTCGGGTATAACTTGATGGACAAGGGGACAAGTATAGGTCAGTCGTATAATGCGTTCGGGTCATACCCGATTATGTATGAAACTTCCGTATCATAAGCCCCCTATCCCGGTCGTTGTTCACAACATGCGGGATAGCAAGGAAGTGCCGGTTATCCACGATTGAAGTAGCAATCGAGTATAATCCCGACTGTATATAGGAATGATACCCCTTTCAGAGCTACCAAGTTCCTGAGAGAGTAGTGGCTATCCATGCCTGAGGTGTCAATCGAGCATTATCCCGAGTGCACATAGAGTCGGGAGTGGGAGACATTCTTGCTTGAGGACAATTTCCAATGCCCGATTTGACCGTCTTATCCCAATCATTACTTTGTTCGGGAAAAGGTGGATGTTCTTCACACATAAGCTTTGCTTTAACCAATGAATGAAAGAGCAAACTTTTGCCCCGAGAGTCGTTTCTCATTACTTGGGTAATGAGGTAGTACTTAACTTGGGTGCATTAAATGCCTGCAATGAAGTGACCAGCCGTCAGCCGTTAACGGCTTTCCTCGAGTTCCTCGTCCAATCTAAGTGTGACACGTCAAATAGCTATGCGTAGGCTCATAATGAGCGCTTCGGGGAGACAAACCGTCTTCATTCTCGAACTGTCGATCATCAATGGATGTAACCGTTCGATCTGGAAATGTAACGCCTCTTCCGGCAGTATAAATGGAGACCTTCCTTCTTCACTGTTGACTTACTATTTCCTTTGCTCTCCACTAAGAAGCGCTCCCGATTAAGCTCTCCAAGTCTTCCAAGTCTTCAAGTAGTAAGTTCTTTTTTCTTTCTTATGGCCCTGAGGAAGTATAAGGTTAAGGGGCCAAAAGTGAGTTTGAGAGGTTTTAGATTTAAACCTAAGGTTCCCATTCCTGTGTATCGGGAAAGACGTCGTCGGGATGAGGGATATGCTAGTGAAGGTGATAGTGATCAGACCAAAAAGTATAATTTGACCGGGGAGCGTCTAAAAGACCTTCATGAGCAATCCTCAGATGAGGAACGATCTAGCTACTGTCGTAGCTCCACCAAAGATGATGATCCTCGGCTTCTTGAAGAAATACACGAGATGTTTTGTAAGGATAAGGAACAACAAGAAGCTCAGACCCAGGTCGTTCAATCTGCTCAAGATGAAGTAGAGGCCATTCCCAGCGTTGAATCTTGGGAGGGTCCCGATCAGGGTTCAAACTTAATCCTGCCACTGCCTCTGATTTTGCCACTCCTTCCGCTCAGAGTGCTTTAAGACCCGAGTCCACTGCTACTTCTCGGGATCCTCCAGTTTTATCTTCTCAAGCTTTCATGCGAACAGACGTTCCCTCCATGTCCCGAGTGTCCAGTAGGAAAGCCCCACCATGTCCACCTTTTCAGCGTCCCAGTGGTTTTCGGGGAGCTATTCCCCGTAAGCCAGATCGTAAAATGTTGGATCCTGCTGCCTTGGCATTGGCTAAATCCTAGCCCTTAAGTCCTTGGCATGTTGATTTTGTTCAGAATTCCTCGGGACCAGAGTTTTACCTTTGTTCCTTCTTTGTTGAGGATTTAGATAGGTTTATGTCCAGCTTTGGTATACCCGAGGGATACCAAGTTATTCTCCTGACTGATAGTTAGAGGGTGAACAATCCACTTAGGCGATTTTATCCCTTGTACTACGATGCCTTCATCGGGGGGCTGCGTCTCCCTTTGCACTATCTTTTCGTTGATGTGCTAGATCACTACGGGCTTAGCCCGTCTAACTTGAGCCCGAACAGTTGGCGAATCATGATCGGGTTCGTCGGCTTCTGCCATGCTTTGGGAGTCTTCTCGACCTTCGGCTTGTTTCATCATTTTTATTCTCTTCATCCTCACAGCCAACGTGGTTGGTTTTTTCTTTCGAAAATAATTTCCTCCTCCTTTCAGGGAAACTTTCTTTTGAAAGATTCTCTCCCATCCACCTGCTCCCGAGCCTTTCCTTACTCAGTTCCAGGAAGTGCCCAAGGAGAAAATTGAATGTTTAAATACCCCAATCGTCCTATATCCCGAGGAGGAAAAATATGTCGGGATCATTAACCATGTGGATGATGATGAATTTGCAGTCCATGGGTATTCCATGGAGTATGAGTCAGTGCTTCAGATATGGGGTTTCTCCCTGAGTAAGTTTTTGTTTCTATTACTTTTCCTTTGTACTTACTATGCTGACCTGATTACATCTTCTCTGTTTCGCAATGAGTCACAATATCTCTGAGGATGACCTAATGGCTATGGCCCTCGGGAAGATGGACGAGGCCCGAAGAAGAAAACCTGTAACAGCTAACAAGTCCTCGTCCTCTAGAGTTTTGAAAACCAAAGCTCCCACTCAGGGTTCTGTGCCAGCCAAGGTTTCTGCACCCAAGGGCCAGGCTACTGAGGCGGCGGCTGTGACAGTCGGGGTTGAGAAGATCCCCAAAAAGAAAGCTCCTTCTTCGGGAGCTGAAAAATGAAAGGCGGATGGGATTCCTCGTCTTCCAAAGAGGGTTCGTATCGACGAGCCTACACGTGAAGTTGCGCCTTCTTCCTCTGCCGGAGATCCCGGCTTCAATACTGTTTTTAGCAACTCGGGATATGCCGAGCAATGGCTGAATCGGGCCACTAATGATGCTGATCAGGTGTACTTGCAAAATCTCCCGAATAGGGAGTTTTTCGCGGAAGGATTTAGGTAACTCTTATCCTAAGTTCCTCTTCCCCCCCCCCTTTTTTTTATTCTTCGTGTAACACTTCTTCTTTAGATATGTGGCCGGGGCGGTCCATATCTTTTCCGAGTCTCTTCGCAGGGCTCGGGACCAGGCCAATCAGTTAGCACTGGCCGAGCAGCTCCATGGGGAGTCAAACGTTTGGGTCAGTACTGCCATTACTCGAGCAGAAGAGGCAGAGAAGAAATTGAAGGAGGCCGAAGAAAAAATGGCCAAGTTTAAGAAGGAGAGGGATGACTTTTCCTTTGTATTTACCTTTGCAAAGGTAAATACAAAGGAAAAGTCGGTGATCTTGAGAAGAAGCTCGGGAAAGTTACCGAAGACTTGAGGGCATTTGAGGCTCTCTTGGCGGATGAGAGGAATGAGAATGCGCAGTTAAGGGACGAGCTAGTAGAATTGAAGTCCTCGGGAGCGCAAATCTTCAGGCGGGATGTGCTAGAATCATAATTTGAGACCGAGGAGTTCAAAAAGTTATCGTTGGCCATTGCTACTCCCGCCTTCAAAAGAGGATTGCGTATAGCTTTCAAGAAGGCACTAGAGCAGACAAAACTCCCTCGTCCCAAGGAGCTGGAGAATCTTTTGGACCCTATGATATATGATGAGCTCAAGCTTCCACGACCAGAAGGTCTTCCCGAACTTGAATTCTTCCCCTTCCCGGTTGCTACTGATTATATCGATCCTTGCCTCAACCCCATCCCGAGGAGGAAGTGGAAGAGGAAAATGAAGAGGGAGCAGGGAATGAGGAAGAGACTAGGGATTTTGAGGAAGACGCTGAGGATGTCGGTCCAGAGAAGTCTTTTGCTGAGGAAGGAGTTAGGAATTCCCCAACTAATACTGCTGCTGATACTCAGGTGTCCACCGATGGATTGGTTGAGCCTGGTTGCTTCGAGGACCTCCCCGCAAGCCCTTCCGTGAAGATTGACTGAATATTTCCAAATCTTTTGTTTCCCGACTCATATGTCTTTTCGAACAATTTAATATTTTTTGTGAATGAATGAATTGTTCTTTTGTTGCCTTTGTCATGCGCGGCAGCTTTTTTGTAAACCATTCGGGATTGAAGTAACTAAAGACTTCAAGGGTATTTAGGAATAACCCGAGGATGATTGCCCTCTTAACGAAAGACGCTAGTCCTTAATATAGGTGTAAGTAGACAACGGGAAGGACCCGAGTAAACTTTATCTTTTTTGGAAAAGATGTAAGTCCTTTTCAAAGGTGCAAATAACAAGCGAGAAGGACCTGGTTTTAACTTTATAAAAAGTGCTAGTCTTTAAAAAAGGTGTAAGTAGACAACGGGAAGGACCCGAGTAAACTTTATCTTTTATGGAAAAGATGTAAGTCCTTTTCAAAGGTGCAAATAACAAGCGGGAAGGACCTGGTTTTAACTTTATAAAAAGTGCTAGTCCTTAAAAAAGGTGCAAATGAACGGGAAGGACCCGGTTCAAACTTTATAAAAAGTGCTAGTCCTTAAAAAAGGTGCAAAATAGATCGGGATGAACCCGTGTGGATCTTAAAAAAGATAGTCATTGATAGAATTTTCTCAGATTGGTGGAGTTCCATGACTGATCAATCGGTTTTCCCGAAGTTGAGTCTTTCAACCGGTATGCTCCTGGTCTCGTTTCTTTGTCTACCAGGTAAGGTCCCTCCCACGTTGGAGTCAATTTCCCTTGATTCCTTGGATCCAAAGCTCCAGTTCTTCTTAGTACCAGATCTCCCGATCGGTACCTTCGACTTTTGACCCGAGAGTTGTAGTGCTGAGCTACTCTTTTTTGGTACAACTGATTCCTTTGTTGTGCCCTTGTTCGGACTTCTTGCAAAAGGTCTAAGTTCTCCCTTAGGCCCCGGTCATTTTGACTTTCATCAAAAATGTCGTATCATAACGACCCGGCCAACACTTCTACGGGAGCTAAGGCTTCAGTTCCATAAGCCAGGCAGAATGGAGTTTCTCCAGTCGGGGTTCGTACAGTGGTCTTGTATGACCATAGAACACTCGGGAGCTCCTCGACCCATTGTGCTCGATTATCCTCCAATCTCTTCTTAATCCCGTCTAGAAGTGTTCTGTTGGTGACTTCTACTTGCCCATTGCTCTGAGGGTAGGCAACTGAGGCGAACCGATGTTCTATGTGGTACCGCTTACAGAAGGATTTAAATCCTGCTCCTTCAAACTATTTTCCATTGTCTGTTACCAGGATCCGAGGTATCCCGAACCTGTATATAACTTTTTCTTCGAAAAACTTTTCCATCTGTTTTTCTGTAATGGAAGATAAAGGTTCAGCCTCGACCCATTTTGTGAAGTAGTCTATGGCAACCACCAGGTACTCCCGACTTCTCGGAGCCTTCGGTAATTTTCCGACTAAGTCCATTCCCCACATTGCGAATGGTGTTGGGCTTGAGATAGGCATCATGGGAACTGCTGGTACTTTCGGAATGTTGGCATGCTTTTGACATTGTTCACATTTGCGAACATACTCGATAGTGTCTTTTTGCACAGTAGGCCAGAATATGCCCGAGTGCAATACCTTTTGTGCTAATGCCTTTCCACCCATATGTGAGCCGCAAATGCCCTTGTGAATCTCTGCTAAAGCATAGCATGCTCGGGAAGGTCCAACACATCTCAAGAGAGGTTCAGTGAATGACCTTCTATATAGTTGGTCTCCGATGATGGTGAACCGAGCCGCCTGGTTTTTGATTCTTTTGGCTTCTTTTGGATCATTTGGGAGGACATCATCCCGAATATATTGAACCAAAGGTGTTGTCCAGTCGGGCTCGTTACTGATTTCAAAAGTTTTTATCTCCTGGATACTCAGGCTGCTTAATTGTTCAATATAAACTGCCGAGTCCAAATTTTTGTAATTTGCCAAGGATAGCCGGGAGAGTTCATTTGCCTTTTCATTCTCCTTCCTGGGTATCTGTCGGTAAGTTACCCGATCGAAGTAGACCCGGAACTGTTCAACCTTGACTAAATACTTAGCCATTCTCTCGTCCTTTGCACTGTACTCTCCCTTGATTTGGTTGACAACTAGTTGGGAATCACTTCTGAATTCTAATTCCCGAACCCTGAGTGCTCGGGCTACATGTAAGCCTGCTATGACAGCTTCGTACTCGGCTTCATTATTTGAAGCCTGGAAATTGAATCTTATAGCATAGCTAATTGTGAAGTCCTCGGGGCTACTGAGGGTCAAACCCGCTCCGGATCCTGAAACACTACTTGAGCCATCAACGTGCAGAATCCACAAGTTTGATGTTTCAGTAGAGGCTGTTTGATTTTCCCTTTGTGGTAGGGTGTTTTCTACAATGAAATCAGCCAGTACTTGAGCTTTTATGGCCATTCTTGGTTTGAACTCGATCTGGTATTCACTGAGCTCCACTGCCCACTTGACCATTCTCCTGGCCACATCAGGTCTTTGAAGTATCTTTTTTAATGGGAAGTTGGTCGGGACTATTATCGGATGTGCCTGAAAATAAGGCCTTAACTTTCGTGATGCTACAAGAAGCGTCAAAGCCTATTTATCAATGTCCGGGTACCTTGTTTTAGTGTCTATGAGTACATGACTCACATAATAGACCGGGTTCTAAATGGTTTCCCCTCTCACAAGTACAGCACTAACTGCAGTTAGTGAAATAGCAAGGTAAACTGTGAGAGTTTCCCCGGTTATTGGTCGGGCTAAAACAGGTGTTGTCCCGAGTGATGTTTTCAATTGTTCAAATGCTTGTTGGCATTCTTCTGTCCAAGTGATTGCTCCCAAACTGGATGTAGTTTTCAAAGCTTTGAAAAAAGAATTGCATTTTTCTCCCGCTCGGGAAATAAACCAGTTCAATGCGGCTACCCTTCCTGTCAGGCATTGGATTTCCTTTATCGTGACAGGTGGTGCCATCTCGATCAGTGCCTGGATCTTTTCTGCGTTGGCTTCTATTCCCCTTTGTGAAACCATGAACCCGAGGAACTTTCCTGATGAAACCCCAAAAGCACACTTTTTTTTTCAGGATTCAAACGCATTTGGTACGTTCTTAGTACATCAAAAGTTTCTTCCAAGTCTGCCAAATGCCTTGCCTGAAACAAACTCTTCACGAGCATGTCATCAACGTAAACTTCTATGTTCTTCCCGATCTGTTGTTGGGAAATTTTGTTTACTGTTCTCTGATAAGTGGCCCCTACATTTTTTAGACCAAAAGGCATCACTCTGTAGTAGTAGCTCTCCCGATCTGTCATGAATGAGGTATGCCTCTCATCATCATGACTCATCAAGATCTGATTGTATCCCGAGTAAGCGTCCATAAAGATGAGGACTTCATGCCCAGCAGTTGCATCGATCAGAAGGTCAATCCTCGGGAGAGGATAACAGTCTTTTGGGCAGGCCTTGTTTAAGTCTATGTAGTTGGTACACATTCTCCATTTTCCATTCGCCTTTTTGACCATGACTATGTTGGCCAGCCAGGTTGGAGATTCAATCGGTTTTATGAAACCCGATTTTTCCAACTTTTCTACCTCGACCCTGATTGCTTCATGCTTCTCTATTGAGAAGTTTCTTTGCCTTTGGATGACCGGGGTAACATCCTTTTGTATCCAGAGTTTATGCTCTGCTACCCTCCTGTCTATCCCGGGCATGTCACTTGCCGACCATGCAAGGATATCTGCATTATCACATAAGAACCGAGTAAGTTCTTTTTTGAAGTTTTTTGGTTGCTCCGAACCGATAAATGTTCCTCTGTCGGGAAGAGATTGATTGAGTTGTATTCTTTCCAGTTTTTCTACTGGCTCAGCTCGCTGCATGTTATCTTCATCCTGGTCATCTCGGACTTCAACATTCAGAGCGGTCCCCGAATTCTCTGGCCTTCGTTTTTCCTTCAAGTAATTGGTGTAGCACTGTCGGGAAGTTGATTGATCTGAACAACATTCCCCTACTCCAGCCTCGGTCGGGAACTTTAGTTTCATGTGCCTAGGGGATACGACTGCCTCAAGTGCATTGAGTGTCGGATGTCCTAGGATCACATTGTATGCCGACAGATCCTTTACAACCATGAAGTTGACCCGTACCAGTGTGTCTCGGGGTGACTTCCCGATCTTTAGATCCAAATGGATTGTTCCTTCAGCCACTGTGGAGGATCCTGTAAAACCATACAATGGAGTCGATGACGGGGTTAACAAATCATCAGCCAACTTCAATCTTTTGAAAGCCTCGTATGAGATCAAGTCAACGGATGATCCTGTGTCAACCAAGACTCGGTGAACCTCCCGATTAGTTATTTTGACCTTGATGATTATCGCATCATCATGTGGTGCTACAACACCGTTTAAGCCCGCATCCGTGAAAGTTATTGGTTCGGGGCATGCTGAATTTTGTCTCTTTTTAGGCAAATGAACAGCTCCCAAGAACCGGGCCCTTCGCTTCGCCCTCCTGATTGACTCGACAGTCGGGCCTCCCATAATCACGTATATGGATGTTTCTTCTCGATCTACTTTCTCCTTTCCCTTGTCTGCTTTTTTAATGGCCTCTTTAGGGCTTGGTAATCGGGCTCTTTTCTTTGATTCTGGTGAATAGGTACGGGACTTTCTCGAGTCCCTTACATATTGACCAAGTTTGCCTTGCTGGATCAGTTTCTCGATTTCTGACTTCAGAATCCGACAACCATCTGTGTGGTGGCCGTAATCCTTGTGGAAACGACAATATTTTGTCATATCCCGATCTTCCGATAGTGAACGTAACTTCTCGGGCCACCTTAAAGATTTCATGTCCCGGGTGTTCATCAGGATCTCTGATGGCTTTGCGTTAAGGGGGGTGTGATTCACTCGAACCAGATCACATTTCCACTTACCTTTAGATCCCTGATTTCTACCGTTCGGTGAACTTTCATCCACATCTCGATCTGATCTTCTGTCCCGATCGGCTTTTACCCGAGCGTTTATAACTTCATAAACGCTGGTTTGCTTCTGACATTTGTGTAACAGTGTCCCGTACGTTTTGGGTTTATCTGTTAGCAAAACTTCCAGAAGTCTTTGATGAGTGATGCCACTCCAAAGTGCACTGTACGCAACTTGATCATCAAGATCCTCGATCTCAATGGCAACCTTGTCGAATCGTTCCAGATAATCCTGAATGGATTCGCTTCTTCCTTGCCGTATGGCAAATAGGCCATCAGACGTCTTCTTACTCCCAATTGCGCTTTGGAATCGAGCTATGAACTTTCGAGCAAGCTCCCGGAAGTTGTTAATGGATCCGGGTTGCAAGCTGCTAAACCACTTAATGGCTGGCCCTTTAAGTGAAGCCGGAACGTTCTGCAGAGCAATTCATCCTCCCGACCTAGCACGGTCATTACTGACTTAAAGTAGCTTATATGCTCCTTCGGGTTCATCTTTCCCTCGAACGGGGTGAATGTGGGCATGATGAAATTTCGTGGAAGAGGCATGTTCATAATCTCATCCGAGAAAGGTTCTTGGTCAACCACGTCCAGATCCTCATCGTGGTCTCGATCCTCCAATTTTTGCTCGACCTCCGCTACTCGCCTTCGGAGTCGATTT
This sequence comes from Hakea prostrata, assembly GCF_041222555.1. Taxonomy (NCBI): domain Eukaryota; kingdom Viridiplantae; phylum Streptophyta; class Magnoliopsida; order Proteales; family Proteaceae; genus Hakea; species Hakea prostrata. The sequence goes on from NC_142602.1 coordinate 72,217,061, forward strand.
TGCCTTGCTTTATCTTTGTCAGATTCAACAGGTTCCTTCCTTCGTTGGTGAATAGTCGCTTCTTCTCTTCGGGGATGTACCCGAGACGTGGATGCTCTCGAACGTGAAGGCTGAGGTTGGCTTTCCCCTTGGTGTTCGACCTCCTCCCAACGACTCCTTTGGGGTAGAGATCCCGTCTTGGATGGTACCGAAATACGATCCAATGCACTGATTCTTGTTCCGTTAGGATTCGTCTGGCGATTGTTTCGGTCGGGACGAGTTTCTTTTTGTTCTCGAGTTTGTCTAACTCTCGGGATAGGCCTTGCTTGTCGGGAGCTTCTTATCGTCTGGAAGGCTTTTATCAACCTTCCCGCCTGAGTGTTGCATCTTGGTCCTTGTTCGACTCCAATTTGATGGACCAAATTACGCAACACACCTTGCATCTCGAGCATCCCCTTTCTGATTTCATCTACATCTGCTACAGTAGCATTGCCCTGGGGACCCTTTGAAGTTCCTTTGCCATTTGGATCTTCAAGAACTAGGTTGTCCTGGAGTATTTCTTGCTCTACTCGGGTTGAAGGGTCAACCCCCTCCTCGAGGATTGTTCGATCATCCCTGGTGTTTTCTTGTTGGGAAAGTCCGATGACTCGTCTTACCATGACTTCAGAGTTTTGTCGTTCCCACAAACGACGCCAAACTGATGCGGATCAATTATACTTCTGGATCCGACTGAGCCTCCTCTCGTATCCGGGACGATGAGTCCTGCAAGAAAGGTTAGATGTGGGCCGGCTCGTGTGCTGGGCAGCCGCCTCCGATGGCAAAGTTAGATAATGAACAGATTGAGGTCTCGTGCAAAAGCTACACAAGATTATACTCAGAGTGTATTGGATTGCTTACCAAGGAGGTGCATCCCCTATCTTATACTGATTAACTTACCTTATACGTGTTTGGTAAGTCTGCCCACAGGAGCTATCGTATCTCCTGGGATTACGCCTTTCTATCATTAGCCCCATGCGATCGTTGATGGAGTTGACTTTCTTAAAAGAGAAAGGTTACCATATTGGTTTGAGTGTTCATTGCGCCTTGGTCAACTTAGTCGGCTATGTCCCGATAACATGCAAAGCCCAATTCGGGTATAACTCGATGGACAAGGGGACGAGTATAGGTCAGTCATATAATGCGTTTGGGTCATACCCGATTATGTATGAAACTTCCGTATCACAAACTAACACTATTAGTTACTGTTAAGTATTTTCAAATTTCAAACTTAGAAGGACCAAAATGCCTCTTAGGTTATTTAATACGTTGATAAGATTAGAATACCTCAATATTCTATTGTTATCAATCTATAGGTGGGTGGCGGAATTCTCCTTCACCCATTATCCTCTTCATTTGCCTTGTCGGAACTACTTCTCCACAAAAGAAAAAGAAAGAAAACATAAAATACCACCACGGTTAGTGTGAGGGGGGAGGGGTGGAGTTGGAACAATCTTTGAAAGGGAGTATTAAATAATTAAAAGAAAAACCTCATTCTTTTTCTTTTTTCCTGTTTTTTTTCACCCCTAGAAATGGAGCACCAGTGAAAAAGTGACATGCAAATCACATCACTGTTTAGAAATATTTGGGTTGGATTAATCAATTCAAATACGAATCCATCTGGTCCGTCTCCTAATTCTGAAAAATATTATGTGGACTGGTTGATTTCAAGACAATCTAATTTACTTATCTTAAGAAGGCGCCGTATCGACCAAAAGAGGGGTTTCAAGGAGCCGACGACCGCTAGATGGGTAAATATGGTGGTGTAATTTTATTTTATTTTTGTGCTTTTCAACAAGGTGATTTCCTACAATAGTTTTGGCGTGGTTCCAGGGGGTGGAGGAAGAAGATAGGTGAAAGGATTCCTCCTTCACCTACCTATTTTGTTAGTAACTGATAAGGAAAGAATAAATAAACTTAAACCAGTTCGGTTTGAGCACAATTCGACCAGCTCGGAATCAAACCAGTTCGGTTTGAGCCTAGTCCAACTAGTTTGGATCACGTTAAACCGATCAGGTCAATGTCGGTCGTATAAGTACAAAGGCTGAATAATAAGGTAAATCTGAATAAGATTCTAGCCAAAGAAGCAGTATTCAGTCATGACTCAACTACTCATGTTTGAGTAGGACTCAATGACTAAGAGTTGGATCACAACCTAAATAAGGTTTGAGTCTCACTCAAAACTCATACATAGAAAACCTATAAAAAGGTAAGGGAGCACAAGAGAAAGGTACGCTGAATAGAACTATCACTATTCGTATTATTATTGTTCATTACTTTCTTGCCTTCCTTAGTCGAATTCCTAACTAGATCGTCGGAGGTGAAAAATCGACCTCCACGGTAAAGCTCATCCTTGCAGGTTCAATCGGCTGAAGGGACGAACAGGATTGTGCAGCAAAAATTGGCGCCGTCTGTGGGAAACTCTGATCAAAAAGCTATTATGAAGACGAGATCAGGTTTGGTAATCGAAGATGGGTCTGACGAAGAAAAGGAGGTCAGCCAAGGCAACTAGGGGGCATTCCAAACCTCCCACGAATGGAGAAAATTCCCGAACTCCAGATTCAGCAAGATCCTCCAACTCTTTCAGATCCTCAAGCAAGTCAATACGCGACAATGCATCAAATTGTCGAGGTTCAAAAAGAACAATTTGCGATGAGAAAAGAAATCTCATCCCTAAGCGAGTTGATCAGGACGGCCATGCAACACGTAATTGCTCCCCACACAGACTCTCAGAAAAACCGAAAAAGTCCCGAAGGGAGCAGGAGTGACCGACCACCCGTGATCGACCAGATACATCAACGATCTCAAAAGGAGTTGCAGAGAGAGGCAACACCTCGAAAGAAGCTATTCCAGAGAAGAATCCTCTAGTCGACGAAGACGGAAATCGAGGAAGCAGCACAGATCCAGCAAAAGCTTCAAAGGACAAAAAGAACCATAATGGTTCAAAGAAGCGGGATGAAGAGATGAACAAGCGCATCACCGACCTTAACGAAACAGTCAAAAAGCGCTAAAGCTTGGAAAAGACGAGCTATACGCCATTTTGAAAGAAGATCCTTTCATCAAAAGCGTCTCGAAAGCAGAGATGCCAATAGGTTTCAAATGCCCGACCTTCAAGGCATATGACGGATCGAAGTGTCCTAAGCATCACATCACCCATTATAAATCTATCATGTCTACTTCTAGACACAATGAAGCAGCTATGTGCCACAGTTTTCCAGCATCCTTGACTGGAGCAGCGTTAGATTGGTACCAAGCTCTGCCTCGTGGCACAATAAAAAGTTTCGACCATCTAGGTCGGACTTTCTTATTGCGTTTCCAAAGCGGAGTAGAAACCAAAAAGAGAGAGGATACCTTGTTCGCTGTAAAACAAGGGCAAACGGAGTCCATTAGAGATTTCCTTGCGAGATTCAATAATCTGACCATGCAGATTGAAAATCTGGATGAAAAGATAGCTTTCCACGCCTTGTACCAAGGACTCAGCCATGAAGGCCTACTTGCAAGACTTTTGCTTGACATGCCTGAAACGTATGATGATCTCAGAGAGCGATGCCACAAACAAGCAGAGATATCAGAAACAATCGAATCTCGAAAGAAGGAGCATCCAACCACTGAGGCAAGAACATACAAAGAAAAATACCAACCTATCAGAAGATCGACCATAGACCCAACCAGGGATGGTCGACCTGAACGGGAAAGGTCACCGGCCATGAGGAGATCGGAAATCCTAATGCAAATTAAAGATCGAGGAATTCTCCAGCGGCCCGAGAAGCTACATTCTCGTCCAGGAAATTGTGATAAAAGCAAATATTGCGAGTTCCACAAAGATCACGGACACTGGACAGATGACTGCCGACAGCTAAAAGAGGAAATTGACAGGATCATCTCTCAAGGACAGCTTACAAAATACCTCCGACCTACCCAACTTGATCAAAAGCAAATAGAAGGGGGTAGGAAGAGGCATAGATCTCCAAGCAGAGAAGGACGTCAAAACAAGTCCCGACCATGGGAAAGAGGAGACAATAAAAAACGACCACCAATATTTATCGTGTTCGGTGGCCCAACTGAGGAGTCAAGTAGACAAGCGAAAAGAAAAGCACGATACGTGGGGAATGCCGAGCTTGAGAAACCAGATGAGAAGGTCACTTCAGAACCGATCACCTTCTCATCCAAAGATAAACAAGGGGTAAACACTCCCCACGACGATGCCCTTGTCATCAAAGTCACTTTGGCCGGAACAGAGGTCCATAGAGTCCTAGTAGATACAGGGTCATCAACAGATATCTTGTCATTAGAAGCTTTCAAGAAATTATAGCTAGACGAGAAAATGTTGATCCCCTGTGAGACGCACTTATACGGTTTTACAGGAACCTCAACCCGAGCAGAGGGCACCATCATATTAGATCTTCATATCGGCAAATACCCCAGAGACAGGGTCATCCAAACGAATTTTATGGTCGTCCGAGATTTGTAAGCTTATAATATGATCTTAGGACGACCAACCCTTTGTACTCTGGAAGCGGTAGTATCATCCTTACACATGAAGATGAAATTCCCAACAAAAAAGGGAATAGGAGAATGTTCCGCCGATCAAAAAGGAAGCCGGCAGAGCTACGCCAATTACATGAGAAAAAGAGTAAAAACAATCTCTACCATGGCGGTCGAAGTTAAAGATGATCGTGATGAAGAAAACATGCAAAGAGCCAAACCAATAGAAAAATTGGAAAAGATTATGCTGAATTCAAGGGAAGATCAGGCAACTATGATCGAAGCAAACAAGAAGAAGAGTTCAAAAATAGTCTAACCTGATTTCTACAGAAAAATACTGACGTCTTTGTATGGTCGGCAGAAGACATGCCCGTAATAGACAGAAAAGTAGCCGAGCACAAGCTAAACATCAACCCTCAAGCGATTCCAGTAATACAAAAGAGAAGAAATTTTTCTTTGGAAAAGCATGAGGCCATCCGAACAAAGGCTCAGAAGCTAAAGCAGTCCGGATTCATTAAACCCATCGACCACCCAACTTGGTTGGCCAACGTGGTAATGGTAAAAAAGGCAACCGAAAAATGGAGAATGTGCACAGACTATACCGACCTCAACAAAGCTTGTCCAAAGGATTGTTATCCTTTACCAAGGATAGACCTGCTTATCAACGTAACGGCCGGTCATGAGATGCTCAGTTTCATGGATGCCTATTCAGGATATAACCAAATCTTGATGAATCCAGACGACTAGAAACACACAACATTCATGTCAGACAGGGACAATTACTACTACAAAGTAATGCCCTTTGGTCTAAAAAATGCCGGGGCAACCTACCAGTGAGCAGTCAACAAAATTTTCGAGCAGCAGATAGGCAGAAATATGGAGGTATACGTCGATGACTGATAAAGAGCACATCTCAATCCGACCACCTCAAAGACCTAGCAGAAGTCTTTGAGGTACTCCGAGCATACAAAAAGAAGCTCAACCCAGAAAAATGCGCTTTTGGAGTATCTTCAGGAAAAGAAAAGAGGATGACTAAATATCTAACCATGGTCAACCAATACAGACAATTCTTCAAAGACATTAAAATCCAACAAGTCCCTAGAGCAGAAAATGAGCAGGTAGATGCCTTATCTAGGTTGGCTACGGATGAATTGGAGGCAAACCCAGTCGTATATATGGAAGAATTACAGTTTCCAAGCATCAGTCTGACCGACCAGATGCACATACAGACCGAGCATGGTTGGATGACTCCAATAATCAATTATCTGGAAAGTGATTTACTACCAGAAGATCCAAAAGAAGCTAGAACTGTAAAGCAAAGAGCAGTCAGATACACCGTCAGAAACGAGAAGTTATACAAAAAGTCTCTAACCCAACCATTGTTAAGATGTGTAGGGGCTCCAGAGGTAGCTATCATCCTAAAAGAAATTCATGAAGGAAACTGTGGAGGTCATATAGGAGCCAGAGCCTTAGCAGACAAGGTAATAAGGCAAGGATACTACTGGCCCACAATACAAGAAGATTCGAAAGCTCATGTCTGCAAATGTGACAAGTGCCAGGCGCACGCCAACATATCTCATGCCCCCGTAATGCCTCTAACATCAACCATCTCTCCAATTCCTTTCGCCAGGTGGGGGATAGACTTGGTAGGAAAACTACCAAAGGCCACAGGAAGCAGAGAATACCTAGTGGTGGTAATCGATTACTTTACTAAATGGGTGGAGGCTGAAGCACTGGCATCCATTAATACCGACCAGATGAAAAAATTCGTCACACATAATATCATGTATTGATATGGTATCCCAAAAATCATTGTCACCGACCACGGTAAATAGTTCAAAAATGCTGAATTCGAACGATTCTGTAAAGAGCAAGGCATAGAACATCGTTGGTCCTCTGTAGCATATCCACAAAGTAATGGTCAAGTAGAAGTTTCTAATAGATCAATGCTTGAAGGATTGAAGAAAAGATTGAACCAATCTAAAGGCAGATGGGTAGAAGAGTTACCTAAAGTACTCTGGTCTTACCGAACTACTGCCAGAACAACCACCGGCGAATCTCCATTCCAACTAGCTTATGGAGTCAAAGCTCGGATTCCCGTTGAGGTTAAGGTCGGATCTATCAGAGAAGAAGAATTCAATGAAGAAGCAAACATCGAAGGAATGAGGGCAAACATAGACTTCATTGAGGAAGTCAGAGATAAAGTGCAATATCGCTTGGAAGAATACCAAAGACGCATTGCAACACATTACAATACAAGGGTTAAACTGCGACAATATCTCCCTGGAGATCTAGTCCTTCGTAAATCATCTGCTTCTGATCCTACAAATCAAGGAAAGCTTGCTCCAAACTGGGAAGGACCGTACATTGTAGTGCAACAAGTTGCCTTGGGAGCATACAAGCTGCGAGATCCAGAGACCGGGCAACTAATACCCCGGACCTGGAATTCAAACAACTTGAGGAAATACTATCAATAGTATAAATTCCTCAACAAATCTTGGAATTTTCTTTTCATTTTTTTCTTTCAGTTTAGATTTTCACACAGTAGTCCGTGATTCAGACATTATGAATTTTTCTTCCATTGAATAAAGTTTTTGAAGTTTCAACATATCATCACAGCTCAAGCTAGAATACCTAGCTAAGATGATCAAGGGAGTACCAACATAAGTTAAAATTCACAACCGACCTACTAAGATCGGGAAGAAAAGCCCTAAGTCACTTAGGCACCAAAGCCCTAAGTCACTTAGGCACAAAAGACCTAAGTCACTTAGGCACCAAAGCCCTAAGTCACTTAGGAACAAAAGACCTAAGTCACTTAGACAACCGACCTACTAAGATCGAAAAATAAAAAAAATAATAAAAAAAAAAGCCCTAAGTCACTTAGGCACAAAAAGACCTAAGTCACTTAGGCCACCGACCTACTAAGGTAGGGAAGAAAAGCCCTAAGCAACTTAGGCACGAAAAGCCCTAAGTCACTTAGGTAACCGACCTACTAAGATCGAAAAAAAAAAAAAAAAAAAAAAAAAAAAAAGAAGAAGCCCTAAGTCACTTAGGCCACCAACCCACTAAGGTCGGGAAGAAAAGCCCTAAGCAACTTAGGCACGAAAAGCCCTAAGTCACTTAGGCACCAAAGCCCTAAGTCACTTAAGCACAAAAGACCTAAGTCCCTTAAGCCACCGACCTACTAAGGTCGGGAAGAAAAGACCTAAGTCACTTAGGCACAAAAAACCCTAAGTCACTTAGGCACAAAAAGACCTAAGTCACTTAGGCCACCGACCTACTAAAGTCGGGAAGAAAAGCCCTAAGCAACTTAGGCACAAAAAGCCCTAAGTCACTTAGGCACAAAAAAGATTTAACTCTTTATCAAAAATACAAACAATCAAGCTATTATGTTCGAAAAGACAAAAGCATTGATCAAACTGAGAAATCTTAAATAAATTGCTTCATTCCGAACAAGGGGGGCTTATGATAAGGAAAGAATAAATAAACTTAAACCAGTTCGGTTTGAGCCCAATCCGACCAACTCGGAATCAAACCAGTTCGATTTGAGCCTAGTCCAACCAGTTTGGATCACGTTAAACCGATCAGGTCAAGGTCGGTCGTATAAGTACAAAGACAGAAAATAAAGTGAAGGCCAAAAGGCCATACATACAAAAAAGACTTTGACAGAACAAAGCTCTAAAGCTTCTCTTTTGTTTTCTGAGCTACTTTGCCTTTTGAGGAAGAGGTGTCCGAACTGCTAGCCTCAGGCAAGGGATCCAAGTTATCCAGAAAATCAACTACTTCAACCTCTTGAGGCTTGGGAAACCTTGGTCGATCAACACACCAGACAGGTCGGGGAATCTTGAGATCGTCATAGATTCCAGGATCAATCAAGTTCTGAAATCTCTCTAAATCTAAATCCTTGAAAGCTGCAATAAGGCCTTGGTAGGTATGACGCCGAGCATAGATATATCCTAGCGCAGCTACCTTGGTCATAAATTTCCTACAGCCAACTGTCTTGACCCACCTTTTTATAACTTCAATACGAAGCTGGTGGGGGATATCTTCAAATACGCAGGGAGCTTTCTCCTCAACCACCTTCATCAATTTAGCAACTTGATGATCCGAGCTCTCTAACTTAGCTCGGAGACTGGAAATCTCAGCCTCCCTACCGACCAAGGATCCTTGCGTTTCTTCCAAGGATATCTAAAGAGAGGTTTTCTCAAGCTCAACAGCTTCATTCCTCCCCTTTAGCACAGCCACCTCACTGAGAAGCTCGGCCTCCTGAGCAATCAAGGCACTATTGTTGGACTTCAGGGCGGTTAGCTCCTCTTCCAACCTCTTGTTGCGCTGATTGGCTTCCTGAAGAGCAGAATAGTCTTGTCGAGCAGAGTCAATGCTTTGACCCATAGATTGGACCAAAGCACAAGCCATCTTGCACACAAAAAGGCGAGGAGTTTACAAATGAAATAAAGAAAAGTAACCTTCAGTACAAGAAAGAAATATCCATACATCACAGTAATACTGTGTGCTTGCAGACGACCAAAACTTTGAAGATATTCAAAGTCGGATGGAAGGATAGCTCCACCAAGCCACTCATTGGCAACTCTAGACATCGAGGGAGACTCACCCCGGAATACTGAAGAGTTTCCATCCAATGACCAGTTTGGTCGAAGAATATTGGTGGAGCCCGAGGAGCCTGAAGCCCTGAGCTCAGCTGGAACCTCTTGACCAGAAACATCCTCTCCGAAAGAGGGGTGAGGATCAGAATGATCCGAGCTCTTCTTACTGGCCACTTTCTTTGTTGGTCGGGGAGGGAAGTCGGAAGGGTTATCTTTCCGAACATGGGAAGATGACTTATCTTTAGCAACAGTCTTCTTATCCTTAGATGGAGAAGCCTGATCAGCCCGTACTTTGTCTGGCTTGGTCGGATGTTTTGCCTCCACCTCCAACATAGTAACTGCAGCATCAGCAAGATCATCCTCACCGAGCAACACCGCATCACCTCCCGAGTAAGTTAACTTGGCAAAATATAGATGAATTAAAGCAAAAAGCAAAAGCATACATCTTACCGGTCAAGAAACCCCAATGATGAAGAATATTAGGATATTCCGGACAAAATCCATTCACAGCAAGCAAGTTCCGATCTTCAGTAGGGATCATCCGAATACGATCCCGTGCTTCCTGCTCGGATGATGAAAGGGGAGGAGGAATATTTGAACCTTTCCTAGGACTTTTTGGCCAAGAGGTCGGAAAATCAGAAGGAGAAGGAGGGCGAACAAAGAAGTATCTAGACATCCAACCCTTAGTATTGGAGGGAAGGGTGCCTATCCCAACAAAGTTACCCTCCCATCCAGACTGAAGAGCAATTCGTTTGGAAAGATAGAACCAACGACTTTGCTCTTGTTTCTTATGCATAAAAAATTGAAGGAACAAATTTAAGGTCGGAGTCACACCGACCTCCTTCTGTTTACAAAAGCCCCAAAAACAAACTATGTTACGCCAACTATTTGGCCCTAACATCCCTGGACACATCCCAAATTGATTAAGAGTATCTACAAAATCTGGGTGCACGGGAAGCCTAAAACCACTGACAAAGGCATCCTCAAACACAGCAAACTCCCCCAAATGAGGTCGGTGAGCCTGATCAGAGGAAGCAGGGACTCTAAGCACAAAATTATCTGGGATGGAATAACGAGCTCGAATGAGTTCCAAATCACTCTCCGTCAGCTCGGAAGGATAAAAACTGGGACCTGAACTACTTGGATCAAAATCTATATGTTTGGAGGTCCTAGGACGACTTCTTTCAAAAGCAAGTTTGGAAGGAGAAAGATTTGTCAGCCATCTTAGCCTGTTTTTGTTAAACCGGCCACAAATACTTAAAGTCCTAAACTCCTCATCACTAAGTAAGTTCGGACGAACACCAGGAGACAAGGAAGGGTCAACAGAGGTATCACTCTCAATATCACTATACCCCGAAGAGGAAGCCTCACTGCCCCCAGGTCGAACAGTCTCATTCTCAGAAGACGAATGACCAGAAGAAGTCATAGAGGGTCTAAAAGCTCTCTTTTTAACACCCATCACTAAGTGAAAGCTATGGTTACAGAAGTGTAAATGGAAGAAATAACAAGCAGAGTCCAAAGAAAAGGAAAAAGAAAATACGCTCAGAATGTAGCACGAAACAAAAAACAAAGACCATTAAAATATTCGTGAAGAAAAAAGGAACTCACTTGTAAGAGGATCGAAGAACAGAGCTTCTGGGAGGTCGAAATAAGGTCGTAAGAGTTTTGCAGCCTTCGTCTTCTCCACAGACACAATAGTAAGCACAATAAAAGTGAAGTGGAAGAGGGAAGGACAGATTTATATACTTCCTAAAACATCCAAATCTAATGGATGAAAAAAGAAAAAGTATAAAAAGTCCTAATCTAATGGCTTTAAAGGCATCCACATCCAACGATCTCGTACAAGATCTCTTCATGAAGATTCCAATCTAGCGCTGATGATCTGGAATTGTAAACGGTTAATCTTCTCAGATTTTTAAATCCTAAAAGGTCATTATTAAAGGTGCCACATGTCATTGAAGGAGAACGTGCAGAAAAGACGTGCGCCGTTGTTTTCCAGTTTACGGCGCAGCATTCTGTCAGATGACGTCAACCCTAAGACTTCCAAAATTAGGTTGTAAATGTACCCAAGTAACGCTGGTCAGAAGTGTTGGCGTGCTCGGTCACTAAATCTCTAAAACCCGAACAAGATAAAGCTCGGATTTCAAAGACTGGGGGGCTTATGATAAGGAAAGAATAAATAAACTTAAACCAGTTCGGTTTGAGCACAATCCGACTAGTTCGGTTTGAGCCTAGTCCAACCAGTTTGGATCACGTTAAACCGATCAGGTCAAGGTCGGTCGTATAAGTACAAAGGCTGAATATAAGGTAAATCTGAATAAGATTCTAGCCAAAGAAGCAGTATTCAGTCACGACTCAACTACTCATGTTTGAGTAGGACTCAATGACTAAGAGTCAGATCACAACCTAAATAAGGTTTGAGTCTCATTCAAAACTCATACATAGAAAACCTATAAAAAGGTAAGGGAGCACAAGAGAAAGGTACGCTGAATAGAACTATCACTATTCGTATTATTATTGTTCATTACTTTCTTGTCTTCCTTAGTTGGATTCCTAACTAGATCGTCGGAGGTGAAAACTCGACCTCCACGGTCGAGCTCATCCTTGCAGGTTCAACCGGCTGAAGGGACGAATAGGATTGTGCAACAACAGTAACAATAGAATATTTTAGGTATTTTAGTCTTATCATACATATTGAACAATCTTAGGGGCATTTTAGTTTCTATAAGTTTAAAATTTGAAAATACTTAATGGTGACTAAAAATGTTAGTTTGGTTGGAACTCACACGTAATATATTGCACAAAAAAAAAAATCTAATATTAGTTTATGATTCACTAAAAAACCCACATGTAAATTTTTTTAAAAAAAAAAATTTGTGATTAGACTTGAAAATGAGTTCAGGCCCAAGTCTTTCTTTTTCGCTAAAACATAAAAGGCACAATATATTAAATGAAAGAGACATATATCCCTTCGGGTGTAGCCTTAGTGTAGAATAGAAGAATATACTTGAAGGGATGTTTATTTGAAAAAGAAACAAGAAAATGAGAACATAATGGGGGTAAGGATACAGGGCAAGACAAGTATCAGATTCACGGAGTACTCCTCATTTCAAGCAAGAGACATATCCCTTCGGGTCTACACTTATAATACGCTTAATTGAGAAAGAAACATGAAAGATGGGAATATAATAGCAAATATAGGCAAGAAGACAAGTATCACTTGCGTCCAGTACTCTCATCTAGTACGGAAAGGAACTAAGGATGGGAATAAATATAGGAAAAGACAAGTATCACTTTCATCTACATTCTGCAAGTCTTGCCATAAAAAAATTAATAATAAATAAAATCTTCAATGTTAAGTCTTCTTCAAAATCATGTCAAGTTGCCTTTAAAATGGTTTCTCTGCTTCTTCTTCTTCTTCCTCCACTCTGTGCCCCACAACCCAAACGTCAATCCCCATTTATTCGCTTTGTTCCCAACCCTTTGCTTAATTCCCTGGAAATGACATCTATTCCTATTTTTGTTGACCAAATGACGAAATTTGGTTTGGAAAACGCGGATGATCATTATCTTGAAGTTGCACCAGAGTTGATCAAACCCATCTCATCCGTGCCACTCTACACCTCTTACAATGAAAGGATTCGACCTTTGCTCGACACCATCGACAAACTACGCCAACTCAATGTCATGCAAGAAGGCATTGAGTTACCCACCATCGTTGTTGTTGGTGATCAATCTTCTGGCAAATCCAGCGTTCTTGAATCCCTTGCCAGCATCAGTTTACCTCGAGGTCTCGGCATCTGTACTCGGGTTCCCCTCATAATGCGACTTCAGAGACACTCATCACCTGAATCTGAACTTCACTTGGAGTATAATGGTAAAGAAGTTCTTACAGATGAAGATCATGTAGCACAACATATTCAAGATGCCACCACTGAGATTGCCGGTTCCTCTAAGGGAATTTCCAATACTCCGCTCACTCTTGTTGTGAAGAAGATCGGTGTTCCTGATCTAACCATGGTTGATTTGCCTGGCATTACTAGGGTTCCTGTTCGTGGCCAACCTGAAGACATCTACGAGCAGATTTCAAACATAATTATGGAGTATATAACTCCACAAGAGAGCATTATTTTGAATGTCTTATCTGCTACTGTGGATTTTCCCACCTGTGAATCGATTCGGATGTCGCAACGCGTGGACAAGACCGGGGAGAGGACCTTGGCTGTTGTGACCAAGTGTGATCAAGCACCTGTAGGTCTGCGTGAGAAGGTTATTGCAGATGATGTCAACATTGGGCTCGGTTATGTCTGCGTGAGGAATCGAATTGGAGAAGAATCGTATGAGGAAGCAAGGGAGGAGGAGGCAAGGTTGTTTAAATCCCATCCCCTTCTCTCCAAGATCAACAAATCGATTGTGGGTATCCCTATTTTGGCCCAGAAGCTGGTGGAGATCCAAGCAAATAGTATTTCCAAGTGCTTGCCAGGTATTGTGAAGAAGATCAATGAAAAGCTGTCTTTCAATGTTTCCGAGCTTGACAAATTGCCCAAACATTTATCCAATGTCACAGATGCAATGACTGTGTCTGGGCAGATTATTAGTTCAACAAAAGAATCTCTCAAGAAAATTCTCATCATGGGTGAGTTTGATGAGTACCCAGAAGAGAAAGAGATGCATAGTACAACTCGAATGGCAGTTATGATCGATAAGTGCTCCAAAGAACTCCACCAAAAGAGCATCAACCCCAGGGCAAAGTTCTTAGATGAGGAAATTAAGGTGTTAAAGGAAGCGAAAGGGATTGAGCTTCCCGATTTCATCCCTCGCAGTGCATTTCACATCATATTAAGGCGCAGAGTGAAGGAAATATCGAAGATTCCTGTTGAATTTGTTGAGGAGACCTGGTCTTATATCGGAGCTGTTGTAGTGCAAGTCTTGACGTCTCACGCTGATGGGTATCCACTGCTTCGATCTCGGATGAGAAGGACAGTGCAGAATCTGGTGGACAAAATGAAAGGGGAATCGATTGACCGAGTGAAGGAGATGGTGGAGATGGAGAAGCACACAGCTTATACATGTAACCCAGAATACATGTCAAGATGGAGCAAGCTCATGGCAGACCAACCAACCTTTATGGAGAGATTGAAGAATGGATATGAATGTTCGCAGTTAGATGGAGTGGGTAAAGTAGAATTTGGTCATCTAAGGGAGTATCATCAGGACCTGTTGGGCAAGGCATTTGATCTAAGAATGAAAATTACTGCTTATTGGGAGTCTGTGGTGCAGAGATTGGTGGATTGGTTGGCTCTTTATCTTGTGTTTAATGTTTGGAAGCTAGTGAACAAAGAGATGGAGAAGGATATATTGACTGAGTTGTTGGGGCCTGATAGCGGTGGTATTGAACAGTTGCTGGAAGAATCTCCCTCCATTGTTGCAAAACGAGAGAGGCTCAACGACAGTATCGATTTATTGAGAGAATCAAAGAAGGTTGTACAAAAGATCATGGATAAAGTTGAAATTCCCAGCAATGACTTCTCTGCCAAGCTTGGGTGGTTTCTGAATTCTGCTCTTATCCCTTCGTCTAAGAGTTGATGGTGTCTAGTTTCCTACTTTTGTATGCTCAATATTTTTATGTTTTACATATACTATCTGGAAGTGCTATAATATTATTGTGCCAAGGGGCTTACTATTTGCTTCTAAGGGTTCTACTACTATGTAGAGTTTGCTAGTATGTAGGTGAAATATTTGCAATGGATCGAAAGAGTAGTTTGAACAATTTAGGTGTGTTTTGGTTTTGCAGTTTTTTGGAATCGGACTCCAATGGATCATGATTCTAGATTAAAATAACCGTTTGGTTTAGAATTGACTCAAAATCCACGTAATACTACGGAATCAAGTGATTCCACAATTTAGTCTAAAGTAGGTGATTTTATGGAAGTTGGTTTCCAAATAGAATCATTAAATTGGAGCACTACAAGAAAACGGACCTACGGCGGCATTTTGGAAACGCCACCATAAGTCTAAAAATGCCTCCATAAACCTTTCTAGGCACTTCAAAAAATGCAAGCAAAAGCATTACCGTATTGTTACAACGACACTAAATGCAAACGCTAGTGATGGTGACTTGCGACGAAACATTTACCGGCGTTTCGGGAGTGCCATTATAGTGTTTTATTTGCCGGCATTTATACAAAATATGCCATTTATCATATTTGTGGCATTTATCAAAAGTTAAGTAATGCCATTAATATTATATATGTCCTTCATTCGGTAACAGTCTTTTCTAAGAAAAACATTTTTTTCAAGAATCGTTTCTAGCGTTTTTATAAAAGAACGGTGGTTTGAGTACAATGTTGATTATTTGGTAAAATCTAAGCTAAGAATGTTTGAGAATGTTTGTGGAACAAATGGGCATTTGGTACATTTTGTCCTTAAGAACGAATTTTTTGATAAAAAAAACGTCATTGCTACATTTATGAAATAAATTAGAAAAAAAACCATTTTGAAGTCTAAAACACCACATTTTAATATTTAAAATACGAACATTCATAGATTGTTTAGTTATACTTAATGTAAAGTAAACCAACCACAGCTTCAATGCATGAAATAGGTAAATTGTGAGTCTCAGACTCGTGCAGGTAAGTTACACTTAAGGCAACCTGATTTAACTGCAAAATTATGGTCGAAGTTAACTGTAAAGCAGCTCATGTGGTCGGCATTTTATTCGGCTTTTAACCACTAAACTAACCCACCATTTGCAGTATATTATTTAGATTGAAATACAACATCTATAGGAATCTAGAAATCATTACCAAACTAGTAGAGAGTTTCATGGTGATCATTGAATTAGGTAGAAATGACTTCATCTCAAGTAAGGTGCTCGCATCCACTGGAGGCTAGGGATGGGTGAAAGGTTTGTTAAGCTGTTTAGGTCTAAGCACCAAACATTACTCCATGGTTTAGACGATGCGTTAAGCCTCGTTTAAGACAATGAAGGAGATTCCTAGTGGATTCCTGTCGAACTCATGAGGTTGAAACTTCTTGTCCCTGTTGGAAATGCTTTAATGTTTGTTTTTTCTAAACTTATTTATGGATCAGATTCGGCTTGAATACACCATTATTTGAATCATATAAGCAAAATCGCTATCCGAATTCAATTCCATATTTAGCGGAAATTTACTGAAGGTATTTGAATTTGAATCCGAAACTTTATCAGATATCTGATTCAATAAACTATATGATTACTAATTGTCATTTTTTTTTTATTTATCATTTCCGGTTTCCGATTTCCAATTTTCGTGTTACCGATTACCAATTTTCAAAATTGCTTATCAACCCTTTTTACAGAGGAAAAAAAAAAAATGCTTAATACTTTACTGTAACCAGATAATTTTTTATCTGGATATTATTTGACCTGATAAGCATTTATCCGAATGTGAATCCAATTGTTTACCGAACAGATATAGATATTTTCGATAAATTGTTTTTTTTTATTCAAACATCTTTAAATGAATACGAATGTGAATTTAAAGGGTCTAATCTTTTATCTTTCAAATTTGTGGTTGGACTTGAAAATGGGTTTACCCTCATGTCAAGCAAGAGACATATCCCTTCGGATCTAGCCACTCCAAACACATACCATTCCATTATCATATTTAGCCTATATTTGCCAATCTTCCCATCTTCAATTTTTCTTTTCAAATGCACCTTGAGGTGTAGTTTTCTATCGTTCTTTGACTTCTTTATGGTATCAATTCTCATTCTCTATCATGCTTATTTAAAAGAAATAAGTATAAGAATTCATTATTGGTCAAGAATGAAAAATGGTATGGTGAATTTTGTCGAAAATAAATTATGGAATGAAAAATAAGTTTGGTGTCAAAAAAAAAAATTGTTAGTAAATAATAGTGAAGAAGTGATAAAAGAGGGGGAAAAAAATATGATTTTTATAATAAAAAAATATGTATTGACTATTTTACACTTATTTTAACTATAAAATTATAAGTAAACTTGGGCATAAATTAAGAGAATGAAATCCTCACCATAATTCATAATAGACAAAAAGTTCATTGTTGATTTTGGAAGTTTTTCTATTATTTTAAATAAAAATAAAACTGATAATAGATGCCAAACAACTTAAAATAAAAATATAAAAAAAACCTCATAATTGAGAATGATAATTGATACCAAAAAGAGCCTTCATCCAATACGAAAAGAAACCATTCCCAATGACTACTTGAAACGTGTAAAATAAAACAACTATCTTTACTAACGCTTAGAACCTGGAATCTACACCTTCGTCAAGTTAAGTTAGCTTTAACTTTTAAGATTGTTTTTTTGCTTCTCCCCCCCCCCCCCCCCTAAACTCTACAAACCTTTTTCCTTTTTGGTTAATGTACTCGACAAACCTCATAACCCAGTTCTTCGCTCTCTTTTTTTATTTTTATCTGAGGTTCATCTGAACTAGCTGGTGACACCTCAATTACATCCTCAAGGGTGAGATTTATCATCTACAAGGGTCAAAGCCATGATCTCTCCACTGAGAAGTATGAATCTTACCACTCTACCAACCCTGCATTGATTATAATGACTCGTGGTTGGTAACCATGACTACCACATGCCATTAGAGACACAAATTTCAAGATAACTAAAAAGAATCCAAACTAATGTGAAATTCTGTCATCCAAGTTTGCAAACAAGATTTGGGTTTCCTCCACCCAACTGAATATTAACAGATCCTTATCTCCACTTTAAAGTAATGTTTAAAGATTCTTATCTCCATTTCAAAGTTTTTACAAATGCCAAACATTTGCAGACACTCTGAACAAATTACATATGCTTGGTGGGAGAGAGAGAGTAGTGGATTTGATTTTAGTCTATGGAGAAGTCAAGACAGAGAATAGTGGAGACTTTAGAGATATATTTGACTTAAAAGACAATTAATTTGAAAAATATTTAGGATTAAGATAGACTATTGGATCTTGAGAAGCTCAATCTCATTTTTTTGGATTCACATCTTCTACGATCCACAATCTTGTAATTCACTATATATAATCATTAGGATTATGATACCTGGTAACATTGCAACAAAAGAAAAAAGAAAAAACAGACGTGCTAATAAAGTATGCAATAAAATCCTTATTAAACTACCTTTAGTAAATTGCACGATTGCACACTGTAAAGATCCCCATCCGTCATTTTTCCATAATACCATTTAAGAATTGAAGGAAAGAAATATTTGGTAAAAGAAAGGATGAGAAATTGAGAGAATAAAAATCTGCACATAAAAACCTCATACATAAAAATGAGTGAATGGATTCTAGGGTAAGTTACAAATTACATGTTTTAGTGGAACTTAAACTCTTGGTTGCACGCTTTAGTGCCCTATATTATACATTGCACACCCTCAAAATTACAAGTTGCACACTCTGACGTTCTATCTAAGATTCTGTTAAGTAATGAGTAAAATGACCATATTACCCTCATTAGAGTCAAATGACATAACTGCCTCAATTGAACCCTCCCATACCCAACCCTTAGGTGGGTGAAGGGATTCTTCCTTCACCCATCTTCTACCTACAGCTCGCCAAAAACCACCCTAGCCTGAAAATCTCTCCGCCCACTATCTCTCTCTCTCTATAAAAGATCAAGGCAACGATTTCTTCAAAGGTGGGAACTACGATGTGAGTTTGGTAGATGGGTATAATCTTCCCATGATGGTGGATGTCAAGGGTGGCATGGGTGCCTATGAATAGGTTGGATGCTCCTCAGATTTGAACTAGCAATGCCAAATGGAGTTGAAGGGGAGCAGCAGAGATGCTTATAAAAAAGCATGTGAGGCATTTGGGAGCCTTGAGTACTATTGCAACGGCGCCTTCAATACGGCCACATCTTACCGGCTCTACGAAAAGCAATTCCTGCAAAATCTTGTTTGGCATATACTCATAAACTAAAAATCTTCTTCTTCTCAACCCAGTAACCCTATGTACGGCGATTGAATTCTCCCAAGAACTTGCAACTTGTTCTGAAACTCTATTTCAACTTGCAAGAAGTTGGATCAAGTCTCTTAACTGCAATAGACTTGCCATCACGAACTATACCTCAAAACACAGCACCTAACCCACCTTTCCCAATTGAATTATCATCAGTGAATACATTTGTCGCTGATTTAAGCTCCTTGTATGAGAATCTTTGCAGAAGTTTCATGATCCCGTATCTGAAGCTTAGAGCAGAGGGATATTAGAGGGGAAGAACAACAATTTAGAAGAGGGAATTGGGAAAGAAGAAGAAGAAATGCACAAAGGAAGTTAGGAGATTAAGAATATCATTCTCTTTCTTCTAGTTACCTTTCTCAGTTACATTTATAGATTAGGGTATCTCTCTAGTCGTATGACTTCTCTACCCCTATATTCTCTCATATTCCCTAACCCAGACCAATGTCTCACAATAACATTCTAACCCCTGACCCTCTTTCAACTACACTTACACTATATCCATGACAAGAAGCATAAGTTATTAGCAACAAATTGGGCTAGGGTTAGGGCTTGGATTTTGGGTGGATGATACCAATGATAATACGCAGAGCTGAAATTTCCTTTTTGCATTTTCTCAGAATTTTATGGTTTGTTCTTTAGATTTCAAAGAGAACAAGTACGATCAACTGATAGATGGGTGGAAATTGATTGCCCTAGAAACTAGAGATGAACAAAATTCTTGAATTGTCGATGCGTGGCTTGTGTGTGTGCGAGCAAGTGAAAGAGAGTGAGAAAGGAAGTTCGTCTAACTAAAAATTATACTGTCCGATTTGAAACTTGTATTTGCTTCTGAGTTTGAAGCTGAAGCTTGTCTTTGGATTATTGCTTTTATAAAGAGTTGAATGAAAAGCAACAAACAACAATTGGGTCTGTTGGTGCAACCTAAAGGGGGGGGGTAAATCTGTTGCAACTAGTGGAATGTCCCAATTTTTCGGTTTGATTGGAAATACAAGATAAATTGAAGATTCAAATGAATTAAACAATAACAATCAACTACAAGACAAGTATTTTATAGTAGTTCGACTTTGCAAGTCTGCATTCACTCCTCTCTTGGCCTCAAGAGAGTATTCCACTAGTGATTATCTTTCAATACAATGGGTAAAGATCAAACCCTTACAATCTTTGTTACATGGCAAGAGTACCCTTTACAATCTTTGTTTATCTTAGTGCTAGAGTACCCTCTTCAATCTTTGTTCATGGGTAAGAACACACAAGCAATCTTTGTTCAATGGCAAGAGCACCCAGAACCAATTCTAATCTACCTAGACTTAGAATTAAAGACAAGCAATATATAAGAGAAGGATGTTACCTAATAAGAAAAGTGAGACTTTACCTCTTGTATGAGTGTGATGCAATAGAAGTGTATGCTCAAATGAAAATGAATGCACCACCAAAGCCTTCAATCACCTCAAGCTTGGTTTCCACAAGCTTGCTTAACACCTTGATATGTTCTTCAAGGTTGAGTGAGGACGAGAGGCAAAACCCAATTGGTTCTTTGTAATTTGAGAACTTGCAAGTACTTGGGGAGTAGTTGATCAATTGGCAAGGTTTAAGGTCTCAAATGGGGTGAATTGGGCTTATATAGATGGCCTTTGAGTGCCTTAGTCCAACCCCCAACAGATAGAAAACGAACAGATTTTTAGTCCAGATTTCAGTTCAGACGGACGTCCATCTGAATCGGATGGAGCTCTGTCTAGAAAGTACCCGTTATAAAAGGTGGCCGTTAAGACATACTTTTAACCAGACGCACGTCCGTCTAGATTTCAACTGCAAATCTATCTGGCCAGATGAAAATTTCGTCTGGCACTCTGTGACCAGACGGACTACAATCTAGATCAGATGGACATTCGTCTGCAACACAGAGTGCATAGTAATGTGCATTTAGGACTTGATTGGGTTTCTGGTATTTCTAGCCAACCCTAAGTGTAAAATCCGGCCTTATCCTAACCCTGACCCGGCCCGAATTTTGTACTGTTGTAGGCCCGAAGACCCGAAGTGGAGGTAGAAGAAACTTGTGGGCCCTCTTAGTTGAAGATTCGATGCTTGATCCAGAGCCTATGGACATTGACAATGATGCCCCTTACTTGAGCACATTGTCAGTGTTTAGTGAAAATCTACGCATCGAAGAAGATTGAATTAGTTGAAGCACCAATTGGACCCCCGTGCTCAATCCGAGGATATTTCTTGAAACTAGACTTGTAGATTGACTTGTAGGAGAAAACCCAACTCAATTCAGATCTGTCTGGCCTTCCAATTCCCTGTTCTAAGTTGTTGTCAAGCCTTGGTCGACTGCTTGGTCAACTGACAGTCGACCAGCCAGTCGACCAGAAGTAATGAAATTCGAAAATTCACAAAATTACTTCCCATTTTGACCATACCTTTTTGGAACTCATGAATGAAGTCTACCCCAATCATTGGCACTCCAGAGAATGAAAAGTGTCACTCTCTTGGGCTTTTCTTGGTGTTTGTGAAGATCCTTGACTCCAATCATTAGTTTTACACCTCAATCATAAACTCAAGGTATGATTCCTCTTATTCTTCTTCTAATCTATTCATTATTCTATCAATTTATGATCTTAAGACCATGGTTGAAGTGCTGCAACCTTGCAAACACTTAACCATGAGTTTCCCCCTTTTAATGCCATGATTATCACCCCCACTCTTACTATGTTATGCTCCCATTAGGATTGCTTACATTTCATTGCTTTGATTCCTTTCATTTCAACCTATTCTTGATTCAAAACTGATATGTAGATGCATGTTAGGTCTAGATTATTATGAATTCATGATTCTAACTTTATTCTTAACATTAACTTGATTGATTCCCATCATTCTTTACAATTTCAATCAATTCCAATTCGATTCTTGATATTTATCATATAGAACATAGGGCTTTGATTTGGGTATTTATAATTGGACCGTTGGATCGTCATGAAATTTAGTGTGTAGTGTCTTCATATTGTTATAATCATGCCCTCCAAATTTCGTGTTGATCGGAGCACCGGAAGGTTAGTTTCGGGCCAAATCTTCAATTCTGCCCATTGTTAACAAGTCTTGGTCGACAGTCGACCAAGCCAGTCAACCAAGATATGACAGCATCCCTGTACTTGGCCGAATTGCCTTGTTTGACCTCCGATTCGATTGTTTTCTTCTCTGATGTTACTTGTATGTTGTCTAGGGTACCAACACTGACTTTTGGAGCTATTCTTGGTGATCATTGATTTTATTTACGACTCGATTAAGGTAAGGACGGTTGTTAACTCAAGTACATTGATTATGCAAACATGCTTATACTTTGAGAATTTAGTAGATATACTTCCTATGTGTACTCCTTAACCATGCATGACTATTATATTCATTTTTATCAGTAATTGTATGTTACATGTCATTCGGAATATCATGCTTAATTATCCTTTATGATTATGTATATGATTAATCATGTTATGACATGCCTTTAATTACATGATGAATTATTGATTTGATATGATATGATGAGATTGAGCTTGTGAATGACTACGTATGACTTGGGATTGAGAAGTGTCCATCGACACTTTCCCGGGTTATTGGACGACATACATAGGATTGTCTAGGTGTATGGTTAGGATTATCCTTGTTGTATCAGACCCGAATCGGAAGGGTATTGAGATCGAACGACCCGTGGTAGAGTATGGTTGATGGGCACTCAAGACCGGTAACCACTCCGTGAGAGGACTTAAACCATACTGCAGATACCCGAAAGGGGCCATTTATTGGTAGGGTTGCAAACGGATAGACCTGGGCTCACGGGCGCTCAAGACCGGTAACCAACCCGTGAGAGGACGTGAGAGCTTCCTGTTTACCATTTGTGGATGACCAATAGGGTTGATGAGTCCATAGTCCGAGTTGGTGGGAGCCATAGGATACGCTGACTCTAGTGTGAAGGATACGAAACCGAGTTGGTCAGTGCCATAGGGAAAGTATCCGGATCTGACATGATACGATTGAGTAGATGACTTGCATTGGGCTAGGCTTCGCCGTGACATGCGCCAATACTTATACCAATGGTGATGTGAGAGAGTGGTGACTTAATTCCCAACCATGGTTTTGATGAGGACTTTACCCAATTACCCCGGCAGACCCAAGATATCATGTATGATTGAGGGGGAGTGACAGACGACCTAAAGAAGTATGGTGCTATGGCTTAAAGCATGTCTACCTTAGAGACTAGCATACTTAGGGTTAGAATCATATATCATCATTGTCTCATATCATCTTGCATCATATCGTGACTTGTATCGTATGAGTTATATATTATGAAACGACTTGCCTTGCTGAGTTCTTTTGAACTCATTCCTTTCGTACAATTTGTTAGATTATCCTGCAGGTGTAGAAGACTCTGATGGCGCACTCTACGACACGAGCTATGATCATGCATACTACCCTTCGGGTGATGGCTACGATGAGAGTCAGGATTATTGTGCCGAGGAGGATTATGGTTCGTACCAGGGTTAGCCCCACCATGGTGAGGGAGCGGCCGCGCTGGGTTCACTTCGTCCACACTTATGAAGAAACAATCATAAAATAGAAGAAACCTTTGCATAATGCCCCATTTCCCTGGATTACTGTTAAACACCTGGATATGTTGTCTTTAACTTTTATGGATTTATTCTTGATATTGGTTGTAACCAAGATTGATTAACCACTTTCCGCTATATTTGAAGGAGTGACTCCTGATCACTCTTTCCCTTTTAAGATTTCTTTATGTGTAATTGATACTTGATAAATTCCGCACTCTGATTGATTATCTTTTCTTGTTCACTTGATCTGTTTATTACTTACTTTAAACGTTGATTATATTGTTCATGATTATGTTATCGTGTATGTGGGAGGCATGGCCGCTCGATCTTGATCTTCGGGCTGTGGATCACATCCCGGGTATGCCAGATAGGATACCGGCTGGGTGGATGTGACACTAAGTCTCATACACTTTCCTAACATGTCCTAGGTATGTCTAATGACATGATATGTTTATAGTTGAGTGCAATTACATATGAGTGTAAATGAAGTGACTTAAGTCCTAATTTGCTAAGTCTTCTTGCTTGAGCTTGAGTTGATGATTATTGATGTTCTTGAGTTTTCTTGTACTTCATCCTTCATACTCATCTTGACTTAGACTTCCTGTTTCTTATACTTCATTCTTCATACTCATCTTGACTTAGACTTTATGTCCATCTTGGCTTGGTCTTGGCCTTGACTTTAGACGTCCGGTGAGTTTGGTCCAATGAGTTGGGTTTGGTCCACTTGCTTTCATAATAAATAAATAATCACAACTTGATATGGACATTAGTAATTTCGTGTTTGTTATTGTTGAAAACATGGACTGAGGTTTTCTAATTAGAATAGGATTATGTTTCCTAATAAGTCTAGAGTTTTATTTCTATTTGTTTTATATTTCTTTTTCCCACTTAGTATAGGGCTTAACTAGGTTGTAACTATAAGTACCCTATTGGGGTCTTGTGAATAATATACTTTTGAGGAGAAATTCCTTACATTACAACATGGTATCAGAACAAGATTTTGTTTTCATCTTACGGAGGTATTGTATAATTTTTTTTTTGAAGTCGTTATTCACGTGTTTGTTTTCTTTTCGAGTATCTTGGAAATGTATATTGGGTGATTAAGTGCATGTCTAGAAAAATTTTGTTTAAGGAGTCTGGTATTTAAGCGGACCGGTTGTGTCCCCTGAGTCTTTTTTGGAAACTTTCCTGGTGTACTTTGGTTCAACAATATACTAATTGGAGGTAACTTGAGGAGATACTTTTCATGTGAATTAATGGGAGTTATTTTGTAGTCAACAACAATTCGTGATAGAAGCAATGACAATTTTTTCATAAATTTTAAAAAAGTTCAGGGACTTCTCTTCAAATTTTAACAATTTCAGGGACTTTTTTGTAATTTTGAAAAAGTTCAGGAGGCTATTTGTAAATTTGAATGATTTCTCCTTGCGATGATGGCTGATCCCATATCTCCTTTATTTGATACATCAGAAGAGTCTCCTATGTCTTCCATTCATAAGGATCGTGAGTTTTCTCCGCTTTAAATAACCACTGTGAAACTTAATGGGACAAATTATCTCAGATGGTCTCGTTCAGTTTCCCTCGTTGTTGGTGCTCGTGGTCTTACTGGCCATCTTGATGGAACTTCTACAAAACCTTCCACACCTGGTCTACAACTTTCCAAGTGATATACAGATGAATGCTTGGTCATGGGTTTTCTCATCAACTCCATTGAATCTAGCATTGCAGAGAAATAACTCATTCTTGATGCGGCAACTATTTGGAAAGTTACTAAAGATACATACTCCAGAGTTGGCAATGATGCACAGTGCTTTGAAATTAGATGAAAAATCAACTAGTTACAACAGAAGGACCTTACTCTTTCTCAATACTATAACACTCTTCGGGGATATTACCAAACTTTAGATTTCTATGGGAAGTTTACACTGAAGAATGCTGAAGATGCTATTGCCTATCAACAATAGGAAGATAAACAAAGAGTTTATGATTTTTTGGCAGGATTGAATATAGAATTTGATCAAATTTGTGCATAGATCCTTTCTAGAGAGCCTTTCCCTTCTATGGCTCAAGCCTATGCTATGGAAGATATCGAGGACAGTCGAAAGACAGCTATGGAACACACTTAAACATAGATCTGCATTGATGGCTGGTTATGGCAATAATAAATTTAGTTCTGGTAATTTTTGCCCTCCAATAAAGTGTCAGTATTGTGGAAAAGAGCGTCATACAAAAGACAAGTGTTGGAAGTTGCATGACGTCCAACAAATTCCCGTGGAGGAGGTAGAAATGGAATCAAGAGCAGCAATAAAACATTTGCAAATCAAGCCAATTCTGAACCCTGAGTACTCCAACACCTCTTTCCTCAGATGAGCTCCAGCACCTTTGCCAGTTGATGTCCAGACTTGATTCATCTTCTCCAGTACCGACTTCCAGTGCGAGTATAGCATCTGTCATTGTTCCCTCTGTTGATCCACAATTCCCCACAGGTATTTTTGGTTGTCACAATGTCAATTTGACTTATCCCTCCTGGATAATCGACTCTAGGGCAACCGACCATATGACAAGCTCATCTACTTTGTTTCATACTTATTCATCTGTCCATATTGCTCAGGATGTTCGAACGGCTGATGGATCTCTCTCCCCTATCTCTTGGAAAGGATCTATTATCTACTCGTCTTCTCTTACCTTATTTAACGTCTTGCATGTTCCTAAGTTTTTGGCTAATCTTTTATCTATTAGTAGCCTTACTTGTGATATGAATTACAAAATAACTTTCTTTCCTTCTCATTGTGTGTTTCAGGACTTGAAAACGAGGCTTACGATTGGCCGTGGTAGACAGAAAGGGGGGCTCTACTTAATGGATGGGTCCCCATCAGCTCTTTCTACGGTCTCTAGTTCCACCTCTCTTGCACTTTTTACCTTATTACAGTGGCATAGTCGTCTTGGCCACGTTCCTTTACTTATTTTGTCCAAATTATTTCCTGATCTGATTAAAAGGTGTAATTTGAATTGTTGGTGCAACCTCGGGGGGGGTCCTTCTCGGTTGCAACTAGTGCAATATCCCTATTTTGCGGTTTATGCAGAAATACAATGTAAATTGAAAATTCAAATGAATTAGACAATTTCAAGTAACCACAACATTGGATTTATAGTGGTTCCACCATACAAGTCTACGTCCACTCCTCTCTTAGCCTCAATATAGTATTCCACTATTGATTCTCTTTCAATACAATGGGTAGAGATCAAACCCTTACAATAATCTATGTTATGGGGCAAGAGAACCCTTTACAATCTTTGTTTAGCAAGTAGGGTAAGAGCACCCCTTAACAATCTTTGTTTACGGGCAAGAGTACCCAAGCAATCTTTGTTCACAGGCAAGAGCACCCAATGACCAATTCTAATCTACCAACCTAGACTAGAATTGAAACAGTTACAAAGGAAGGATGTTACTTTACAAGAGGTGTGACACTTTACCCCTTGTCTGGATGTGATGCAATGTGAGTTGTATGCTCAAATGGAAATGTATGCACCACCGACGCTTTCAATAACCTCAAGCTTGGTTTCCACAAGCTTGCTTAACACCTTGGTATTGTTCTTCAAGGTTGGGGAAAGAGTGAGAGGCAAAGCACAAGGCTTTCTTGCAATTTGAGAGCTTTGGATCATTTGGGGAGTGGGTGATCAAGTGTGTGTGTTCAGCCTCTCAAAAGGGGTGAATTGGGTTTATATAGAGCACCTTTGAGTGCCAAAATCCAATCCCCAACGGATAGAAAATGGACACATTTTAAGTCCAATTTTCAGTTCAGACGGATGTCCATCTGGTCAGACGGTCGTCCGTCTGAAAAAGAGCCGTTATAGGCTTTTTTAAACCAGACGGAATTCCGTCTGGGCAGACGGATTTCCGTCTCAGACAGTCATCCGTCTGCTAGACGATCATCCGTCTCAAATGAAATTCCGTTTGACTTTCGTGGTCCGGCCAGAAACTAGACGGACGTCCGTTTGACCAGATGGTCATCTGTCTACAGCAAGTCAAGTATGGGACTTGGATTTGGTTTGGGTTTTTGGTCTTTTTAGTCAACCCTAAGCCTCATGCACCTTCCTACTATGTCCTAGGTCAGTCTAGTGACATGATATGCACATGATTACATACAATTACATGAGAGTGCATATGGAGGTGTCCTAAGTCCTAACTTCATCTAAGTCTTGATCATTGAAGTTCTTGCGTCTTCTTGTATTCCATTCTTCATGGTTATCTTCATGTCCATCTTGGCATGGTCATCTTGACTTAGACTTCATGTCCATCTTGGTATGATCTTGGCTTTGGCTTGACTTGAGCATATGGCTTTGACTTGGAATTGGTACACTTGTTTCTCATCTTGAACTAAAACAACGCAACTCAATATAGCCATTAGTAATTCATGCTTATTATCATCAAAACCAATAGAGGCTGATGTGGCAAATGCTGACATGGCATTTCCCAACAATCTCCCCCTTTTTGATGATGATAAGCACATGAATGATTGGAAAATATGAATGAAAATTAATAGCAATAAATACTCATTCATATGTATGTTATTTACATTATTTTCCATGGTGAATTCTAATTCATGTTTGTTATCATCAGAACATGGTGAATTCAAATTTCATGTTTGTTATCATCAAAACCAATGTAGGCCGATGTGGCAAAATGCTAACATGTCATTTTCCAACAATTCATGGCACTTTCCAACATGAATGATTTATATTGTGAGGCATGTATTTTGTCCAAACAGACCAAGCATGTTTACCCTATTTCAGATAATCGTAGTAAAATTCATTTTTCAGTCATTCACTTTGATGTGCGGGGTCCTTCTCGGACTGTGTATGTATTTGGTCATAGATGGTTTGTTACCTTTATTGACTGTTGTACTAGGACCACATGGGTTTACTTACTTTACCAAAAAAAGTGACGTTTTCTCGTGCTTTCAAAATTTTCATAATATGATTAGGACTCAATTTGGGGCGACAGTCAAAATCCTTCGTACGAATAACGGAATTGAGTATTTGGGTTGCGCATTCCCTTCCTACTTAGCAAACCATGGCATCATACACCAAACTAGTTGCGTCGACACTCCACCTCAACATGGGGTTGCCGAACGCAAGAATATACATCTACTTTAGGTGGCACGTCCCTCATGTTTTCTATGCATATGCCTCTTCGGTTTTGGGGTGAAGCTGTTCTTACCACGGCATATCTAATTAACCGAATGCCTTCTCGAGTCTTAGACCAACGCTGTCCCCTTAAGGTTCTTTTAGGGACAATAGCCTTTACAGTCTCACCTAAGGTTTTTGGATGTGTTGCCTTTGTCCAGAACCACCATGTTCATGGAAAGTTAGATCCTCATGGGTTAAAGTGCATTTTCTTGGGGTATCCTCCTACACAGAAGGGGTATAAGTGTTATCATCTTAGTTCTCGTCGTTTTTTCATCTCTATGGATGTTGTGTTCTAGGAACAAATTCCTTATTTTTCCCCTACACCTCTTCAAGGGGAGAGTTTTAGTGAAGAGGTTCCAGTGTTGATTCCTCCTTTCGATATTTCTCCTAAGATTCCTACAGATGATCCTCCTTTGGAAGATGGAATGACCGGAAAGGAACAGCTGGTGGATGATATACAGGGAGAGAGTAGACCTCTGAAGACTTATAAAATAAAATAAAAAGCAACAAGTGACCCCTTCTGAACCTAGCCAGTCAAAAACTTTGGTTCTTGGCCCTGAACAATCCGTTCTTCCAGGTGAGTCTGTCTTTGACCCTTCTTCTAATCTTACTTTGGACTTACCAATTGCATTAAGAAAGCAGCCTCGAATTTGTACAAAACATCCTATTTTCAATTGTATTTCATTTCAGTCTCTATCTCCAGAATTTCAAAGTTTTATTTCCTCTTTGTCCTCTACTTCTATTCCTAACACTTGGCAGGAGGCATTATCTTGCTCAAACTGGAAAAGAGCTATGGATGAGGAAATGCAAGCTCTGAAAAAGAACAAAACGTGGGACTTGATGACTTTGCCCATAGGAAAGCAGACTGTTGGGTGCAAATGAGTGTTTGTGATCAAGTACAAGGTAGATGGGACTGTTGAAAGGTACAAGGCAAGATTGGTGGTCAAAGGTTTCACTCAGACTTATGGCATTGATTACCAGGAGACATTTGCCCCTGTTGCCAAGATGAACACAGTTCGTAATATTATTTCATGTGCAATTAATAAAGGGTGGAGTTTACAACAATTAGATGTGAAGAATGTCTTTTTGCATGGAGAACTCCAAGAAGAGGTATATATGGATATACCACCTGTGTATTCTACTACAGAGATTTATAGGAAAGTGTGCAAGTTAAAGACGGCTTTATATGGGTTGAAGGAGTCTCCAAGAGGGTGGTTTGGAAGGTTCTATAAGGCAATGATATCTAATGGCTATAAGCAGAGCAATGCAGACCACACTTTGTTTATTAAAAGAGATGGTTGCCACACTACTATACTTTTAGTATATGTGGATGATATTATGATCACAGGCACTAGTGAGGATGAGATTTCAGCATCAAAGACTTTTTTGGGAACTGAATTTAAGATCAAAGATATGGAAAAACTAAGATATTTCCTAGGTTTAGAGTTGGCAAATTCTACTAGCGGTGTATCTCTATCCCAGAGGAAGTATACATTGGATCTTCTTGAGGAAATTGGAATGCTAGGATGTAAGGCTGCTGAGACTCCTATTGAGCCTAACCTACACTTGAAGGCAAAGAAAGGAGAACCAGTTGATAAGGTATCAAAAATTAGTGGGAAAGTTGATCTATCTATCTCACGCTAGACCTGACATCACATTTGCAGTTAGTTTTGATGCAGTATATCGGATCTTGAGATACTTGAAGACTACTCCAAGAAAAGGAATTTTAATTTCAGCTCATGGACATTTGAAGATTGAGGCATATACAGATGCAGACTGGGGATGTCCAGATGATAGGAAGTCTACCTCTGGGTATTATGTATATGTGGGAGGTAACCTTGTGACTTGGAGAAGCAAGAAACAAGCTGTGGTTGCGCGGTCTAGTGCCGAGGCCGAGTTTAGGGCGATTGCTCAAGGCATTTGTGAGGTACTATGGCTTAAAGGGCTGCTTCAAGAGGTTGGGACAGATTTGGAGGCTCTTATACAGTTATGCTCAGATAGTAAGTCAGGAATCAGCAAAGCTCATAACCCAATACAGCATGATAGGGCTAAGCATGTAAAGATTGATAGACATTTCATCAAAAAAAAGGTTGAGGCTAGGCTGATCCATATCACCTTTGTTACTTCAAACGAGCAATGGACTGATATGCTCACAAAGAGCTTGAGCACGAAGATATTCAATTACATTATGAGCAAGTTAGGCATGATAAATATCTATGTTCAAACTTGAGGGGGAGTGTTGAAAACATGGACTGAGTTTTTCTAATTAGAATAGGATTATGTTTCCTCATAAGTCTAGAGTTTTATTTCTATTTGTTTTATATTTCTTTTTCCTACTTAGTATACTAGGTTGTAACTATAAATATCCTATTGAGGTCTTGTGAATAATATACTTTTGAGGAGCAATTCCTCATATTACAATAGTTATCATCAAAACAAATGGAGGCTAATGTGGCAATGGTGGCATGACATTTCCCAATAGGTTCTAATTGTGCCGATGAAGACCCAAATTAAATAGGATTATGTTTCCTCATAAGTCTAGAGTTTTATTTCTATTTGTTTTATATTTCTTTTTCCTACTTAGTATACTAGGTTGTAACTATAAATATCCTATTGAGGTCTTGTGAATAATATACTTTTGAGGAGCAATTCCTCATATTACAATAGTTATCATCAAAACAAATGGAGGCTAATGTGGCAATGGTGGCATGACATTTCCCAATAGGTTCTAATTGTGCCAATGAAGACCCAGATTAAAATTTCCAAGAGAAAGAGATATATTTTCCAACCAGGGTTAGGGTGGTTACCGACGAATTGTAGGTAGAAGATGGGTGAATGAAGAATCCCTTCACCCACCTAAGGGTTGGGTATGGGAAAGTGGGGTTAGTTATGTCATTTGACTCTAATGAGGATAATGTGATAACTTTACTCATGACTTGATGGAATATCAAAGTGTGCAACTTGTAGTTTTGGGGTTCAAATTGTGCTATTGACCACGAATTACGGGGGGGCCACAGGGTTAGGGGTGAGGGATTTTTTTTTTTTAATATTTTATTATTTTTTACTTGTGAACCCCGCATAATTCGTATTTGTAATGTCATCTCGCCATCAGGATAGATGATCCACACTCTTAATTTTGAGAATGGGAAATGTGTAATTTAGGATACTAAAGCGTACAATTCAAAGTTTAAGACTCACTATAGCGTGCAATCAGTAATTTACTCTTAATTCTATTAACTGCCGAGCTGAAATATCGGATTAAGCTCAATTATTATTTGGCGTCTACTTAGAATTTAGGTTTCTTGGTTCACAAGGTATTTGAACTCCTTTTCAACAAAGAATCCGGTAATTGCAATAGCGTCCTTCTACACAGGAAATGGCAATCGCGTCCTCTTACAAGAAAACTTTCAATTGCATCCCCTTAAAGTTTCCTATCATTAAAAACATGTTATAACTCTTCTTCTTTACCGGATTATGGTTAGGGTTAAAGTAGCTATCCTGCCGCTGTAATTTGCTAAATCATGTACGAATTTCATAAATTACCTAACATTGGATCAACATAAAAACCCCAACCTAATTATAACCACTCAACCCCAACCCTAGGAAAAGGAGGATCCAAATCTCCCTTCCACTATCGATAGATTTGTGTGATATTTTTATGACTGCATCTTAAAATCTGCATATGCACATTTACATTATATTGTTAAGATTGAAATGTAACATATATGTGAGTAGAGAAATCGTTATCAAACTAAAGGAGAGTTGCATGGACAAAAAAGCTATGGATGCCGTTGATTTCTAGTGGAGTCTGGTTATCTATTCAAGATTTGGAAACAATCATTCACTTTGTTTGTGGAAAAGCCTTCACCATTAGGTTGTTTTTTTTTTCAAAAAAGTAAAAAGAGTAAGATATTTTTGTTTGAAAAACAATTTGGCTTTGGTTTTGCTTTAATGTCTTGTAAGGTATGTAGGAGCCTATATACTTAGCATGGTAATTGTACTTTAGGCACAAAAATGCTTTAATGTGTCTTTTATTTTCTAAAGAGTTTTTTATGTGTAGGACCGTAGGTCCTATTAGTGGACCATAAACTAATGTTGGGTATCTTTAGTATTAGGGCTGCAACTGGGCCGGGCTTTTGCAATCCCAAACCCAGCCTATATGTTCTAATTATAGCTCATTCCCACCCTGACCCTAGTTCAAGGCCAATGATTATTGTCCTTGGCCCTAAGCCCTATACAGGACCAAGCCAAGCCCATTCCCGCCTTAATTGGCCCTAATTGGGCTAGGTCGAGATG
Organism: Hakea prostrata; assembly: GCF_041222555.1. NCBI lineage: Eukaryota > Viridiplantae > Streptophyta > Magnoliopsida > Proteales > Proteaceae > Hakea > Hakea prostrata. The sequence goes on from NC_142602.1 coordinate 72,250,235, forward strand.
GGTTGGCCCTAATTGAAAAACATAAAAGTATCACAAGTAAACTAAAAATAAAATTCCTAGAAATATAAGATAATTCAAGCTCATACAAAATGATAAAATAGTCAATAAGTTGATAGTGTTGCTTTAAACATAAAGAAATTCATACTCCATAATCTATATTGAGCCCTAAAAGTCTCCCATTGCTTTGGTGATTGAAATTGAAAACCTCTCTCATTACTTTGGTGATGGAAATTAAAAACATCTCCCATTGATATCCTTATTCATTAAAAAAATTTATATTCAAAACTTTGTTAACAAGTAAATCAATGATAATTTAATATAAATATTTTTTTTCAATAGTTAAAGAAAATAATATTTTAGTTATAAACATAGCGCTATCTATCCTTAATAAGTTTTTTTTTCCCCCTAAAGTATCACATTGGAGGCAAAAGAAATATGCCAATATTCATTATAAAAAGTTGGGGTGTAGATTTGTTAGATATTAATTCTCTATATACTAGCTTTTATTATTTGTAATGTATTATCTTGCCTTAGTCAAAAAAAAAAAAAAAAATCAATGATTTTTGGGAACTAAAATGACTTAGTTCAAAAAATAAAAATTAGCTTAAAAATAATATAAAACGTGAACTCATAGTCTAATATGATCAAAATGACTGAAGGTCAAAGTCGAGACTTATAGTTATATCAATGTTAATATGGAGATTATGGATTAAAATCTAGTACATGATCATAGTCAAATTAACATTAAGACTAGAGCCAAAATTAGGATCGGATCGGACCAAAATCCAGATGGATGCTTACTACATTGATAATAAGGATATAATTTATTTATATTAATTTTTTACAAAATATGATTATGTTTTTAAAATTTGACACGTGTCAAGTATTCACCCATGTGGATTATAATTAATTCCTCCGTATGGATAGAAGGTCCAGACTCAAATTAAGGCCAGAATCAGGGTCAAAATCGTGGGCCTAGATTAAGGCCAAGATTATGGCCAAGATCAATGCCAAAATCAGGGTCAAGATCAGGGCCAAATCAGAGCCAAAATCAGGGCTAGAATCAGGGCCAGGATCAGGGACGGGCCGAGATGGGTTGGGCGGGCCAGAGAGTAATCCCAGGCCGGCCCTTGGCCCTAGTTCAAGGTTAGAATATTTTGGCCCTAACTCGTCCTTAGGGCCAAAATCTTTAGCCCAAGCCCTATTCGGGCTCAAGGCGGGCTTAGGGCGGGTCATGGCCAAACTTGCATCCCTATTTAGTGTAATATATTACGTGTGAGTCCCAAGCAAACTAACACTGTTAGTCACCATTAAGTATTTTCAAATTTCAAACCTAGAGGGACCAAAATGCCTTTTAGGTTATTTAATATGTTGATAAAACTAAAACACCTCAATATTCTATTGTTATCAATCATATAGATGGGTAGCGGAATTCTCCTTCACCCATCTTCTTCCTTTGCCCTGTGGGAACTACTTCTCCACAAAAGAAAAAAAAAGACAAAAGAAAATACCACCATGGTAGTGTGAGGGAAGAGGGGTGGAGTTGGAACGATCCTTGAAAGGGAGTATTAAATTAAGAAGGAAAAAAAAAAAAAACCTGAAAAGTCAGACGTAACTGTCTTTATGCCTTGAAATTAGTAAAAATGCTCCCTTGCAACTTATTTATGCCTTTTCAATTATTCTTTTTCTTTTATCCTTTCTTTTTTTTTTTTTTTTTCTTTTTTTTTCTTTTTTTTTTCATTCTAGAAATGGAGCACCCAATGAAAAGATGACAAGCAAATCACATAGTGTTTAGAAATATTTGGGTTGTGATAAAGAAAGAATAAATAAACTTAAACTAGTATGGTTTAAGCCCAGTCCGACCAGATCGGAATCAAACCAGTTCGGTTGAGCCTAGTGCGACCAGCTCGGATCACGTTAGACCGACCAAGTCAAGGTCGGTCGAATAAGTAGAAAGGCTGAATAACAAGGTAAATCTGAATAAGATTCTAGCCAAAGAAACAGTATTTAGTCACGACTCAACTACTCATGTTTGAGTAGGACTCAATGACTAAGAGTCAGATCACAACCTAACTAAGGTTTGAGTCTCACTCAAACTCATACATAGAAAATCTATAAAAAGGTAAGGGAGCACAAGAGAAAGGTACGCTGAATAGAACTATCACTATTCGAATTCTTATTGTTCATTACTTTCTTGTATTCCTCAATCGGATTCCTAACTAGATCGTCGGAGGTGAAAACTCGAACTCCACGGTCGAGCTCATTCTTGCAGGCTCATCGGGCTGAAGAGACGAACAGGATTGTGCAGCAACAATTGGCACCGTCTGTGGGAAACTTGATCAAAAAGCCATCGCGCAAATTAGATCATGAATGCTATATCAACCCTCCAAATAATGATTAAATATGAGGTGATCGAAAAATTCCCTCGTGAGGTAATATTGTCTTCGGATTCCCTTTAGGGTAATTTAATTGTAAGATTTCTGAAATCCGATCACTTCACTGACTACATTGGTTATATATAATTACGTTACCTAGGAAGGTCCGGATCACTGGGTGCATTGGTTTTGCATGATAATTTTGCCAAACGATGTCATTTGATTCACAATAACGTGATTGAAGTTCAGTATAACTATTATATATTTGTCTTTTAGCCAAAGCATGTCATAAACTCTAAGTATGTTCAATAAAGTAATCTGCTTTATTTGTCTTTTTGCCGAAGTATGGTAACTTATCTGCTTCTGCTTTATGGATCCTCATCAATACTATCACTCTGTGTTTTCTTGAATTTTCCCTTGTGAGGTGGGAAAACCGGAAGAGATTGGACCCATATCTATGCGATCTACGGTTTAGAAGAATGGCAGACTGATTTTCCTGTTAATTCATGCATTGTCTTCATGCCGGAGCACCTCGCTTCATTGCTGGATTCACCGGTTCCGTCACTGCAATCTTGGCTCTCGGTCTCTTCTGCGCCACAGGCAGCAACCCTTCACTGGGAAATGGCACAGCGTATGATCAACGTCGTCAGTGATTGGTCAACCGTAAAAGCCGCCCTGGACTTTGGATGCGGCCGAGGAATCCTCCTCAATGCAGTGGCGCTACAGTTGAAAAAGGAAGCAGCTCCGGCCACGTCGTTGGTCTCGATTGCAGGAAAAATCGCGGTCGCAACGCTGCGTATTTCAGAAGCTGAAAGAAACTCATATTCAAGAATGGCAAAGATATTATATCAATTACAAATTAATGAAGAAGAAAGTAAAGCAGTACGCTCAACAAATTGAAGTTGGCATACAAGATCGTCGTCATGTTCTGAAAGAATTTTCAAGGATGCTTGAAAATCAGATTGAAAAGATTGTTTTGTTTCTTCTCCCATAATTATCTACGAATAACGTAAATGTGAGTTGGGTGGAAATTTTCTGCAGCATCTCGAGTCGACTTCGTTCTTCGAGTCAGGAAAGGAAAGTGTTGGAATTTATTAATTTGATTAATAAATTAAATGCCCAAGGGCAATATTGGAAACTCACTATTAGGGCGGTTACAAAATAGGGTTATATATTTTGGTAACCACCGCATTAGTGAGTAAGTAACTGAGTGATTCATTCGCACGAGCGAATCTCTGAGAAACGGCGGCTCCATCTCTCTCTCCCTCTCTCTTAGAATCGCAGGCTTGGAAAATTTTCCTTTCCTAGTTTTTGATCTTCATTCCATTAATCCACGGCATTTGGGTTGTGGATATTATTCCCTTTCCCAGTGATTGTGGAATCTCGCCGGTAAATCTTTGGTGGTGGAACGAGAACGTGGATCTAGACTTCCGCTGCGAATACTTCAAGAAAGCGAAAGCGAATCCAGGTAAGGAATCTTTCCCCCATCAATTAATTGAATTGAATTGTTTTTTATGTATTACCAACATTGGTATCAGAGCCATTGGTTCCCACGTTTATTGTTCCTCCCCATTGTTTAATTTTATTGTATGGATCCAATGGGAGGATCAAGGGTTTAATACGAAACCCATGGGAGAATTGATAGGGTTTTTGAAAACCCTTAATTTTGATTCGGATCCGAGTGGGAGGATCCCTGTGAATTTCCCTAATGAAGATTTGCATGAATTGATAATCTATGATGATAATTATTTTTGTTTAATAATTGATGCTGGATTTTTTTTTTCATGTATTTTTTTTGGATGATTTTTTGGGTGAAAAAACGTGTTTTTCGTTTTTTTTGAAAAAAAATTCGTTCAAGAAAAATTGAAAAATCGCCGTTTTTGGTCACTGTGGACCAGACGAACGACCGTCTGACTAGACGGTCGTCCGTCTATTATCAGAGTAGTCATAGTGACCCAGACAGAATTTCCGTCTGGGAGACGGTCATTCGTCTGGTCACAGAATGTCAGACGAAATTTCCTTCTGGGCAGACGGAATTCCGTCTGGGCAAATGGCAGTCCGTCTAGGAGATGGATTTTTTTGGATATTGGTCCGTCCGATTCGTAATGTGTTTCTAACTTATCTTGGACACCAATGGCCCGACAATCTGTGTGATGTTTGGGCATTAAGGGCCTATTGGGGCCTAGTGGGAGCTAATGAGGTAGAAGTGTTCTGTGTGAACCACCTCATAGCTTTAACATGATTGCATGTTTTATTTTAATAAAACTATTTTTTATTTATGGGTCTATCAATCATGTTTCTTGCACAGAATGAAGCTAGTGTATAAGTCTATGTGGGTTTGCATGAGAATTTGATTGAATGTTTGTTAGCATCTCTTTTGGTTTAAATGCTTATCCTATAAGTTGACTATGCTAGTGTGATTTGCTGTTGCTTGAGTTGTGTTTTATGCTAGAATAGTTGAACTCATCCTACTATGTAATGTCTCTAGAATAAATGGCTGCTACCAAGAGCATTGTTGCTAACTTCGCGAAAGGAGATAAACCGAATGAGAGGTATTATGACCTTTGGCACCGAAAGGTGCAGTATCTCCTAGAAGAATAGAACATGCTGGAAACCGTAAACTAGACCATGTCCCCACCTGAGGAAGGTACCACTGCACAGTATAGCAGGTACCTTGAGCTTTACAATGCCTGGAAGAGGAAAGACCGGGTAGCCAGGATTACAATCCTGAGCTCCATGAGGGATGACCTCGATTCTTCGTTATGAGAAGCATAGGACTGCAAAGTCTTTGTGGGAGGTCGTGGAAGTTCCAGTATGGAGGGACTTCCACCACAAGAGGCCGCCGACTTGGACTCACCTTTGACGGTTATAAGATGCGCCAGGGTCACACCATGAGGCAGCATATAACCATCATGTCTAACATGATTAGTGAGTTGAGCGCATGTGGATTGTGGGCCCCAGAAGACTGATGAGGAGCAAGTCTCTGCGTCATCAGGTCTTGGGAGCAATGAAGATCTTCTTGACTCATGTTGATGAGGTCAAGACATTTGATCAAGCTGCCAAGCACCTTGAGCTAGAGGAGGATCGGATGTTGGCCGATGTCCCTCACACTGAAGTAGTTGCTGCTGAAGCAAGCACTAGTAAGGGTGCAAGCTTCAAGCGCAAGAAGGAGAGAGCTCAACCTCAATGGTCTAGGCAAAGTAACAGAGGTGGGAACATAAACAAGAGTGGTTTATGAGACATGGTTTTAGAGTTGTATTTGAAAACAATTCTTTGGTTTTGTATCTGGGTGATACAGTTTATGGTTATGGTTTTCTTCTGAATGGTTTCATTGTATTGGATACAATTGATTATTCATTTAATTCTAGTAGTGCTTTTGTTTGCCAAAATACTGTGTGTATTGATTCTAATTTGTGGCATGCTAGACTAGGACATATTGGCTTAGATAGGATGAATAGGTTGGCAAGAGAAGGTCTCTTAGGCCAAGGTTCACTATCTGATTTGCCAACTTTGTGAGTCATGTCTAGCGGGAAAAGCAACTAGAAAACCATTTAAAAAGGCTTTGAGAGCCTTTCTTCCTTTAGAACTTATCCATTCAGATGTGTGTGGACCCATGAATGTGCATACTAGAAAAGGACAGTCATATTTCATCACATTCATAGATGACTATACAAGGTATGGTCACATTTATCTAATTTCTCATAAGTCAGAAGCTCTGGAATGTTTTAAGAAATTCATGAGCTTGGTTGAGAATCAGTTAGATAAAATGATTAAAACTCTTAGAACGGATAGAGGTAGAGAGTATCTCTCCGATATGTTCAAAGGGTTATGTGATGAAAAGGGGATATCTAGACAACTTACTATTCCAGGGACTCCATAGCAAAATGGGGTTGCTGAGAGGAGGAATAGAACCTTGCTAGACATGGTGAGATCCATGATGGCACGAGGCAAATCTACCCATCTCTTATTGGGGAGATGCTTGCCGATCACGGCCTATATCCTCAACAGAGTTCCAACCAAATCGGTTCCTTCCACACCATATGAGTTGTGGACCGGAAGGAAGCCAGATTTGAGTTACTTGCGCGCATGGGGATGTGCAGCATATGTTCACTCTACTTCTCACCAATATGGAAAGCTTGGACCCAGAGGAAAAAAGTGTATCTTTGTGAGATATTCTGAACCCTCAAAAGGCAATGTCTTCATTGGACTAGATGAGAGTGAGAGGAGAACGGAACTTGAGTCTAGGGATGCAACATTCTTGGAGAATGATTTTCCATCTCTTTCAGGAGTTAACAAAGATTCGTCGGAATTCTTTGAGATACAAGATAGTGGTCTTGTCACTCCAGGGGATTCAGATTCTCGGATAATGAACCCGGGGTTCATCCGTGAAGATCCTAGTGGGAGTGGGAGTGGGAGTGCAGATGTGATAGCTACCTTAGACGGTGAGCAATCTGACATGCACTTGCGCCGTAGTGGGCGCGGGCTAGTTCCTCGTCGACGTTTCGACATAGAGGATGAAGCCTACATGGTAACTCCTCGAAGAGATCGACCGTGAGATGATTTCAGTCGATGAGCATGAACCAAAGAGCGTGCAGGAAGCTCTTGCGGGGTCAAGCTCAAAGGAATGGTTAAAAGCAATAAAGGAAGAGTTGGAGTCGATGAAAGTTAATCATGTCCTGGGACTTGGTTGACTTGCCGCCGAGCCGAAAGGCGATTGGGAACAAGTGGGTTCTCAAGATCAAAAGAAAGGCGGATGGATCTATTGAGAGATTCAAGGCTCGTTTAGTGGCTAAGGGCTACACCCAACGAGAGGGCGTTGATTATGAGGAAATTTTTTCCCCTGTGGTTAGGTTTGCCTCAATTCGCCTCATACTAGCTATTGTTGCTCAGTTGGACTTGGAGCTTTATCAGATGGATGTAAAAACTGCTTTTCTCAATGGAGACCTTGAGGAAGAGATCTATATGGATCAACCTCAAGGCTTTGAAGCACATGGACTTGAGCGCAAAGTGTGCAAGCTTAAGAAGTCCATATATGGCTTAAAGCAAGCATCTAGACAGTGGAATGTGCGCTTCCACCAAGCTATGATGGAAAATGGTTTTTCCATGCTTGAGGAAGACCACCGTGTTTACACCAAGAGATCCGATAATAATTATGTCATTTTGACACTGTATGTAGATGACATACTTATGGCTAGCAATAGCAAGGAGCTATTGGAAACCATTAAGAAATGGTTGTCCTCCATATTTGATATGAAGGAATGTGCTTGGTGTCAAGATTGTCAGAAATAGGCAAAAGAGATTACTGGGTTTATCTCAAGAGACCTATATTGACAATGTCTTGACGAGATACTGATGATGCACAACCGCAAACCAATTGATACTCCAGTGGAGAAGGGTTTGCATTTGAGCCTTGATATGGGTCCTAAGACTCCAGAGGAGAAAACCAAGATGGAAAGAGTTCCATATTCCGGTGCGGTGGGTAGCCTTATGTACGCTATGATGTGTACTAGGCCGGATATTTGTTATGCGAAGTGGGTTTGGTTAGTCGGTACCAATCAAACCCCGGCATAGAGCACTGGAAAGCGATCAAGAGGATATTGAGATATCTCGGAGGAACGAGTAACTGCATGTTGTGTTACCAAGGATCGGATTTGCGGTTAGTTGGCTATAGTGATGCCGACTGGGCTGGAGACATCGATGAGCGCAAATCAACCTCTGGATATGCTTTCTTGCTGAATGGCGGGGCCATTTCGTGGTGTAGCAAGAAGCAGGCTTGTATATCCCTCTCGACCATGGAAGCAGAGTATGTGGCATGCTCAGCTGCGGTTCAAGAGGCTGTTTGGTTGAGAAGATTCCTTCGACATACTGGGATTGTGATGACATCCAAAGAGGCTGTCCTTGTCTACTGTGATAGTACGGCAGCTCTTAGCTATGTCAAGGACCCCAAGTATCATGGGAAGACCAAACATATACAGTTGAGATATCACTTTGTTAGAGACATTACATCAAGAAAGAAAGTTGTACTTAAGCACATATCTACTAGTTTGATGGTAGCTGACCCTCTTACCAAACCTATAGCCAAGGATGTTTTTATTTCTCATGTAAAATCCTTGGGCTTGCGTAGATTGTGACTTATTTTTGTACTAAGACTTTCTTATTAATGAGTAATATGAGTTCATTCCAGCATTTTTTTTTATTCACTTTCTGTGTGATTGTGTTTTGCTAGCATAAAACAAGATATGTCAATAGGCAAGAGAATGGCTCACTCACACGAGCATTCGCCTCTGGCGCCTTGGAGGCGAGCAGAGATGAGACAGATTGTGAATGACTTTGTGTAGGTCAATTCATAATCATGATGTCGCCTTGATTTGGAATCAAGATGAGTTTCTCTATTATAAAGAGAATCGACATGAATGTTCCCACTATTCATGTTGCCTATAGGAGCAAGGTGCGAGTACTTTATGTGGCGCTAGGGTGGCGACAATAAAGAAACTCGGGTTAGGCGCAAGAGGTTGCGACTAGACTAAGACCTGTATGGTGTTGAGATGGACATACGTTCTATTGTATATAGAATGCTCCACCATAGCACATATATCACACTATGTGTGCTTAGCGATCATTGGAAATAAGAGGATGGATCCCTGCTCCTCTCATTGTGTGAGTCCTGGACCTTATGGTCCATTAGTGTTCTTAGTGACTTTCGACGACATCATGAAACGAAGGGTTGATGTGGCTACTTTGGGGTGTTACCTATGGTCATGATTGATTCGACCTAAAGGGGCACTACCGGGAAAAGAGTCAATCCTAAATGTAGTGATGGTCTGGGGCGAAAGGAAAGGTTTGATTCAATTACACCCTAAAAAGTGTTTGCTGGCGCCAAGCTGTATGTGTTACGGTAGTGAACATTTTAAGGACAAGAAGGTGATCTCTCGGAGGGATCGAGATACCTTTAGTCCGGTGAGTTTGAATAAACCTAGGACACTTGTGTTATACTAATGCTTATTTGATTTGTTTCTATGAGTGATGTGCCATTCGGCTTTCTCGGGAAGGTTTCTAGTTTGGGGCTCACGCGTGCAGGTATATCACCGGTCGCACAACCCATTTTGCCATTATGACTTGTGGATATTAGTGTCTGGGACACAGGTGGTCTATGTATCTAGGATACATAGTGAAGAGATCAATATATATGTATATCTGGGATATGCATGTGTATCTGGGACACAAGAGGTCTATGTATCGGGATACATAGCGAGAGAGATTGAATATGTATATCTGGGATATGCATGTGTGTCTGGGACACAAGAGGTCTATGTATCTGGGATACATAGCAAAGAGATTGAATGTGTATATCTGGGATATACAAGTGTTTCTGGGACACATTAAAGATTAACACTTGCCATTGTGCAAGTGGGAGCTGTTGGAATTTATTAATTTGATTAATAAATTAAATGCCCAAGGGCAATATTGGAAACTCACTATTAGGGCGGTTACAAAATAGGGTTATATATTTTGGTAACCACCGCATTAGTGAGTAAGTAACTGAGTGATTCATTCGCACGAGCGAATCTTTGAGAAACGGCGGCTCCATCTCTCTCTCCCTCTCTCTTAGAATCGCAGGCTTGGAAAATTTTTCTTTCCTAGTTTTTGATCTTCATTCCATTAATCCACGGCATTTGGGTTGTGGATATTATTCCCTTTCCCAGTGATTGTGGAATCTCGCCGGTAAATCTTTGGTGGTGGAACGAGAACGTGGATCTAGACTTCCGCTGCGAATACTTCAAGAAAGGGAAAGCGAATCCAGGTAAGGAATCTTTCCCCATAAATTAATTGAATTGAATTGCTTTTGATGTATTACCAACAGAAAGAAAGAAAGAAATCCAAAGCAATCGTAGTTAAAGTGCTTTATTGAGTGCTTTGTCATATTTGCTTATTTTATTTGTTGGTGGTTGGTTAAAAAAAAAATGCAGAAGTTTGGGTGGGGAGATGAAGACGAAGGAACCTTTTTTCCAATGCAGAGGTTGTCCAGTGCTCTAAAGATATTCTCTCTCTTCTCCAAAAACTTTTATTCTTCTGGATCCGAAGACAATGATGCCGTGATCAGTGGAGGACCTGGTGACTATGTTGATGCCATTAAAGCTGCTTAGTTGAATCTCAAGATTATATGTGTCGATAAACGTGGGACTCTCGGTGATAATTACCTCAATGTCGGTTGCATCCCATCCAAATCAGATGCCTCCAGCCCGAAGAAGGATGTTCCTACAAATGAACCAGCACCCACTTCAGAGCTCACGTCGATTTCTGCTCCTTCAGAAAAGCAACTGAAGATAACGACAGAAGTACCAGCACCACCTCCTCAATGCAATATAATTAAAGTGCACAGAGAAAAGCCTGTGCTGCACTACATTCAGCAAAAGGGACACATTCAGGACACTGAAATTCGTGCTCGCGTTTTAGGCGTCTCGACCTCCAAAACCGAAGACATGATCCCTTCGAGATTGAAATTATGCCCCAACATCGCCTTCAAATTTCACCACCACGTGTTCGATGAAAAGCCACCAAAGGCTTGAACGGTTCTGGTGGCAAAGAATTTGGCAGAATTCCTCCGAATGCTTCTCCTTAACCTTCTATCAATTGTACTCTTTGCTCGAATTTTCGAGCTCTCAAAGAGCAGCCCTCGACGAACTTTCCCAAGTTGAAAGACTGCCTACGACAATCACACATCTTTCTGGAGAAGTTGCGTATGGATGGTACGATTGGATTCGAACTACCAGATTAAATCTTCCATGTTGCTCGCTATTACAATATCAACGTTGAAAATCTTCGAAGTGTGTTTTCGCTTCGTCTCAGGCAACACTTGATGCTGAAGCAGTGAAGCTTATCCGCTAGGATCTAGTTCCCATGGCATGATTTAATTGCCGAAGCAGTATGGCCTGAACTGTTTGCGGACAAGACTGGTACATATTGGAATGAGCCGTTATTGATGGCAATAAATCTGGCTTCTCTTCCGTCCGACCTTCAGCAGTCAGCATACCATGATGATGGAGGGGAGCCCAAACAATCATATGGCAGTGATTGGGTGAATCAGATACCTCCTACATTACTCCCTGGGATTTGTCTCAAACATGCCTTCTCTTTCAAAAGAGATATGGACATCTGGAGAAGTAAAGCAGGAAAATTGAAAATGGTACAACCATATGACATATTCCTATCAAATCCTCATATTTCTGCATCAGGAATCATTGAAAGACAATTAATCAATTGGTTACAAGAGAGCTGAGGCAATGCCCATCAGTTTCTTTTACCAGTTGGATCCTCCTACGCATGATTACGGATATTATCCTTCAGAGGACCAGGGACTTCACTTTCTTCGGCTTGACAATGGTGTTAAATATGAAAGTGATGACAATAAAGTCGTTATGCAACACAGATAGAAAAGACTGTATCCATATCAAAATGACTATTCTCCAGATCGAAATCCTCCATTGTTTCTCTTATACACGTGAAGTTACGATTCAGAAAATCGATTCGCAACTGGTGGAAGAGATGAACGAAAAGACTTAGAGGGCTCTTTCTGGTGGCGATTACGATATATTATCTTAACCCATCATCATATTTATAATATTGTTCAAGAATCAATGTTGACTATGCTTCTTTTATCATATTCATTGATGCATGATCGGAGTTATTCGCCATATACAACCTACAATTGGATGTGGAATATCAAGCAATATTACTCTTTAAGTCATCTAGCACTGGAATTCAGCAGCAACAATATATTTAGCTTCAACAACAAAAGTCTTATATACAATATTCTCAAAGCCTTTGAGCTCATGGATAGCAAAATATCATCAAATTTACAAGTATGGAAGCTCAAGATATAATCGACCATACATGATCAAGAGAAAGGAGTTCTACATACAGGCAAAAGTTCTCAGTTTTATGAAGCATAACAGCTCAGAAAAGACTTGACCTATCATGCTCGAGGGAGTAAAGAGAGATAAACATCTCACATCTCGACCTCCTTGTACGCAAAGCAAAGAAGTAGCCATGCTCGACGAAAAAGGTCTAGATATACAAGTCTAAAAGACTACTATACTAGGAACCTACGAGTCGACCACAATCGCTCTACTCGAGCAACATTGAAAGGACGCTGCTCAACCAGATCAATAACCCTACTCGACCAGCATGGGAAGCAAAAGCCCTAAGCTCCTTAGGCACAAAAGCCCTAACATTGGAAGGACGCTGCTCGATCAGATCAATCACTCTACTCGACTAGCATCAGGCAGAAAGACCTAAGTCTCTTAGGCAGGTAAGACCTAAAATTCTTAGGCAAAAAAGACCTAAAATTCCTTAGGCACGAAAACTTCAAAGATTGTTTCATACTCAAAGTTATCATGCCCGGGGGGTAGTAGGTTATGACCGAGCAACTGTTGACGAACAATTACTTGGACTTATGACCGAACAAGCCCTACTGAACAGCATGGCTAGAATGATGAACATAAAAGACAACGAGCATTGAAAATTACTTCACATGTTCGGTATCAACAAAGACGAAGGTCGGATTCTTCATAACCGCCTACCAAGCAACATACTAGCAATCGTATGGAAGGATGCTACGAATGACCGATACACATTACTTCAGTATACCGAACAAAGATACTTGAAGAGAAAGGATGATGAACAGGCACAACATATGACCGAACAAAGATATTTATTTACTTCAAATTCACATCGTGTTCGGGGAATAACCGAACATAAGGTGTAAGACCTAAAGGCTTCCAGAAAAAGTGTAAGACCTAAGGGCTTCCAGAAAAGGTGTAAGACCTAAGGGCTTCCAGAAAAGGTGTAAGACCTAAGGGCTTCCATAAGAAAGTGAAAGACCTAAGGGCTTCCAGAAGAAAGTGAACGCAAAAAGACCTAAGTCACTTAGGCCACCGACCTACTAAGGTCGGGAAGAAAAGCCCTAAGCAACTTAGGCACAAAAGCCCTGAGCAACTTAGGCACAAAAAGCCCTAAGGCACTTAAGCACAAAAGCGCTAAGCAACTTAGGCACAAAAAGACCTAAGTCACTTAGGCCACCAACCTACTAAGATCAGGAAGAAAAACCCAAAGCAACTTAGGCACAAAAAGACCTAAGTCACTTAGGCCACCGACCTACTAAGGTTGGGAAGAAAAGCCCTAAGCAACTTAGGCACAAAAGGACCTAAGTCACTTAGGCCACCGACCTATTAAGGTCAGGAAGAAAAGCCCTAAGTCACTTAGGCACAAAAGTCCTAAGCAACTTAGGCACAAAAAGCCCTAAGTCACTTAGGCACAAAAGCCCTAAGCAACTTAGACACAAAAAGCCCTAAGTCACTTAGGCACAAGAAGCCCTAAGAAACTTAGGCACAAAAAGCCCTAAGATCCTTAGGCAGGAAAACCGACCTACTAAGGTCGGGAAGGAAAGACCTAAGATACAGGCAACAAGAACCGACCTACCCAGGTTCGGGAAAAGCCTTGAATCTATTAGGCACCAAAAAGATTTTAACTCTTTATCAAGTATATAAACAACCAAGCTGTTTTCGAAAAGGCAAAAGCATTGATAAAACTGAAAAATCTTAAATAAACTGCTTCATTCTGAACAAGCAGAGATTACAAATTGAGAAAGGCAGAAATGACGAGTAAAGTCAAAGAGAAAGAAAAAAGGAAAACATACTCAGAATACAGCACGAATGCAAAAATAAAAACCAGCAAAAGATTCATAAGGAGAAGACGAACTCACTTGTGAAAGGAATCGCTGAACGAGCACAGGAAAAGGGCCTGGAAGGTCTTCTGAAAAATCTGCAACTCTCTTCGTCTTCACAGATGAAAAGAAATCCACAACAGAAGTGGAGAGGGAAGAGAAGAAAAAGGGGTTTCTATACCTTTGAAGAAGTCCCAATCCAAGGGACCAAAAAAGAAGGTCAGGTTACCTCTCCAGAAGATTCCAAATCCATGGTTTGCCTAAGTAGCTTTATCCAGCGACCAAAATGATTCGATCCAGATCCAAGGGACCAAATGAAGCACCAAAAAACGGTTCAAATTCACGTCTTTTGAAATCCCTCATGATCACGATGGACCTTAATTACTTGGACATGTGTCCATGAAGGTGGAACCTCTAAAAAGTCGTGCGCCGTCAATACCCATTTTACGAAGCTGCAGTCTGTCAGATGACGTCAGGCTTAAAGATCTCCTAAATCAGTTTGGATATAGTGAAAAATCTCAAGTGATATTGGTCGAAAGCTGATATGTGTCCACCGAATCTCTAAAGCCCGAACAAGAGAAAGCTCGAACTTCAAGAGACGGGGGGCTTATGATAAGGAAAGAATAAATAAACTTAAACTAGTCTGGTTTAAGCCCAGTCCGACCAGATCGGAATCAAACCAGTTCGGTTTGAGCCTAGTGCGACCAGCTCGGATCACGTTAGACCGACCAAGTCAAGGTCGGTCAAATAAGTAGAAAGGCTGAATAACAAGATAAATCTGAATAAGATTCTAGCCAAAGAAACAGTATTCAGTCACGACTCAACTACTCATGTTTGAGTAGGACTTAATGACTAAGAGTCAGATCACAACCTAACTAAGGTTTGAGTCTCACTCAAACTCATACATAGAAAATCTATAAAAAGGTAAGGGAGCACAAAAGAAAGGTACGCTGAATAGAACTATCACTATTCGAATTCTTATTGTTCATTACTTTCTTGTCTTCCTCAATCAGATTCCTAACTAGATCGTCGGAGGTGAAAACTTGACCTCCACGGTCGAGCTCATTCTTGCAGGCTCATCGGGTGAAGGGACGAAACAGGATTGTGCAGCAACAGGTTGGATAAATCAATTCAAACACTTGATTTATTTATCTTAAGGAGACGTCGTATCGAGAAGAAGAGGGTTTCAAGGAGCCGATGACTGCTAGATGGGTAAATATGGTGGTGTATTTTTATTTTATTTTTTGTGGTTTCTAATAGGGTGATTTCCTACAATGGTTCTAGCGGTAGTTCCATAGGGTGGAGGAAGAAGATAGGTGAAAGGATTCCTCCTTCACTCACCTACATTGTTAGTAACAATAAAATATTCTAGGTATTTTAGTCTTATCATATATGTTGAACAATCTGAGAGGCATTTTGGTCTCTCTAAGTTTAAAATTTGAAAATACTTAATAATGACTATTAGTGTTAGTTTGGTTGGAACTCACCTGTAATATATTGTACTAAAAGAACCCAACATTAATTTATGGTTCATTAAGAAAACCTACATGTAAAAAGTTTTTTTTTTTAAATTTATGGTTAGACTTGAAAATGAATTCAGGCTCATGCCTTTTTATTTTTTGCTTAAACATAAGAGCCATAATATATTAAATGAAAGAGACATATCCCTTTTGAATGTAGCCTTAAGGTAGAGATAGAAGAATACACTTGAAGGGATGTTTATTTGTGAGAAGAAAAAAAAAACAAAAAAGGAATATAATGGCAAATATAAGCAAGATAAGTAATTTTGGTTTTTTTGGGTTCAGGCAAGACAAGGATCAGTTTCATCGAGTACTCCTCATTTCAAGCAAGAGACATATCCCTTCGGCTCTAGACTTCGGGTAGAGACGGAAAAATACACTTCGAGGCGTAATTGAAAAAGAAACATGAAAGATGGGAATATAATAATAACAAATATAGGCAAGACAAGTATCACTTGCACTAGTACGGAAAGAAACTAAAGATAGGAATAAACATAGGAAAAGACAAGTATCACTTTCGTCTGCAGCATGCAAGTCTTACTCTTGCCATAAAAAAAAATTAATAATAAATAAAATCTTCAAAGTTAGGTCTTCTTCAAAATCATGTCAAGTTGTCTTTAAAATGGTTTCTCTGCTTCTTCTTCCACTCTGTGCCCCACAATCCAAACGTCAATCCCCATCTCTTCGCTCTGTTCCCAACCCTTTGCTTAATTCTCTGGAAATGACATCTATTCCTATTTTTGTTGACCAAAAGACGAGATTTGGTTTGGAAAACTCAAATGATCATGATCTTGAAGTTGCACCAGAGTTGATCACACCCATCTCATCCGTGCCACTTTACACCTCTTACAACGAAATATTTCGACCTCTGCTTGACACCATCGACAAACTACACCAACACAATGTCATGCAAGAAGGCATTGAGTTACCCACCATCGTCGTTGTTGGTGATCAATCTTCCGGCAAATCCAGTGTTCTTGAATCCCTTGCCGGCATCAGTTTACCTCGAGGTCTCGGCATCTGTACTCGGGTTCCCCTCATAATGCGACTTCACAGACACTCATCACCTGAATCTGAACTTCACTTGGAGTATAACGGTAAAGAAGTTCATACAGATGAAGATCATGTAGCACAACATATTCAAGATGCCACCACTGAGATTGCTGGTTCCTCTAAGGGAATTTCCAATACTCCGCTCACTCTTGTTGTGAAGAAGATTGGTGTTCCTGATCTAACCATGGTTGATTTGCCTGGTATTACTAGGGTTCCTGTTCGTGGCCAACCTGAAGAAATCTACGAGCAGATTTCAAACATAATTATGGAGTATATAACTCCAAAAAAGAGCATTATTTTGAATGTCTTATCTTCTACTGTGGATTTTCCCACCTGTGAATCGATCAGGATGTCGCAACGCGTGGACAAGACCGGGGAGAGGACCTTGGCTGTTGTGACCAAGTGTGATCAAGGTCCCGAAGGTCTGCGTGAGAAGGTTATTGCAGATGATGTCAACATTGGGCTCGGTTATGTCTGCGTGAGGAATCGAATTGGAGAAGAATCGTATGAAGAAGCAAGGGAGGAGGAGGCAAGATTGTTTAAATCCCATCCCCTTCTCTCCATGATCAACAAATCGATTGTGGGTATCCCTGTTTTGGCCCAGAAGCTGGTGAAGATCCAAGCAACTAGTATTTCCAAGTGCTTGCCAGGCATTGTGAAGAAGATCAATGAAAAGCTATCTCTCAATGTTTCCGAGCTTGACAAATTGCCCAAACATTTCTCCAGTATCACGGATGCAGTAACTGTGTTGATGCAGATTATTGGTTTAACAAAAGAATCTCTCAAGAAAATTTTCATCAGGGGTGAGTTTGACGAGTACCTAGAAGAGATGGATATGCATGGCACAACTCGAATGGCGGATATGCTTGTTGGGTACTCCAAAGAACTACACCGAAAGAGCAACAACCCCAGGGCAAAGTTCTTAGATGAGGAAATTAAGGTGTTAGAGGAAGCGAAAGGGAGTAAGCTTCCCAATTTCATCCCTTACGCTGCATTTCACAGCATATTACAGGGAAGAGTGAAGGAAATATTGAATGTTCCTGTTGAATTTGTAGAGAAGATCTGGTCTTATGTCCGAGCTGTTGTAGTGTATGTCTTGATGTCTCATGCTGATGGGTATCCAAAGATTCAATCTTGCACGAGAAGCGCAGTGCAGAATCTGGTGGAGAAGATGAAGGCGGAATCAATTGAACGAGTGAAGGAGATGGTGGAGATGGAGAAGCTCACAGATTATACATGTAACCCAGAATACATGTCAAGATGGAGCAAGCTCATGGCAAACCAACCAACCTTTATGAAGAGATTGAAGAATGGATATGAATGTTTGCAGTTAGATGGAGTGGGTAAAGTAGAAATTGGTCATCTAAGGGAGTATCATCAGGACCTGTTGGGCAAGGCATTTGATCTGAGAATGAAAATTACTGCTTATTGGGAGTCTGTGTTGCAGAGATTGGTGGATTGCTTGGCTTTTTATCTTGTGTTTAATGTTCAGAAGCTGGTGAATAAAGAAATGGAGAAGAAGATAGTGACTAAGTTGATGGGACCTGGTAGCGGTGGTATTAAACAGTTGCTGGAAGATTCTCCCTTCATTGCTGCAAAACGAGAGAGGCTCAACCACAGTATCGAGTTATTGAGGGAATCAAAGAAGGTTGTAGCAAAGATCATGGGTATGGTTGAACCTCCCAGCAATGACTTCTCTACCGGGCTTGGGTTTTTGAATTCTGCTTTTATCCCTTCTAAAGTCGAGCCCCCTACCTCTGGAAATTAATTGCTTAGGTGGTGCGCTGCAGCAAATGGTCGAGATCTCGACAGTCTATTTTCGAAACAAGTGTTTTTAGACTTTTGAGAAACGTGATGGTCAAGATCAAAATCTCAGTTAGGATCTCAATCTCGACCGTTCGCAGCACAGTGCTCCACAATAATTGCATTGCACTGAAGTCGAGCCTCTACCAGTCTACCTCTTCCAGCACTGGTGTCTAGTTTCCTAGTTTTGTACGTTCAGTATTTTTATGTTTTATGCATCCTGTCTGGGAGGTTACCCAAAAAAGAAAAGATGTATACCCTCGGGAAGTGCTATGCTATTACTGTGCCAAGGCAAAGCTTTACTATTTGCTTCTAAGGGTTCTACTGTGATAGAAATTCTGGCTGCTGCGAGCAAGAGATAATTTTTAGGTGTATTATTGCAACCGGGTAAAGCAATTGAGATAGTGAAAAGCCTTTTAAGTCTCGAGTATTGTTTTTGGGAGTGGAGGTTGGCCAAGTTGTTGAATCACTACAAATCTTTGTGACTTCTCTTGCTTCTTGCTTTCTCTCCTCTGCGTAGTTGTTGAGTCTTCGCTTGAGTCTCAATTCATTCCATTTCATGTGTTGCCTATCAATCCTACAAATGATCCTTTTATTTGTTAAACTTGGTACAGCAAACTGTGGTTGTTGATCTACATTAGAAGATCCCCACCAACCAACCGTTAAACACCCCCCCAGAAAGAACCAAGAAAACAATTTCCAAAATCCTAACCCCCCCCCCCCCCAAAATTATAAACCCGGGGGGGAAAAAGAAAACAAGGGAAAATGGTTTTAACTTCAGTAAAATTATCACAGCATCTTAAAAGAGATTTTTTTTTTTTTTTTTTTTTTCACAAATGTTGCCATTGATTGAAAATTGACAAAACTCTCCTTACTTCCCAAGTGATCAGAATACTTTAGTACCAAGAACTTCAGCTCTGCCACTTTTGCTTTCCTCAGTATAAATATTAAACTGCACTGGAGTGATGCAAAACCATAAGAATTTTCATTAAAATGGCTTTCATAAAGAAATAAAAAGGTAGTCATTGTTGTTAAAAGTAAGGATTTTGGTTGGCCCTGAATTTAGGGCGATGGACTTCATCAGGCTCAGGGTGAGTTTGGGATCTTCAATGTGGCCATTGGGGCATTAATGCAATCTAGGTTGATGAGCGTAGGACTGCAACTGGGCCGGGTTTTTGTAATCCCAAGTCCAGCCCTATATGTTCTAACTTGAGCCCATTTCTATCTTGCAGGAAGAAGCCCAGCTTCTGCTCTCTTTTTTCTTTGCTTTCTTCTTGAAGAATATCAAAGGTATTCTTGTTCTAGCCTGTGATTGAGATTCAATTCTGTTACTATGATGGAGAATTCCTGATCTCATCCATTCTGCTCGAAATCAAGAGGATGAAATTCTGATATTCATTCAATCACTATTCTACTGTATTGGTTGGCATTCTGAATTGATTTTAGAAGAAAATATTTAATCTTGTTGCTTTAATCTATATTTTCTTATTGAAGCCGGAGTTGTTTTTGTTAGAGATTCAATTGTCAGATGTTCTATTACTTGATCATGCTAATATTACTTGTCAGATGTTTCTGTTCAATTACTTGTGGTTTATCACTGAAGGTTGATTTGATCATGCTAATATGCAATGTCTATTACTAAAAAGTCCTATTGATTGGCTACTTTTGAGGTTTCTTAGTGGCATTAAGAATATGCCCTTCTGATGCATCCAAAAATTGTTTAGCCTTCAAATTCCTACAAAACAGACATTAGACGTGTGCCACCACGTGGTCAAGTAGCCAGCTCCGAAGATTAAATCAGCAATTGGAACACCACAGAACTCTAGCTTGATGCATAGCTTTAATTGAACAAATTAATGAAGGGAAACGATTTAGTTACCTTCACTGTTCAGCGTAGTTTCTGACCATCCAAAATTGTACTTGACCGATATTACAGGGTTCCTTGATGCAGTTACCTCACTATGCATATGTACATTGGTATTGGAGATTAATTGGTAAACTCATTTAATCTTACTGTTAATCTTCCAGATATGTCTTTTCTATTAAGAGTGTGTAAGCTTAAGCAAACA
Source organism: Hakea prostrata (assembly GCF_041222555.1). Lineage (NCBI taxonomy): Eukaryota > Viridiplantae > Streptophyta > Magnoliopsida > Proteales > Proteaceae > Hakea > Hakea prostrata. The sequence continues at coordinate 72,270,777 of NC_142602.1, forward strand.
CTGAAGAAAATTCATTTGGAAGCTGTGTCTTGTGCTATATTAACTAAAAAGTGCCTCTGGAAAAGTTTTTATTTATTGACCTAATCAAAATGTTATTTGGTTGGGTTTTCTGATGCTGATTGACCTAGTTCCATTGATGATACACTCACTTTGAAAAGGTGTAGTGCTAAAGTTGAGTGTATGGCCATGGTTTTAGGGTATACTTCTAAACTGATGTGGGTAAAGTCATTACTTCAGGAGTTACATTTTCCTATCACTAAGCCCGTGCAGATGTTATGAAAATTTTGATTTATACCCTGTTTTTCAATTACCAGTTAAGTAGGAGATATGTTTACCATACCACTGTTTGGACCTTCCTTTTGAATGTTCCAAGCTTAGGCCATCGTGACTAGTATACACACGAGCTTTTTTTTTTGTGGGCGTGGGGGAGGGGTGTGATTAATTTGGCAGCCCCTAATTTCCCTTCCATCTGCCAACGCAGAGCTGTTCTAGTAGTGAAATCAACACCTCTTAGTGAAAAGATCATGGGTTCGACTCTTGCTAAGGCATATTAATATCCTCATCCCCCGGCTTAATAAGCCCCCTTTGTACCAAAAAAAATATTTTCCTTCCATCTTTCTTCTCCTCTATCACCACACGTCCCTGTTTTGATTTTTCCTAAAAGTTAGGTTTTGTGATGTAGGAGTTTCTTAATTTATTGTCAATGTAATTTGGCCAAGGAGAGAGGAATTGTTTTCCGCTCCTAGGCTAATCAGGATTAGGCCTTTGGCCATATTATAAATAAAGAGGATTCTTTTCCAACCTTGGAATTTTCAAGAAATTATGCTATTGTAAGCTGCCTTCTCTTCCTCTACAATACTTTGTATTGTGTGAGATCAAGATAGGTGAAGGAGTTGTTTGATCTAAGACATCTAGTGCATAGTTATCAAAGCGTTTGTCAAGACACTTTTTTTAACATTCAAGATTTAAGCAAGGTTATCGCATAAGAGTTGCAGCATAGGCGCTAAAGCTTTTACATTTTGACATTTTGTACCTAGATTTTTTTCTTTTAGAACATCAAATTTTATTCTGCAAAAGCATATGTGGATATCATAGTGATATGGAGAGTTTATGATCTGACCGGGTTCATACCTGGTCCGACCCTCGACCCCGGTCGAGACAGAGAAAACCGAATCGCTCCCGAGCGAACCGGAGCCGGAAGATGGCTTGCTGAAGAAGAAAGATTATTCTGCTGCAAGCGTGCCCTAATCTTACTTATGGATTAGGGTAATCACCCTGATGACAGCAGACTCAAACTGACGGCTGCGGATAATCATCATCAAAGGGATAACTATCGCATAACCTAACGGTTATCTCAGGAGTCCTCTACTAGCCCAAACTAGTAGAAGTCTATCGCTCAACGGATCTTATTGATAAGATCCAATGACTACCCGAAGAAGGCTCGAGTGCATCCAACGAAGGAGATTCGAAGGTACACTCTATATAAACCTCACTACCATACAAGGTGAGGGAGGGATCAATCGATCAAAAAGAATACTATCTCGAGACTCGTGTTCGGATACATACCGATAGATCCAAACTATCGGCGTCCCCGCTATCTAGATCACCTTTCCCGTTTCTTCATTCATTAGCTCTGTGCTTCTAGCAGAGCCGTTTGTGATTAAGTTCATCAACCGACTTAGCCTTCGGAGGTGGGACTCCCGACCCCAGCGGTCGGGCCACATCTGACGCTTTCGTTTTGCAAGACATCACGTGGAGATCCAAGGGCTGAGCAGATTTTGGACGCATCATTTGGCGCCGTCTGTGGGAAAGACTTGAAAAAGCCATGGTGACTAGATCAGCAGCCGCAGCAGCCGCCGCACAACGCAATTCCGGTGTTCGGATACACCGGGTGAATAATCCAGGATATTCCCCCAGAAAGCCAAAATCCTATCGAGGTGGATGATGGCCGGGAGGACGTAATCTTCCTCCCGATACAATCCAAGATCAATTGGATCAGGTAAAGATTCAACTCTTGGAGGTGAGCCAAGCACTCCGCGTGCTCACCGGGACGAGTGGTTTTACCACAAGAACCTGATCAACACGATTCAGGGAGACGTGCATTGCCACATGATCAAATACCACGTGACCAAAGAATGGCTGAAGATCGGAATGTTGATCAGAATTTCCGTGAAGGAGACCGAGGACTTCGGAGGATTGATGATCAACCAAGGCGAGGCGATCGGTTCGACGGAGCGCAAGAGAGTACAACCGATTCAAATACAAGGTTGGATACAGGGGTAAGAACTCACTCACCCACCGTCGAAGAACCGTTCGTGATGATCGAGCAGTTCGTGACGAGAGAAACGTTCGTGAAGGACGGGCTGTTCGTGATGATCGAGTAGCACGTGATGATCGTGTTAATCGAGGTCATGATCGTATTGCTGAAGATCACCCGACCCAGATTGGTCAAGAATTGGCCAACATCAATGAGAAGTTAGGGCAATTGGCTAAGGGAAGAATAATCGAGGATATTTACTCGGTCATTTGGAAGACTCCTTTGCTGAGCCAATTGTGGGATATCGGTTTCCCCATAACTTCCGCTTGCCTACCTTCTCAACATTCGATGGCTCCGGAGATCCAATAGCTCACATCGGCTATTACCAACGCACCATGGCGGTTTCAGGTAATTCGATGAAATATTATGCGGGGTTTTCGGTTCATCTCTAACGGAGCGGCACAAAAGTGGTTTTCTAACCTCCCCTCGGGAAGGATCGTAAACTTTGACAAATTGGCGCGCCAATTCATAGGGCGATTCCAGAGTGGGATACAGGTCAAGAAAACGGAAGAAACCTTGTTTATCGTCAAACAAGGAAAGAACGAATCGATCGAGAGTTTCCGAAAAGATTCAACAAAGTGACGATGGAGATAGAAAACTTGGATGAACAGTAGCCGTAACCGCTCTATTCACAGGACTCACAAATCGGAAACTCCCGGAGTTATTACTACAGGATATACCCACGACTTATGCCGAGTTGGTACAGAGATGCCGAAGCGAGCTGAAGTCATGGAGATTCTAGATGCGCGCTAAGGAGATAATAAAGTCTCCAATAAGGAACAAAAGGCTCCCTGAGCGTAAGCGAAGCCAAAGAAGAATGTTCGCGATCGGGTTGGAAGATCCCAACCTTGGCGCCAAAGATCCCCCGGTAGAAGTGAGTACACTCCATTGAATGCTCCTCGGGCCGATATTTTGAATATCCTCAAAAGAAAAAATATTTTGAAGTGGCCGCCTAAAATTCTTTTGAAACCCGGAGAGCAGCAGGATCGGGAAAAGTATTGCCGATTCCACAAGGACTATGGTCATTACACTAATGACTCGTCGTCATCCGAAGGCGTATATTGAGAGATTGATATCTCAGTGGACATCTGTCCAGCTTTGTTAGCAGGAGAAGGGAGGAGCCACGTGGGCCACGTGCGGCTGCCCCTAAAAGGAATCGTTTGGTTAGTTCAGAACGATCGAGGGAGGCCCCAAAGTCTAAAAAAGGCAAGGAGGTGATTGAAGCTGCTACTCGGTCACCGATTCTTACCATCTTCGGGGGTCCAGAGCCCGAATCATTCCGGAGTTTAAAAACCAAATCCAAATTTGTTGGAGCCGGAGAGGCGCAGAAGCGGAAGAAGCTGAATGGTGAAGATTCTATCACCTTTAGCGAAGAAGACGAAAGAGATGTTTGTTTACCTCATGATGATGCTATAGTCATCAAGGTAGAGATTGCACGGCGGGAAGTGCATAGAGTATTGATTGATACAGGGGTCCAGCAGCTGACCTAATTTCTTACGAAGTGTATCAAAAATTGAAGGTGGATCAGACTTGATGAAACCTTCATCTACACACCTATATGGCTTTGCAGGGGTCATCTCAGAGAGGAAGGATCGGTTCAGTTGGATCTTTCCATTGGAAGTTTTCCTAAAGAAACAACTGTCCGAATCAATTTTTTGGTGGTTCGAGAACTACCAGCCTATAATATGATTCTCGGGCGACCATCTTTATCCAAGATAGGTGCTATTGTTTCGACAAAGCACCTGAAGATAAAATTCCCGACTGATATGGGAATCGGTCAAGTCTCCTCCGACCGTAAGATCTCTCGGCAGTGTTATGTTGCCTATTTAAAAGACAAGGAGGGTCCGAGGAAGGTTACTGCCCTCCCCATAGAAGTTCGAGATGATCGGGAAGAGACAGAGATGCAAAGGCCCGAACCAAAGGAGAAATCGGAGCAAATCCAGCTGTGTACCGAGGATGAGAAAAAGATTACTTATGTCGGGTCCGAACAAATGGAAGAGTTTAAAGATGAGTTGAAGTTATTTCTTCAACAGAATAAGGATGTATTCGCATGGTCTCCTGAGGACATGCCGGGATCGATCGGGCCATTGCAGAGCACAAACTCGGATAGACCCTAAGGCGAAACCAAAGGATACGTAAAAGAAGAAATTTCTCTATTGAAAAGTATGAAGCCGTTCGGAACGAAGTTGAAAAACTTAAGAATTCTGGTTTCATAGAACCAATCGAGTGCCCAACTTGGTTGGCCAACGTGGTGATGGTGAAAAAGGCGAATGGGAAGTGGAGGATGTGTACAGACTACACGGATCTAAACAAAGCTTGCCCAAAAGATTGCTACCCGCTGCCTCGGATTGACCTCTTGATAGATGCTATCACAGGATATGAAACTTTAAGTTTCATGGATGCCTACTCGTGGTATAATCGGATCCTTATGAATAAGGAGGATGAGAAGTATACGGCTTTCATGACTGATCGTGGAAAGCTATTATTACAAGGTCATGCCTTTTGGCCCGAAGAATGCAGGAGCAACATATCGTAGGGCCGTCAACAAGATTTTCAAAGAGCTAATAGGAAAGAATGTTGAAGCATATGTTGACGACATGCTTGTGAAAAGCTTTACAAAAGCAAATCACATTGCAGATTTGATCGAGGTTTTCTCAAGATCGAGGAAACATCAAATGAAGTTGAACCCCGAAAAATGTGCCTTTGGAGTCTCCTCGGGCAAATTCTTGGGTTTCATGGTATCACAGAGGGGAATTGAGGCAAATCCTGCCAAAATACAAGCTCGATTGATATGGAGGCTCCCAAAACCGTTCGGGATGTACAATGTTTGACAGGAGAGTTGTCGCCTTAAATCGATTTATCTCCAAGTCCGGAGAAAAATGTCTGCCTTTCTTCAAGGCACTTAAAGACCCGAAGGGCAGTAAGGAAGCAAAGTGGATCAAGAGTGCCGAAAGCTTTCGAGGAATTAAAAGAAGCACTTGGACAACCACCGATCCCGTCTGCACCGGAGAAGGGGGAAATATTACAGCTATATCTAGCGACATCCCTTTCGGCGGTCGGTGCAAGACTTGTTCGGGAGAAAGATAAGAAACAAGGGCTGATTTACTATGTAAGCCACGTGTTGCTAGATGCGGAGACGAGATATTCGCAGATTGAGAAGCGTGCTCTGCTCTCATGATGGCCGCCAGAAGCTAAGGCCATATTTTCAGGCTCATCCAATTGAGGTATTTACAACTTTTCCTCTTAGTAAAGTTCTTAACAAACCCGATTTGTCCGGAAGGATGGTATCCTGGTCGGTTGAGCTAAGTGAGTTCCAAGTGAGTTTTAAGCCCAGAATCGCAATCAAGGCTCGTGCATTAGCCGACTTTGTAGTAGAAACTACCGCACTGGGAACCCACCATTGAGGATCCCATTATACCAACCACTTGGGAGGTATATGTGGATGGTTCGAGTAATAAAGATGGAGCAAAGCGCTGAATTCTATTAAAAAGTCCAGCAGGATTTATTATTCGATATGCTTTGAGATTCGCATTTGATGCAAGTAATAACGAAGCGGAATATGAGGCCCTGATAGCAGGACTTCGGTTGTCAAAGGCATTAGCTATTGCAGATGTTACTATTTATAGTGACTCTCAGCTTATAGTCAACCAAGTCCAGGGGGAGTATGGCATTAAAGAACCACGCTTGCAAAAATATCGGGAGATAGTGCAGGCATTTCAGAACCAATTTCGGAATTTGAAGATATCTCAGATTTCGAGGAATGAAAATTCAATGGCAGATGAGCTATCCCGACTAGCCAATGCCAAGGAAAAGAATCTAGACCCTTCGGTCTACATTGAAGAGGTAACTTTTCCAAGTTATCATGAGAAAGAAATTTCTTATATTGAAGCGGAACGTTGCTTTGGATGGATCCAATAATCGAATATCTAAGGGATGACAAGTTACCCGAGGATCCAAAGAGAGGCAAGGTTGATCAAGACTCGATCAGCTAGATTTGTCATTCGAATGGGAGACTATACAAAAGATCTTATGCTGGACCCCTTATGAGATGTATAGGCCCCGAAGGAGCAAAATCAGCTTTGGCTGAGGTGCATGAAGGAATTTGTGGCGCTCACATGGGTGGCAGAGCCCCGGCCCACAAAATTCTAAGACTTGGGTTATATTGGCCTAAGATCCAAGAGGCTGCTATGGACTACGTTCGTCGATGTAGTAACCGTCAAATTCATGCTACAAAGATCGAAGCGCCCGGCGGAAATTATGACTTCAATTCTAAATCCCATTCCCTTTGCAATGTGGGGAATTGATATCATGGGCAAATTCACCAAGGCATCAAAGTGGACGGGAATATCCGATAGTAGCAATTGATTACTTCACAAAATGGGTAGAAGCTAGTGCAATCGGCGACAATTATCGAGAAAAAAGTGGAGAAATTTGTGCTTGAATCAATCATATATCGCTTTGGGATTCCAAAGATAATTGTCACCGACCATGGTACTCGGTTTGACTCGTCCACAATTTGAGCAATTTCGTGGAACATATATGATCGAGCATCGTATGTCCTCGTGGCATACCCCCAAAGCAATGGCCAGGTAGAGGTTACTAACCGAACGCTACTGGAAGGAATAAAGAGAAGACTCGAAGTCGACAAAGCTTCTTGGGTCGAAGAACTACATAATGTATTGTGGGCTTATAGAACTACGGTTCGAACACCTACAGGAGAAACTCCATTCAAAGTTGGCATATGGATCCGAAGCATTGGCACCTGTGGAGATAATGGCGGGGACGTTACGGGATCGTGAGTTCGAGGAAAAAGCAAATGAACAAGGACTGCTTGATAGTCTTGATTTGTTGGACGAAGTTCGGGCAAAGGCAATAGCACGAACTCAACATTATCAAAGAAGGATAGCGTCTCATTATAATACTCGAGTGAAGAATCGTCGGTACTTAGCCGGAGATTTGGTGTTGAGAAACACCCTAGCTTCCGACCCGCGTCACCAAAGAAAGTTGGACCCTTCCCGGGGAAGGACCCTATATGGTTGTGAAACCGGTTGGTTCAGAGCTTATAAGTCAAGAACATAGATTCCCGTAAAGAGTTGGATCGTTCGTGGAATGCTAGGCATCTCAAAAAGTTTTATCCTTGAGGATGATTTCGATTTTGTTCGTGATGTAATCATTTTCAACTCAATCAATGCAATTTTTGGCTTTCAACAAACTATCTTTTGATTGGGGGGCATCATACACCACATTCAAGAACAAGATCCAACTATAAGGCATCGGATGAAAATTCGTGTGGGTCCTTCAACACTTCAACGCTTATGGAAAATTTTTTCAACTTTCTTAAGTCGGGGCATCGGATGAAAATCCGAGTGAGTTCCTTTTGCAAGGCGTCGGTTTGATACCCGAGTGAGTTCCTTCGAGACTTATTGAATTTTTGAATTATCCTTAAGTATAAGGCATCGGTTTAAAACCCGAGTGAGTTCCTTCTCGGACTTCTTGTATTTCTCCGGAAATCCTTAAGTATAAGGCATCGGTTTAAAACCCGAGTGAGTTCCTTCTCGGACTTATTGTATTTCTCCGGAAATCCTTAAGTATAAGGCATCGGTTTAAAACCCGAGTGAGTTCCTTCTCGACTTATTGTATTTCTCCGGAAATCCTTAAGTATAAGGCATCGGTTTAAAACCCGAGTGAGTTCCTTCTCGGACTTATTGTATTTCTCCGGAAATCCTTAAGTAAAGGCATTGTTTCGCATAACTAAGACCTAATGCAACGGCGATTCAAGTGGCTAGCAAAGTTCAAAGATAAAGTAATTTCTTATTTCTTCGTAAGATCCAAAGAGGCCAGTATCAAAATAATTACAAGAGCTGGATACAATCTTTGATCAAAGAAGAAAGTCATTACAGGATCATAACAAGTTATACAAGATCGACGCGACTTTGCTAGAACAAACATATGAGTCAACCATTGGTGGGGAGTCAAGGAAAAGAAGAGAAGAAATGAGGATTACAAAAATATTTCGATATTCGGAAAATCCTCCGCAATTTCATACTCTTTGTCCAGCTTTGTCCAGGAGAAGAATGGTCCTCGACCAAACTCGCATTCGGCACAAGCTCGTCATAATTGACTTCTTCCAGCGGAGAGAATAAACAGGAGAATCTTCCAGATATTGCATAATATTTGGATCGGAAGGTGAAGGATCAATCTTATCCTTGGTCCAATCGGGAGGAGGAATACCTAGGTCGGTAAATACTTCAGGATGGCAAACAAGACTCAGTAGGGAGTCGTATCAAAATGAGGATCTTTCCTTAATATTGATTCCCATACTTCGTTCTCACCATCCCAAGACGCCTCGCAAGTTATAAGCATCCAAGATATCAACAAAAGGCTTACCGTGTAAATACTTGAAGACGCAGGCTCTGCGAACATCGGTTGGAAGGGATTCGGGCAAAGGAACGACAGCTTGCCTTTCGGGTAATGTTTCGATCCTTTAGCTCCCGACTTTCCAACTGTCCGCTCAGCCGCCGGATCTTCTCCCCGGCATCATCCAAGTCCGACCGAAGACGACCAATCATCGAATTCTTTTCTCCTCGCCACCTCCCAAGCTAGATTCCGAAGGCGAGCAATCTCAACACCTTTAGCTTCGGAGATTTCCCGAAGCCTAGAAACTTCATTGCTCAACCTACATCGAGTCTAGTAACCGCTTCCACTTGGTTGTGGAAGTTACCAAAGAAGACTCCCGCAAACAACTTTCGAGTTAGCGAGGAGCAGAAAAGTAATTTTTCAAAATCGAGGATAATGAAGAAAACTTACATCACCAAAGTGATTTCGTAAAGACTTCATCCGGAAGTTTGGAAAGAACTGCGCTCTCGAAGTCATTCGAGCAGCAAGACACCATTCCAACGCTTTGTCAAACTCGTTTGACACTAATTCAAGCGAAGGATGAGAAGGACGAACTACACCAAGCAAAGGCCGAGCTTCATCACTTGTCACCCGACGGCGCTTCCCGGTGGCAAAATCCTCCAACTCGAAGGAGAGGAGGAGGATGCCAAACAAGCACCGGAGTTAGAAATAGGAGCAGCACCGCTGGGACCACACCTTCATCGACGCCAACATAGTTGCCTCGGATGCCCGAAGAGTCTTCTTCGGGGTGCACCAACAAGCTCACCAGCAAGAGTGCCGGCAGCACCATCGGCAACGGAGTGATCAAGATCTTCCCGGGAAAGACGAGCGATCACTTCGGGCAAAGGAGGCGTAGGGACGGCATCAACGTAAGCTGCAGGAATCGACTTGAAGATTCACCGCCAGCCAGCCGCCTTACGCTTGGAGGATTCACTAGCTGAAACCACCGCGACCGGCCCCAACCACAACCGACGGAACGCTATTCTTACGAGATTTTGCTCTAATAAAGTTCGGGTTGATCTTGGGAGCCACTATGCAAAAAAAAAAAAAAAAAAAAAAAAACAGCCATATCGAGTATAGAAATAAACGACAACGAACATGAGGAAACCCTAGTTTTCTAAAGCTTCGACGGACCAACAAACTAAACCCCAAGTATAACTACCGTGAAGTTTACTTCGGGGAAAGAGGGGAAAGAGATGAGAAATCAAAAAACTCACTTGTTCGAAATGGATAGAGCTGTCTTTGGAGTACGAGGAATACGGAGGGCAGTCGAAGGACGAAAGGTTGCTTTGGCACTTTAGCAAATCTATCTTGCGGAAGTCGGGATAGATGGAGAGTACCCACGAAGGCTTTAAATAGCCTAAGGTATAAGACGACGGTTGAAGGCTAAGGACAACCGACGACCCGGATCGAAACGACGCTTCAAATCCGCAGGAAGCAAGATCAACGGTCGAAGGGATGCCACATGGAAACATGTGGAAGCGAGCACCGATGCAGAGAAACCTCCAATCGTCGCACCGCCATTAAAATAATGGATGTATTTCCGATTCATTGGAAACAAGGAATGGTACACAAAAGCAGAAAACGTTTGAACTTCGCAGAAGGGAAACGTGCGGACTTTGCAATAAATGAAGTAGTGGGGAAGATTAACGCATCTTCCCGAAACGCATCTTCACAATATTTCTATAAGATCATTATTCGGCGAGGAATGAAAAGTTAAGTGATAAGTTTTATCATTAATACTTTGATATTCAAGGCAATACTTCGGCAGGAGACGGGGAAATTTTGAGGCCAACATGAATAAAGAAATGTCTATTCATTAAATTGAGGGTACATCTTTACAAAAGAACAACTCCCTAAGCCTTTTCTTCATTGTTGCCCGAGGGACCCCGGTCGGGATGACTTTTCTCGGGACCATGAGAAGAGCCTTCCTCAAGAGTAGCATCGGCTGAATCCTCTACAAGAACAACTTGAGACTCGGCTTGTGATTTCTCCTCCGGAAGTGCCGGCTCGTCATTCAAATATGCCTCATATTGAGGGTCAGCTAGAAAAGGATCATCTTCTCCCCGAGCCCGCCTCTGGAAGATCCATACCAACTTTCCCGAAGACCTCTCGGGTGGCATACCTCACGAAAAGGAGCAAGTGTCGAAGTCGGGGATCGTTCCAAGGATCTGCTCCCAAACGTCGTTCTGCCCCATGCGATAAGCCTAAATGTTGTAGAAACCTAGCAATTCGGAGAAAGGTACGATGTTTAGGTATTTCCGAATGCACTCCTTCCGAAGGTCTGGCTTTATATGCTCAGGCTTGCTAGGGATTGCCAACTTCGGATGTTCTTCGAGCTCCCTACTTTTGATTTCAAGGCTGTCACCAAACAACGTGGCAGCTGCCTTTTGCTTCCCGGCCTCGCGCTCGGCAGCAGAGACACGAATTCTCGAAGCTTCAAGAGCTTCCTTGAGGGAGATCACTTCTTCCTCATGCTTTTTCTGCAGCTCCACAAGAGCTGCAGTCACTGGTCTATTTCGAATTGGCCTTGGCCAATTTCTCTTCACAAGTTTGCGGCAAGGAGCTGAGTGCGCACCAACCCGGCTCAATGCTTCCATGTGTTGATAAAAGCTCAACACAGCATTCCCGGGGAAGACGGAAGATATCGAAGAAGTCATAAGAAATTATGAAAACATAAGTAAGCAAGAAGACCGGTACCTTGTAGATTGACTAACAAGGGAGGTGTCATCCAGGGCTTCAAACTCCTGGCGATCGAAGGAGCAAGACCGAGGGAGCTCCACTCAGCGGCTTTCTCAGGATCCCGAGTGACCCTGTCGGTCATCTTCAGGGTCCACTAGGGGATGAAGACTTCCTCACCATCCGTCGAAGCTTTGGATTTTTTGTTGGAGGGAGCATCAATTGTGTCATGCCTCCTCTTGGTTCGGACGGAGGAGGAGACATTAGCCCTCTCCACCATTGGTTTCTTCCCTTTACCCGAAGCATCAGCTACAGGCCGATATTCCCGATACCCCGTAAGAGGGGTCGGGAGAGGGAAGAGAAGCCTCTTGATCTGCAGTCAAGACCCCGGGCGATCATTGCTCGGTTGTCACAACGGCCCTAGCGGCCTTCACCCGCAGAGCTTTCGGGTTCGTTCGGGAGGCACCGCAAAGAAGAAGGACAAAAATCAGAATTCAAGACATATCACTTCAGTCAAATCAAAGGATGATGGTTAGAAGCTCACAATGAGCCAAGCCCCGAAGATCGAAGGATGGAGTTATACTCCATTTCATATCCATGTATCTCTTGATACCACGGAATGGATTTGATCTTCCCGATGGCCGCCTCGTCTTCTCTCGGATAAGGGAAGGCCCCGGTTACTTTCGGACGAAGAAGTAAACCTCCTCCGTGGTCGGGAAGTTGAGATCCGATGGAGGCGCTCGACAGAAAAAGTATCGTTCGCGCCATCTTTTGTGATTAGAAGGGCAAGTTCCTTTGACAAGGATGCTGCCCCTCCGATCAAGTTCAGCCTTATTGCGTTTGGAAAGAAAGACCCATCCGGGAGGATGGGAGATAGAAAGAACATGAAAATGTACAAAAAGAGAAAGAGATGGCGTAATGCCAAGCTCAAAACACAAACCCAAGAAGCCGACGATGAGACGACAGCTATTGGGGAGGAGCATTCCGGGACAAATGTTCCAATGATTCAAAACTGCGGAGAATAAAGGATTAAAAAAGAGAAAGCGAACCCCGCTTTCCAGGTGCATCTATGTACGAGAGAAAATTCACCCGAAAGGGATGAATCAACCCTCTCATCAAGGTGGGGAGCCCTAACTCGATATGAGGAAGGAAGGTCAAAATCTTGGACAGCTGAAAGAAGGGTTTCTCCATTATAAATGGAAGGAACAGAGCCGGGCCCACCATTGGACCCGGAGGTTTGAGGCTGCCTAGAAGACTCGACAATCTTGGAAGATCCAGACTCGAGAAGGACAGAGAGAAGTTTCGGTTTTTCTTTCAAAACCTTTTTGAGAAACTTCAGCGAACTCTGCCGGAGGACGATTAGGGTTTTGTTATCACTATCCGATCGTTCGGGAGCAGGAGAAGCAAAAGCATCATTGCTATCACCAACATGGGGTACTAAAGAAGCCCTATCGTCCGCCATTACTCGCTACGATAAACTACAAAAAGAAAAGACCAAGAAACTTACCGATTCAGTGAGACGGAAGCTTGAGAGCGAGGAAGGCACGAAGGCGAGACAACAAAGGTTCAAATTCCAGACAGAAGAATGAAACCTACGAAGACAACGAACCGCTTTTAAAACTCCCGCACGAGTGTTCGGGAATCTGAACGATCGAGATTGATTCAAAATCAACGATCAAGATTCAAAGACGTTTTGAAAGTTTGAACTCACGAATCCGAAATAGGCGTTCGGAAACCGTCGCTTGGATGACGTGAGCCACGACAGATCAATCAGAACGAAGATACGTGGCCTAACACTCACAACGCTTGAGGAAAAGTGACCACCGCATTAAATTTGATATGACATTTAATGAAGCACGCAGAGATCGTCACTCCGACGACGACCCAGTTAAAAACCAAGCCCTCGGGATCGACCGAACGCTTGGTCCGGGGGGGCTCGTGATATGGAGAGTTTATGATCCGACCGGGTTCATACCTGGTCCGACCCTCGACCCCGGTCGAGACGGAGAAAACCGAATCGCTCCCGAGCGAACCGGAGCCGGAAGATGGCTTGTCGAAGAAGAAAGATTATTCTGCTGCAAGCGTGCCCTAATCTTACTTATGGATTAGGGTAATCACCCCGATGACAAAGACGGACTCAAACCGACGGCTGCGGATAATCATCATCAAAGGGATAACTATCGCATAACCTAACGGTTATCTCAGGAGTCCTCTACTAGCCCAAACTAGTAGAAGTCTATCGCTCAACGGATCTTATTGATAAGATCCAACGACTACCCGAAGAAGGCTCGAGTGCATCCAACGAAGGAGATTCGAAGGTACACTCTATATAAACCTCACTACCATACAAGGTGAGGGAGGGATCAATCGATCAAAAAGAATACTATCTCGAGACTCGAGTTCGGATACATACGATAGATCCAAACTATCGGCGTCCCGCTATCTAGATCACCTTTCCCGTTTCTTCATTCATTAGCTCTGTGCTTCTAGCGAGCCGTTTGTGATTAAGTTCATCAATCGACTTAGCCTTCGGAGGTGGACTCCCGACCCCAGCGGTCGGGCCACATCTGACGCTTTCGTTTTGTAGGACATCACGTGGAGATCCAAGGGCTGAGCAGATTTTGGACGCATCACATAGTTATTTTTTTTTTTTGTCCTAAAAAAGGTTATTTATTTTGGATTCGAGAATCATTGGATGGAGAGTTGTTCAGTATACTGTGATCTATTAATTCATCGATTCAGTAAAAAGAGAGGACAATTAAGTTCTCATTCGGATTCAAGAAATACTTGTTCACTTAAAAAAAAATTGGATGCTTAAGTTGACCAACAAACGACAATTGTATATATTATAGGCCGCATCATGCATATTTTTTCTTAATACAACAAAAAATGTTTTCCCCTTAATATATAAGATAAACTTTTTATATTTTGTAATATAAATATTTTTCAATGTTCTTGAATCCATTAATGTATAATTACTATCAGAGAAATAAGTATAATTACTACTTTTATTTTCATATTTATAATTTTATATAGTTCATAATCATATGTTATAATGTTATCGCATTATGTTGCTAATTGCTATTTTATACTTTTTTATGATGAGATGAACTCATGTTTGTTTTTTTATGGTAATCTTTCATGATTATGATTTTTAATATTTGTTTAGCTTATAATAAAGCTATATCAGTTTTTGCTATACTTTTGCGCCACATAAATTACTTTTACTTAACAAAATGTACACTAAAACGCCTTGTTTGCCGTATTGCCACTTTGGCGCTGCTTTATCTCCAACGCACTTATATAGTGTCCCAACTGTTTTGATCACCTTGTCGCCTTGACAACCATGTTCCAATTGACTCGTTGGTGTGAACCCCGAGAGGTTGTAGTTGAAGCCTTCCTTCAGGTTCTTGAATCTCTCCTTTAATTTCGAGTTGGAGGACAAATAATCTTTCTTTGTTCAAGAAGTCAAGTTGCCCAAGAAATCCTATAAATTTTGCCTCCTTTTCTACCTTGCTGGAGAAACCTCTTTTGGTAGAATTTTTTATTGGAGTTTTGGCCAGAACACCTCCTAATTTCATCGACAACCCTCCTACAATATATGCAGCAAGGATTGAAGACTTGAATATCCATATACACAGAGTTTCCAAACTAGTGGTTTCAGACCTAGTTTAGAAGGTCTTCTAAACAGAGAGGATATAAAACAAGTTCACATGAACACCTGGGGGTCTTATCAAACTTCTCATGTGGGAATGCATGATTTACAATATATCATAGTTGTTTGAATTCAATCTCTCTTATATGATCCCTGTGACCATTGCAACCAAGACCCCTTTTCTATTTCCTTTTGGTATCTGGAGATTGTCTCAAATTTTGTGATTTTTGGCTCAGAATTTATTTGAAATATGTTTCTACACTCTGAGATCTATATCCCCCATTTACATTTCTCATCTAGATAGGGGAACCATTGTGAAATATTTTGATGTTTCGAGTCTTTTGTTTGATTGATTAAAGAGATTTTTTTATTGGGTTTCTCTCTAGTTCGACAATGAATCTTAGCCTCTCTTGGGGCTACGGATTTGTTTCAGTTTATGGGTTTGTCTATGATAATCAACTAAACCCTAAGCAAGCATCTGTGGTTTGATATATGTTTGAGATCCTTGCCCTCTCTCTCTCTCTTACACACACACAATGTTGAAATCTTGAAATCTCTCAGGGTTTTATATATATTTTTTTCTTGTTCTGTGATCCCGACGACAACTCAGGTGAGACCTCTATTCTATTTTCCTTTTGGTTTCCAGGGATTGTCTGAAAGTTTGGATTTTTGGCTTAAAGTTTATTTGAAATCTATTTTTCGGGATCTATATCCCCATTTTGAGTACATCTATTGCACATTTCTCATCCAAAGGAACCATTATGACATATTTTGATGTTTGATTTTTCTGTGTGATTGATTGAGGATGTTCTTCTTAATTGATTAAGGAGGTGGTTTTATTGGGTTTCTCTCTAGTTTGACAACAAATCTCAATTCACCAAACCCTAAGGCTGCCTTTGTTTGCAAAGGTGGGATGAAAAAAAAGGGGTGGGAAAAAAAAACATGTGGGTCTCATGTGTAGTGGGGTGAGGGAGAAGGAAAGGAAAGGTGGGGTGGGAAAAAAAAACATGTGGGTCCCAAGTGTAATGGGGTGAGGGAGAATGAAAGGAAATGAAAGGGTTTTGTGGAAAAGTGATAGGGGTGGGTCCCACTTTTTACTTTTCCCAACTTTCCCACAAAGTCCCACCAAATATGTGGGGTTTTAAAATAGCATGGGGTGGGAAAGTTGGGCTGCCACATCAGCAGACAAGTTCAAGGAAACTTGTCTCCCACTTTCCCACCCCAAGCAACCAAACAATCTATCATTTTAGGATTTAAAGGAAAAATAAGAAATCTACACTTTTTTCAAGAATTTTCCCACCCCACCTTTATTCCAGCAAACAAACGCAGCCTAAGAAAAACTAGGGTTTATTAAGAAAATATGGACAGAGAGAGAGAGAGAGAGAGATTTCGTGCAAGGATTTGGAGGTTTCTAGCAAAGGTGAGCAATTTCTTGCCAAGCTGTTGGAAGAAGATGGATCACTTACCTAAGGATTGGATAGTAGAAGGACATTATGGTCATTACACTTCATTAACAGCAAAATTGGCACTCAACTTTTAAATTTTGAAATCACTAATAGCATAATTAACCGTGAAATAATATTAAATTTTATTAAAAGTGAGTCACCATTAATTTTTCTCACTTGAATGGATAGACTAAAATTTTTACCTCTCTTAATGTCTCCACCAATATAAAATCTCTAAGGGCCTGTTTGGTTACATGAATCTAGAGATTTCAAATCTCTGGATTCATGAACGAGAATTATCCCCTTTGGTTGTAAAAACTCTAGAGTCATGAAACTCGATTCACGTTTTAGTGTAAAAGGTGAATCGAGATTATGGGAAGGGGTGAAACCGAGATTTCAAAAAAGCTATACAATTGTACATTCACAAAAATCATGTCGATCAAATAAATTTTTAGGATGAATTCACAGATTTCATTCCACAACCAAACACTTAATTTTATAAATTATAACTCCATAGATTTGGTCATGTTTGAAATCTCGATATTTGAAATCTCGCTCGTCCAACGCCCTAAAAGAAAAAAAAATCCACACTACAGGAAAGTTCAACCTTTATTTCCCATGAAGTTTTGAATTAGAAAGGAGCTAACCAGATATTTCTTTTCAGAAAGTAAATATGAGTATCTTGTATTAGCCGTTGGATCAACATGTAATACGTGGTTGAATCCAATTCACTTCAGGGATGGAGCATTCATACATAAAAGATGAAAGAATTGATTCTATTAGCTGATGATCCATTATATTCTCCTTCCATACCTGTGATTCTATTAGGTATGGGACAGCAAATGTCTACCTAAGTTGAAATCCTTTTTGTGGAAAGCTCTAGCTCAAGGCTACAGGAGAGAACCTGGTTAAAAGGAAACTACCAATTGATCCCATTTGTAGGAGGTGTGGGTATGATATAGAGACCACAGATCATATTCTTCTTGAGTGCCCATTTGCAAAAGTAGTGTGGTTCGGATGCAAGCTGTCTTATCTCACGCCGGATGCTCAAGAGGTGAAGTTGGCCCAATTTATTGAGCATTGGAGGAAGTTGAAATTCCCTTCAAAAAAGGCAGAAGCTGAAGCCTTTAGTTTGGTCATGTTTGTCTGTTGGAACCTCTGGATCTCTAGGAATGAAATGATTTTCAGAGGAATCTCATGGAACCCAGAGGAGGTGATCTCTAGAGCTGAGAAAGGACATTCTGAATTCTGGAGTTGCAGTGATGGAAATTTGGAGTTTAAAGAGGATACCAGAGAAAAAGCTTGGTCTCTACCACAAGAAGGGTGGTTGAAATTAAATACGAGACTTCTCTTGGTTTGAGGATTCTGGGCAAGGAGGTGCAGGTGCCATCTTGCGGGATCACTTGGGCCGAATCATCTGGGCTTGTTCTGATCGAGTGGAGTGTGGGTCGGTACTTGAAGGTGAGGCTTGGGCCTTGAGAATGGGTTTGGAAGAGTTGGTCTATGGGGGCTTCTCCAACATCATTCTCGAAGTGGACTGCAAAGAGCTCGTGGATCTTGCTTATGGGCATGCCCCGGATGACCCTTTCCTTGCTTCTCCTTTGTTAACCGATATCAGAAATTTTATTTGTAGGTCTGATTCCTTTGTTCTTCAGCCCATTTCTAGAGCTGCCAATTGTGTGGCTGATGCTCTAGCCAGGAAGGCCTCATCCTTGGTAAGTAGGGTGATTTGGCCAAATTTCACTACATGGCTCCTGGACCTGTGTTGCCAGGATGTTGTTGGTCCATCTTGCCCCTTTCAATGAAATTACTCTTTACCAAAAAAAAAAAAAAAAAAAAAGAATCCATTATATTTTCAAAATACCAAAAAAAAATAAAATTGATCCATTATTTTTGGTCGTCTGCTAGAGTTTAGGTTTCTTGGTTCACAAGGAACCAATGTAATTTATCCCCCACCAAAAAAAAATGTAATATCTTTTCTTGGGACCCTCTGAATAAGAATAAAGTGTTCCATCGGAAAAGAAAAGGTAAAAAGCCTTCTGTTCAAAGGGGCAAAAGCTAGAAGGGTAATTGCAACCGCATCGTATTACTATAAAAATTTCAATCGTATCCTCTTACAGAAAAAATTTTCAATCACAACCCCTGGAAGTTTCCTACTGTTGAAAACAGATCTTATTATTTACCCCCAACAAAAATATTTTATTCTTTGTTATAGTTGAGGTTCCTTTTTACTGGATGGGTCAACTACCAAGTGTTGGATCAACATAAAATGGACACGGTAAAAACAGCAGTTGGAGGCAATTCAATAACCACTCAACCCCCAAAACCCTTGTAGTGGAAGATCCAAATCCCCTTCCTATATGCAATTTTTACAATGATTTTTTTTTTCTTCTGATAGGAGATTGTGTCTTCAAAGTCATGTATGCTCATTTACATTATATTGTTAAGATCGAAACACAACATCTATACAAGCAAAGAAATAATCATCATTATTTACCCAAAAAAAAATCATTAATTGAGAGTTGTTGCATGAAGAAAGAACCTATGTATGGCAATGGTTGCCAGTGGAATTTGATTATTTCTTTGGTATTCAGGAGTTGGAAACCATTCATTAATTCATTCTATTTGTGTGGAAGTCTTTGGTATCATAGGTTATTCTTTTATACAATACAATACAAGAGATGGAGCCTAGAACATTTTTATTTGAAAAACAACGTGAGTTATCGACTTTAGTTGCTTGAATATCTCGTAACTTAATTTGAAGGAGTTGATAAATATATTTAGCATACTCATCATACCTTAGGCACAAAAATGCTTTAACATGCTTGGAAATAAGCTTCTAAATTTGTAGTAGGCCATAGGACAGGAAAATGAGTTTACCCTCATGTTGAGCAGGAGACATATCCCTTCGCATCTAACCACACATAGAATTGCATTATCATTATAACAAGGATGAAAGGGCGATGGAAGTATGCACTTCAGGGGGTATTTGAAAAGAAACATGAAACATGGGAATATTGCAAATGTAGACTAAATAGGAAGGTGTGCCAGTAATTACTCTAGACATATCACTTTAATCCAGTACTACCATTAGTACGGAAAGAATCTATTCCCAATAAATGTGTAAAGTAAAACAGCCAATCGTCTTTTCTAACCCTTAAAGCCTGGAATCTATACCTTGTAAGCCTTCTTCGTCAAGTCAAGTTGCCTTTAAAATGGTTTTTCTGCTTCTTCTTTCACTCTGTGCTCCACAACCCAAACGTCACTCCCCGTTTCTTTCTTTGCTCTATTCACTATTCCCAACCCTTTGCTTAATTCCGTACCAGGAATGACTTCTGCTTCTGTTCTTGTTGACAAAATGGGGAGATTTGGTTTGGGAAACTCAAATGATCATGGCGAGATTTGGTTTGAAGTTGCACCACAGTTGATGACACCCATCTCATCCATGCCACTCTACACTCGTTACAATGAACGAATTCGACCTCTGCTCGACACCATCGACAAACTACGCCAGCTCAATGTCATGCAAGAAGGCATTGAGTTACCCACCATTGTCGTTGTGGGTGATCAATCCTCCGGCAAATCTAGTGTTCTTGAGTCACTCGCCGGCATCAGTTTACCTCGAGGTCTCGGCATCTGTACTCGTGTTCCCCTCATAATGCGACTTCAGCAACACCCATCACCTGAATCTGAACTTCACCTGGAGTATAACAATCAAGAAGTTCATACAGATGAAGATCATGTAGCTCAAGATATTCAAGATGCCACCAGTGAGATTGCTGGTTCGTCTAAGGGAATTTCCAATACTCCTCTCACTCTTGTTGTGAAGAAGATCGGTGTTCCTGATTTAACCATGGTTGATTTGCCTGGTATTACCAGGGTTCCTGTTCGTGGCCAACCTGAAGACATCTACGAGCAAATTTCAGACATAATTATGGAGTATATAACTCCAGAAGAGAGCATTATTTTGAATGTCTTATCTGCTACTGTGGATTTTCCCACCTGCGAATCGATAAGGATGTCGCAACGCGTGGACAAGACCGGGGAGAGGACCTTGGCTGTTGTGACCAAGTGTGATCAAGCTCCCGAAGGTCTACGTGAGAAGGTTATTGCAGATGATGTCAACATTGGGCTCGGTTATGTCTGCGTGAGGAATCGAATTGGAGCAGAATCATATGAGGAAGCAAGGGAGGAGGAGGCAAGATTGTTTAAATCTCATCCCTTTCTCTCTAAGATCGACAAATCGATTGTGGGTATCCCTGTTTTGGCCCAGAAGTTGGTGGAGATCCAAGCAACTAGTATTTCCAAGTGCTTGCCAGGCATTGTGAAGAAGATCAATGAAAAGCTGAGCCTCAATGTTTCCGAGCTTGACAAATTGCCCAAACATTTATCCAATGTCACGGATGCAATGACTGTGTTTATGCAGATTATTGGTTCTACAAAAGAATCCCTCAGGAAAATTTTCATCAGGGGTGAGTTCGATGAGTACCTAGAAGAGAAGGACATGCATGGCACAGCTCGAATGGCGGATATGCTCGATGGGTACTCCAAAGAACTCCACCAAAAGTGCAGCAACCAAGGGGCAAAGTTCTTAGTGGATGAAATTAAAGTGTTAGAGGAAGCGAAAGGGATTGAGCTACCCAATTTCATTCCTCGCACTGGTTTTCTCAGCATATTACAGGGCAAAGTGAAGGAAATATCGCATATTCCTGTTCAATTTGTTGAGAAGATATGGTCTTATATTGGAGCTATTGTAGTGTATGTCTTGATGTCTCACGCTGATGGGTATCCAAAGCTTCAATCTTGCATGAGAAGGGCAGTGCAGAATCTGATGGAGAAGATGAAGGGGGAATCGATTGAACGAGTGATGGAGATGGTGGAGATGGAGAAGCTCACGAATTATACATGTAACCCTGAATACATGTCAAGATGGAGCAAGTTCATGGCAAACCAACCAATCTTTATGCAGCAATGGATCAATGGATATACTACTATGCAGTTAGATGGAGTGGGTGAGGTAGAAATTGGTCATCTAAGGGAGTACTATCAGGACTTGTTGGGTAAAGCATTTGATCTGAGAATGAGAATTACTGCTTATTGGGAGTCTGTGTTGCAGAGATTGGTGGATTGCTTGGCTCTTCATCTTGTGTTTAGTGTTCAGAAGCTGGTGAACAAAGAGATGGAGAAGGAGATGGTGACTGAGTTGATGAGACCTGGTAGTGGTGGTATTGAGCAGTTGCTGGGAGAATCTCCTTCCATTGCTACAAAACGAGACAGGCTCAACCAGAGTATCGAGTTATTGAGGGAATCAAAGAGGGTTGTGGGAAAGATCATGGATATGGTTGAACCTCCCAGCAATAACTTCTCTACTAGGCTTGGGTTTTTGAATTCTGCTTTTATCCCTTGTGCCCCTCAAGAAATTGAAGTCGCGCCGCCCTCCCATGAAAATTGCTTGGTAATTATGCAGCACCTGCAGCAACCAAGTTCTCGACCGTCCATTTCTGAAAATTGTGTTTTCACACTTTTGAGAAACGGTCGGTTGAGATTGAAATCTCAGTCCAAATCTCAATCTCAATCGTTCGCAGCACAGTGCTGCACTATTATTGCACAACAATCAAGTTGAGCCCTCTACATCTTCCATTTTTGTATAGGAGATGATGGTGTATGGTTTCCTACTTTTGTATGCTTAGTATTTTTATGTTTTATGTATGCTATCTGGGAGGTTACCCAAAAATAATATATACTCACTGGGAAGTGCCATGCTATTATTGTGCCAAGGTGAAGCGTTCCTATTTGCTTGTAAGGGTTCTATTACTATGTAGGGTTTGCTAATATGTAGGTGGAATATCTGCAATGAAAAGAATAGTTTGAATATTTTAAGGTTTGCATTTTATTTTATATTATTTAGGACTAGGGTCATTTGGGGATAGGATTGTGCTGTTGTGCTTCTTTTACACTATTTCATACATTTAGTTCTTTCTTAGGGCTCAAAGAGAGATCCATGTTTACATGTGTGATTGTGAGCAATTTTTGTTCACACTTGCACAGATATCGTCAGTGCAGGCATGAGCTTATGACATGTTGCATGTAAGAAATCTAATAGTTGTAACACGATCGCATTTGATTTTTATTTTTCTAAGTTCAAAATTTGCAAAATTGTTAATTGTAAAGGATGTGAACCATTTCTTTTTTCTATTAGAAATTTGGGAATTGAAAGGTGAAGAATATTTGGTAAAGGATGGAAGAGAAACTGAGAGGAAACATGTATGTACATTCGAACCTCAGACATAAAAATGTTTTCATAAAAAAAAAAAGAATTTAGGTTTCTTGGTTCACAACGAATCTGAACCCAATGTACCAACGGTGTGGCAGTGGCTCACTCTATTCAGACTAGGAAATAATGACACGAAATGGGTCTTACTAGGGTCCTGCGCATTAAATGCGCAAGACCATCGCACAAATTTTAGTCGTTTGATCAAAATTTTGATCTTGACCATTGAAATTCAACTGTTGAGATTTAATCTTGATCAAAATTTCAGATCTAATGGTCCGAAATCTCGGCTTGACGGTCATGCGCATTTAATGTGCATGACCCAAGCAACTTCCGAAATAATGACACGCCTCTATTCCTCTGATAAAGGTCAAGCCTTGATCAGATTAGATAAAGTAAAAGCATTCTTTTTAAAAAAGAATAGGGTAATTGCAATAACATCCTCTTTCCTGAAAAATTGCAATTGCATCCTCTTACAAAATTTTCAATTTGCTTTTGTGAAAACAGAATTTTCCAATCTGCAAGCCCTTTTAAAGTTTCTGAAAAACCACGAGGCAAATCTACCCGTTGAAGGCAACACTATAACCACTCAATCCCAACCCCAGGCAAAAGAGGATCCAAATCCAACTCAAATGATAGATAGGTTTTGTCTGATATTTTTACAATTGCACATTAAAATTTGCATATGCACATTTACATTATACTAAGGGTGTCAATCGGTACAGTGTCGGTGCGGTACCAACTTTGAATATCGAAAACCAGAACCGTACCGTACCAAATTTAAACGGTACGGTATGGTTTTGGTATTTATAAAACCGTTTGATACGGTTTCGGTATTAAATCGGTACGGGAAAATGGTTTAAACACGGTATGTAGTGCGATACATTTTTGGTATGAATGAACTTATGCCACTTTTGTTACTAGTTCATTAAAATCCTAATGAAATTATGATCAACCAATCGATATAATTTGAAATTAACATAGATAAAGTAAATAAATCTAATTAATAGTGACAAAACAAGTAAATCTAAGAAGAGAAGTAGATGATGAAACGAAAAATTGAAATAGAGAATTAGCGATAAGGAAATGGTTAAGTGTTTTAATTGTAAAATTACAATTTATATCTCTTAATTTTGTATGGTACCAATTGGTACGGTTTTTGATACGTACTAACGGTATGAGTACCTAAAACCGGAACCGTACCAAAGAAATTCAGTTTCGGTACGTACCATACCAAATTGTGAACTATACGGTACGGTGTGGTTTTAGACGGCACGGTTCAGTATGGTTAAACGGTTTCAGTACGCAAATTGACACCCTTACATTATACTCTTAAGATTGAAATACAACATCTATACGAATGGAAAAATCATTGCCAAACTAGTAGAGAGTATCTTGTGAGGTATGAACGTTCAAGCAACTATATACTTGGCACGGCGGCCATACCTGCTGCTTAGGCACAAAAATGGTTTTTTTTTGGATTGGTGGGATGCTTTATTTGGTAATTTTTCATTTATTCTAGTAAAGAAAATTTTACACACAACTAGTGCAAGTTTTTTCTCGCAGAAGGGGGAAAAATACAAAAGGTGCAAGTTTGTTCATGATGATTTGAACCAACCCATCTTGACTCTAAAGAGGGTTTGGTTGGATACACAATTTAGGCCAATGGGGGCTGGTAAGGGCCAAGCTAGGGAGGTGTTGATTCAGATATGGGGTGGAGTGGAGGAATCCGGATCATCATCCCCGACGGTTTTTCCACCACAAAATCGGTGGGCCCCACATGACCATCCGAAAAAACAAAACTGGACAGAGACACTCAAAATCGGGACCTCTACCCTTCTATTGGGCCCCTCTTTTCCCTTTTTGGGTGGAAAAGAACCGTTGGGGAGCACTCTCCTTGTTGACTTGAGGTGGAGTTGGTGGGAGGAAATTATTGTGGGGGAAAAAAAAAAAAAGAAAAAAGGGGAGGGGGATTTGGGGGTGAAAAATGGGAAAAAAAAAAAAAAGAAAACCCCCCCGGCCGGTGGAGAGTGTTTGTTTATTACTCACATTATCATAAATACCTCTATAGGGGCTTGGCAAAAGGTGTATGAATGTATCTTCATTACATTTTATTTATTAAAATATGATGCCATTTGTTGTCATCTTTGAATCACATATTTAAGAAAGAATTTATTTTAAGTTTATTTATCAGCACTCAAAAAATAGATTCTCTACCTAAATAGTAAAAAAATGAAGAAAAAAAATGTAAGAAATATAACTCATTTCTCAAATCAGCAGTTAAAATAACATTGCTACCATTCATAACCCTAAGGAATCTCTCTTTAGAGATATATTGAAAATCTCTAAAGTTCAATTGACTTAGGAATAGTAGGTTTCTTCTCAGTCCAAACACATGCCTAACTTATTCAAGATCCCTAACTTTCTTATCATTCAATTTAAGTTTTATAGACCCTATCCCCACAACATCATATGTATTGTCATTATCCATTAACACGTTATCACCTTTTATAGACTTAAAAGAGACAAACCACTCCCTCCAATGAGTCATGTGAAATGTACAACCGGGATCTAAGATCCAATGGTCAAGGTCACCGCTTGAGGATATTACATCACTTGTAACATCATCCACATTTGTGGCCTCAATCCTCTCAGTCCCATTCTCATTCTGTTTGTTTTGAAGTTTTCCCTACAATACTTTCTTATATGTCTCTCTTTCTTATAATAATAACAAACCTTTTTTATTATTATTATTATACTTGCCATTATTATTATTATTTTTGTTATTATTGACATTATTATTCTTTCCCATTAACTTCTTATTTTTCTTATTATTATTAAACTTCTTCTTAATTTCAAATCCATTCTTATTTTTAGAATTACTAAATAGCCCATCACCAACTTGTTTGCTTTTCTTTTCAGTTTTAAGTTTTATATCCTTAACCTTTAATGCTTCCATAACATCATCTAAGGTTATAGATTTCCTATCATACTTTTGGATTATGATCCAAAGGTAATAAATCAGGGATACTCCGATAATTAACTCCGTGAAGTTAAAAGTAAAACAGGTTTTGAATTTTACAAAGGACATCCCCCAATAACAATCAAATTCACAAAATAAAACCCTAAAACCTGGAAAGAGATTTTATGAATCAAAACACCCTAGCCGACTGTCCTCATCGCCAGTAGCCCAATCCACCTTCAACGCGTAGGTTGCAACGGTTACATCTAGTTCAAGAGGTATTCGAGCTGGTCTTTATCACTGCTACATCCCTTGCAATCCCTCTTAAGTAGGAAACCCCATCTTCTTTGTCGACGAGAATTGAGTATTCTATTGCGGATTTGACCTTTGCAATTTCTTCGAACGTGAATCCCTTTTCAGATGCAACGATGAACCGGGAAAGCCTCAAACCCGGTAGTCAAGGGATACCTAAATTGGAACTAAGCCTTTGTGAAAAAGTCTCTTGACAGAGGATAAAGATATAAGGGCCTAAGGGACAACCTTGTCTAATCCCTCTTTGTGGCACAATAGGTTTGGACAAGGCAACATTGATTTTGATTTGATATTCAACAGTGGATGATGCACTGCATAACCCATTGAACCCATTTAGAATCAAAGCCTAGACGTCTCAAAGTATGTTCAATGTATGACCACTCTAATTTGTCATAGGCCTTGCAAAGATCCAGCTTAAGAGCCATATATCCAGATTTGGATTTGGATTTGTGCATAGTGTAAGTACTCATGAGCAAGATATATATTATCAGAGATGGCACGACCTGAAACAAAGGCACTTTGAGTCTGACTAATAATGGACCTCAAAATGGGTTTTAATCTATTAGCCAAACATTTTGCTATGACTTTATATGGAGTAGTGCATAGACTGATGGGTATAAAGTGAGAGACATCCTGAGGGTGGGTTCTTTTGGGAATTAAGGAAATAATGGTTTTATTAAGACTGCGCAACATATATCCCCCATTAAAGAAGTGTTGCACAACAAGGGTGAAATCAAATGCCAATGATATCCCAGTGCCTTTGAAAGAACCTAGCAGGGAGTCCATCATATCTAGGAGCCTTTGTGCCCTTCATTTGAAACAAAGTTTTTTTAATCTCATAAGGAGAAAAAGGGTGAGCAAAGAAGAGAGTTATCTGAAGTTGTAATGCATACAGGAGTGCTAATGAGAAACTCCTAGGGAGGGATAGGGTGAGAAGTGGTGAAAAGGGATGTGAAATGAAACCATATTGCAAAATTGATTTGAGAGTCTTCAGACAACCAGTTACCTAGATGGCCTTTAATTTTTGTGATAGAATTTTCTTGCCTCCTTTGTGCAGTGGAAGCATGAAAGAACTTTGTATTTCTATCACCTTCTTTTAACCATTGGACTCTAGATCTCTGGCACCAAAAAATTTCTTCTGCTAATAATTGTTTCTCAATTTCTCTTTTCAACTCAAATTCTTCCATAGCAGAACTCTCAGAAATAGATTTTGTCTGACACTCTTCCAACAGTTGGGATAACCTAAAAATTTCCTTTGAGGCATTATGGAAAATATCTTTACTCCATAACCTTAAGGATCTTGTGCAATTCTTGATCTTTTGATACAATTTGTATGCAGGAGAGCCAAAATTAAGTGAGTTCCAACCAATGGAAATTTAAGAAGTAAGGTCAAGATGATCTTCCCATTGGGTCTCATAATAAAATCTCATAGGGCGTTTGTTTGCAAAGTGTAGGGAAATTTCCAAGGGGGTATGACCAGAACCCATCATGGCGTGCCTATGGCCTTGAACACTCCCATAAAGATCAAGAAACTCAATAATTACAAAAGCCCTATCGAGACATTCCTTTATCAAATCCCTCCCCTGACGCTTATTAGACCAAGAAAACTTAGGCCCAGTGCACTTAACCTCAAAGAGGTGGCAACTATCAATGGTCATTCTAAATGCATCTAATTGTGATTGGGGGTCTAGGGATCCCACCCAATTTATCATCATTTGACAATAATTAATTAAAATCACCAAGAACAAGCCAAGGGGAACTTATAGAAGGAACCCAACTGTGACAATTCATCCCAGATCCGCTATCGGTGCTCAACCTGAGGGTGGTCATATACCAAAGTGATTCGGAAGACTACACCAGAGGATGAAGTGGTAATTTGCAAATCTACAATATTTGAAGAAGATGAAAGAATAGTGACTGAAACATTACCATTCCATAAGACACCAATACCATCTGACAAACCAATGGGGTTAATAGAGAAAAAATCATTAAACCTTAAAGTCCTTGCCACACGATGTAACACAACATTGGCTTGTTTTGTCTCCATAAGAAAGACAATGTTGGGCTTCCCTTTCCTGCATACTTTCCGCAGATACTACTGAGTCAAGGGTGGGCCAAGCCCTTAATTCCAAGATAGAATCTTCATGACCCCCTTGGGGGCCTGATTGAGGGCAGCCCACCTCACCCTAAGGAGTTGGTTTTCAATCAATGTCACATCCAATCTGAAAAGCATTATCACTTGAGAATTTCCAATTGGCAAAAACAATGAGTAGTAAGAAATTAAGAGGATGAAAAAACCTAACAGCTGGAGAAACACTTACCTAGTCTAAAACATTAATAAAATTCTAGAAACTTTTAACAACAATCAATGATGGATGTTGAGAGATCAAATACCATAAATAAACTATCATTCTGTTGCTAATGAGAATCCAGAAATTAAAGGCCAAGAAAAATTACAAACCACATCCAAAATACCCCTATAAGAAACAATTGCTAATCTAAACAAAAGGAAATACCAAAATCCAGCTTGCTAAGTTAAACAAGATTCCGACTAAGAAGCGAAAAATGAAAAATAAAATTATACGCCTGTACTAAAAAGAGATCCACTTCTTCCTGTTCCACCTATCTTGATGTTTGTAGACAATTGAATAATTAGAGTATAAAGTTAAACATCACTCAAGTTTTCTTACATACACCTGTAGGTGAAGGAACACTAAGAATATTCAAAGACAATTGAGACAATGCCCGTAAAACCAAATTGAAAGGAGAGTATTTTATAAAGAACATGGAAAGGGGTTAGCAGGGAGAGTTATAGACTATACATTGATCAAAAAAAGAAACCCAATAGAAAATAGAGAGGCTAGAAACCCCTCATGGGAGGGTAAAACCTCACCAATGAATCGAGCTCATCCGGAGCTAAGACAAATCACCAACCAGCAGCCTAAAAAAACTCTATTCAGAGCGCTAAGAAAACTTACAAAGTGTCGTAAGAAGAAGAAAACCCAGTCTCGCTACTGGAACTGAAGAAACCCTAGAAACAGGGTAGATGAAAACGCCCTAGGTGGCGTGCTGGAGATTGGTGCCCTGCTCCGCCGAGAAGCCCCGCATCCCTCCCGATTTACCACTGAGAACATCACCGTGTTTGACTACTCGAGAAGAGAGTGAGCGCCTCAGCCCTGTCTCTTTGAACTTGAGTGCTGATGCATTATTTGGAGTCGCGTGTCTTCCAACTTCGTGGATATGGTATTACCACTATCCGATCCGAATCCGGTCCATTTAGACCCCTATTTGTCCATCTAGAATTTAGGTTTCTTGGTTCAAAAGAAATCCGAATGTTGAACCCAATGTATTAACAATGGCTCACTCTGTTCACACTTGGATATGACATGCCTCAAATCTTCTGATAAGGAAAATAAGGAAAGGTTAAGCCTCCGACCTAGAAAGGAAAGGGAAAAGCTTTCTTTTCGAAAAAGAATAGGGTAATTGCAATAGCATCCTCTTAGCTAAATTGCAATTGCGTCCCCTTATGAAAATTTCAAATTTTTTTTTTTTTTGAAAAGAAAATTTTCAATTTGCTTCCCCTTAAAGTCAATTACAAAGGCAAATCTATAGTTGAAGGCAGCATTATAACCACTCAATCCCAACCCCAAGCAAAAGAGGATCCAAATTTCAGTCTAATGATATATTGTGTGATATTTTTATGATTGCATCTTAAAATGTGAATATTTTTATGAGCATCGCAAAATGAAGTGATAGAGTTCAGGAGGAATGTAGTTGAGAGATGAGAGCGTTGTTTGAGAGAGCTTCACTAAGCAAAAATGCAACAAGTATCTACCATAATTAATGGCTGTGATGCGTCCAAAAATTGTTCAGCCCTTGGATCGCAGATGAATGACCTGCAAAATAAAGTTAGACGTGGCCTGACCCTGGGGTCAGGAGGCCACCTCCGAAGGCTAAGTCAGTAATTGGAACACCATAGAGCTCTGGCGAGTTGCAGAGCTTAACTGAGAAATATAATGGAAGAGGAACGATTGAGTTACCTCTATTGGGCATAAGGCTTTAGTTTATATAGGATATACCTCTCTTCCTTGACCATCGGATTAATTCATGATCCTTCTTGATGGCCGTCCGATTGTAGGGTTTTTCCCCTTTTCTCGAGGGTGGAAGCGGTTTCCATGATCAACACGATTGCCCACTCCTCAAGGTAGTTGTAACCGTATATAACTCAATCACGTATCCCGAATTTCTCGGGATTGTGCTTATCCTTGGAACCATAAGGTTCCTTCCTCGTCACGCTACCATGATGGTCGATCCTGACCCTGATGGCCGAACCCGACCCTGAGGTCAGGCCGTCTTCAACAGGGGTTAAAGACTGAACCGAAGATGGACCCGGTTCAGTAATATTTTATCCGCAACATAAGCCCCCCAAGCCGAGTGTTCGGGAGAAGCCCCCAGACCGAATGCTTGGCTTGCTTGATCAGATGGAAATGTCCTCTCATTCTTTGAAGAAATCATATTTATTGCCACTGCACCTCTGCCTCAGTGTTGTGCTACCAAGTGTTAGGAGGTCTTATTTGGGCATAGTCGATGCTTATATGGGGTCTTATTCGGGAAATTCAAAGCCCTGCTAGAAGATCATTAGTTGATCGGAACCGAAGCCTTTGCTTTGGAAAGTCTTAGTCGGTCGAAACCGAAGCCTTTACTGGAAGGTCTTATTCGGTCAGAATTGAAGCCTTGTAGAAGGTCTCACTCGAGTTTTAAACCGATGCCTTGTAGAAGGACTCACTCGGGTTTTAAATCGATGCCTTGTAGAAGGTCTCACTCAGGTTTTAAACTGATGCCTTGTTGAAGGACTCACTCGGGTTTTAAACCAATGCCTTGTAGAAGGACTCACTCGGGTTTTAAACCGATGCCTTGTAGAAGGTCTCACTCGAGTTTTAAACCGATGTCTTGTTGAAGGACTCACTCGGGTTTTAAACCGATGCCTTGTAGAAGGACTCACTCGGGTTTTAAACCGATGCCTTGTAGAAGGTCTCACTCAGGTTTTAATCCGATGCCTTGTTGAAGGACTCACTCTGGTTTTAAACCGATGCCTTGTAGAAGGTCTCACTCGGGTTTTAAACCGATGCCTTGTAGAAGGTCTCAC
Source organism: Hakea prostrata (assembly GCF_041222555.1). Taxonomy (NCBI): domain Eukaryota; kingdom Viridiplantae; phylum Streptophyta; class Magnoliopsida; order Proteales; family Proteaceae; genus Hakea; species Hakea prostrata. The sequence continues at coordinate 72,301,960 of NC_142602.1, forward strand.
TCGGGTTTTAATCCGATGCCTTGTAGAAGGACTCACTCGGGTTTTAAACCGATGCCTTGTAGAAGGACTCACTCGGATTTTAAACCGATGCCTTGTAGAAGGTCTCACTCGGGTTTTAAACCGATGCCTTGTAGAAGGACTCACTCGGGTTTTAAACCGATGCCTTGTAGAAGGACTCACCGATGCCTTGTAGAAGGTCTCACTCGGGTTTTAAACCGATGCCTTGTAGAAGGACTCACTCGGGTTTTAAACCGATGCCTTGTAGAAGGTCTCACTCGGATTTTAAACCGATGCCTTGTAGAAGGTCTCACTCGGATTTTAAACCGATGCCTTGTTGAAGGACTCACTCGGGTTTTAAACCGATGCCTTGTAGAAGGTCTCACTCGGGTTTTAATCCGATGCCTTGTTGAAGGACTCACTCGGGTTTTAAACCGATGCCTTGTAGAAGGTCTCACTCGGGTTTTAAACCGATGCCTTGTTGAAGGACTCACTCGGGTTTTAAACCGATGCCTTGTTGAAGGACTCACTCGGGTTTTAAACCGATGCCTTGTAGAAGGTCTCACTCGGGTATTAAACCGATGCCTTGTTGAAGGACTCACTCGGGTTTTAAACCGATGCCTTACCTATCGATTCCTAAGAATCATTGTAGGCTTTTTGAGATGTCTTGCATTCCACGATTAGTTCAATTCAAGATCGACAGCTAAGTTCTTGAAGGTAATAAATTCCCGATCCACTTTGATCATTGTAAATTCTCGATCACTCGATCATTGTAAATTCTCGATCACTCGATCATTGTAAATTCTCGATCACTCGATCATTGTAAATTCTCGATCACTCGATCATTGTAAATTCTCGATCACTCGATCATTGTAAATTCTCGATCATTCGATCATTGTAAATTCTCGATCACTCGATCATTGTAAATTCTCGATCACTCGATCATTGTAAATTCTCGATCACTCAATCATTGTAAATTCTCGATCATTATCGCGAGCAACACGATCATTATCACGAGCAACAAGATCATTATCACGAGCAACACGATTAACACGATCATTATCATGATCTTAGTCTTTTTTCCGCTCCCACTGATGATCTTGATCTTGATCACGAACATCGCGATCTCTGTTGTATTCTTTCTTAATTTTTTGTACAAATTCGCCACTGGGGATGCATCACCATCATTGTAGAATATCTTCTGAAGCTTTGAGGTCTCCTAACCTCACTTGACACTAGTTTGCTCGCGTTCGAACTTTCAAACTTGGCTTTGATTGCTCTGATTTTTCTTGTCCTCTTCTTATGTTTGAGAGAACATGATATAGATGGGCTCATCGGAGGCCATTAGATTCAATTCCAGCAAACTAGTTGCAGAAATATTGAATGCATTGTAATTGTAGAGAAGCTCTTGCAGCAGAAACTTCTTGTTTGAGGTGTTGAACATCCTCCGGAATTATCTCCTCAGTCTTGGCAAGCTTTTGCCATTTGTACACTTCATTAGAAGGACTCAATCGGTCAAAACCGAAACCTTTGGAATTGATTGTGCTGTACTGCTATACCCTTCATACGGCCCCTCATTCAAAAGAGGTTTGGTTTTTGGAACGTGAAGTGTACGGGTCAATAACCTCACCAATCTAGCATCTATAAAAGTTGCTGAAGATTCAGCTCATCATATCACAGCCGGATGAATAGTAGGTTCTATCATTGTATATAAGAAGCTTTTTTCCCGTGTGCGCCTGAGTTTGATGAAAGCATAACCTCTAGGTTTGTTTACCCTCCACTCTGTCAGTAATCACCTGAACCTTTTAAGTTGTACAGGTTCGTCATGAAAGATGTGTCACCACCGTTGCTAGAGTGGTGGAAACATATGAATGTGGTTGATTGACCCACTGTTTTACCATCCGAAATCTTCCCTATACAGGAGAGGTCGGTGGGGATAATAGTCCCGAGCACATAGTATATCGAAGTGAGCATCTTTTCCCCATATGGATGGCAAGAGCAGCCTTCTTAGGATATGCCGGCCATTGGAAACGGGCCATGTCCACCTGTTGAGAGGGGAAGTTACCGGTATTGGCAACAACACAACATATATATTTGCATAAAGAGGAATGGGAATTATGAGCATTCCCTCAAGATATGGATAAATCTGATGCATTCAAAGTCCTATAACAAGATAGATAACAGCTGGCTAGTTGTCGCTCTCTGCTTCGACGCACTTTAGTTAAAGTCCCTTGATCGATAGCGCCTTTCTTACAGCCAAGGCATTTATTATAAGCACATCTTGTAATGAATACAGTGAGTGTAATGAACTTGATGTATCCCTTTTTGGTGAACTGGCAGCATCATTTTTCAGCTTTTCAAGACTAGAGATAGTCGCAGCAGCAGGTAATGAAGTGGAGGACTCTCCACCTTTCATTACGAGTCTTTTGGAACATCACTCCCAAGACTCATGTTGTCAAATAAACATATGCTGTCTTTTTTCTCAAAACGAACATTCTCATTAGCACATATAATTGAGTATCAAACATTTATGATCATTGTATCTCTTAGTAAATCTTCATTAACTTTTGATGTTGATCTAAGTGCTGTCCATTTAAGAATAACAAATATGCATGTTTGGAGAACTACTACCAAGTTATTTTTAGTCACAACAATAACTGTAGGGTGATCAACCAGATACTTGGATCTTGGAGATGAATTAGAAATATCTAACCATTTTAACTTGGAAAAATAAGTATGCCTCAAAGCTTAGGATGAACATACTTGATTTAATTTGTCTCGTCTTTCCATCTACTTGTGGGCCAGAGCAAATCGATTTTCTCGAAATTGCAATTATAAAAATTATGCACAGCTTCCCCCTAGTTTCAGTTTTAAAACGAAAGGTAATTAGAGGATCAAACTTTGAAATTAGCTAGACTTACCCGTCTATGTTGTGCACGCCCACCGGTACTGAAGATGATGCAGCAGCAGCAGTGTTTTCTCTAATTTCTTAGCTCTTGCACCACATACTTGTCTTTTTCAGTCTTTCTTGAAGTAAATTACTTCAACTATTAAGAAGCAATTTTGTCCCTTTCTTAGTGAAGAATCCACTACTGACAAATCTCCATGCTTTGGAAGTCATGCATACTACCAAGCTATTCTAGGAACCACGTATTGAAATTGGAAGATACATAGCACGGTGGCCTTCTGATTTTATGAGTTTATTCCGGAACTTGTTGAGTTTCTCCCATTAATGAGAAACTAGATCAGGCACATCATTATCATGCTGGATAACCAGCTTCCTCTGCATTTTCTGGATCTGCAGAACAGAGAGCCCGATCGGAGAGGACTAGTAGCCAACATTAAACTCGGCGAAAATATCGGACAAACAACGGCGATCCACTGCGTCACTAGGCTTTTGATTCACAATGGGACCAATTCGCTGTTCCTGAATCTCGTAGCGTTCGAGCAATGCTTCACCATCGCGATATCATCGAGCATGGGCTTGGGAGCGACGCAGAGGTGGCGGAGCATAATCACAGGTGGAATGCGTGGAAAGCTAGCTTGAAGCATAATTACTTCAATAATCCCTGGGCCATCATCTCCATCCTTGCTGCCGTGTTCTTGTTGCTTCTCCTACGATCTCATCGTGATAAAATCGCTGCATCCTTATAGTAGGATCAAATGAGAACGATGAGAGTAAAATAGGTAATTATTGGAGCTGGGGTGATGGCGCTGCCTTCTTTTTACGACGGTCTTGAAGAGTATAAGATCATCTATATGCGCCATGGAAGATCAAAGATGCTGTATATGCTTCTCCATACTCGAACATGTTAATGGATGTCATTCCAACATCTTCTATCATACACCATCTTTTGCCAAGAGTCCCTCTGGTGGGGCGTCAATTTCGTATCTGAAGTTTCTTCTCCTTCATCTTCATTGGAAAGATTTGAAGATTTTGTAAGCATCGTTTGAGAAGAAGACAAAATGGAGAAGGATC